>NW_027472618.1:0-600000 GCF_030347505.1 Rhynchophorus ferrugineus | reverse complement strand
AAGTAATATTCGGCATGCTAATTACATTGCCGGTTGCCAAATTGCATTATCTCTTATAGTTTCCGAGATATGGACTATCGATAATTTACACCTTAGGCTCTGCTTCTAACTTGGGCCCAAATTGTAAAATGGTCTTATCTATTGGCGATTTCGTTCCAATTCACATTCCAAGTAATATTCGGCATGTTAATTAAATTGCCGGTTGCCAAATTGCATTATCTCTTATAGTTTCCGAGATATGGACTATCGATAATTTACACCTTAGGCTCTGCTTCTAACTTGGGCCCAAATTGTAAAATGGTCTTATCTATTGGCGATTTCGTTCCAATTCACATTCCAAGTGGTATTCGGCATGCTAATTACATTGCCGGTTGCCAAATTGCATTATCTCTTATAGTTTCCGAGATATGGACTATCGATAATTTACACCTTAGGCTCTGCTTCTATCTTGGGCCCAAATTGTAAAATGGTCTTATCTATTGGCGATTTCGTTCCAATTCACATTCCAAGTAATATTCGGCATGCTAATTACATTGCCGGTTGCCAAATTGCATTATCTCTTATAGTTTCCGAGATATGGACTATCGATAATTTACACCTTAGGCTCTGCTTCTAACTTGGGCCCAAATTGTAAAATGGTCTTATCTATTGGCGATTTCGTTCCAATTCACATTCCAAGTGGTATTCGGCATGCTAATTACATTGCCGGTTGCCAAATTGCATTATCTCTTTTAGTTTCCGAGATATGGACTATCGATAATTTACTCCTTAGGCTCTGCTTCTAACTTGGGCCCAAATTGTAAAATGGTCTTATCTATTGGCGATTTCGTTCCAATTCACATTCCAAGTAATATTCGGCATGCTAATTACATTGCCGGTTGCCAAATTGAATTATCTCTTATAGTTTCCGAGATATGGACTATCGATAATTTACACCTTAGGCTCAGCTTCTAACTTGGGCCCAAATTGTAAAATGGTTTTATCTATTGGCGATTTCGTTCCAATTCACATTCCAAGTAATATTCGGCATGCTAATTACATTGCCGGTTGCCAAATTGAATTATCTCTTATAGTTTCCGAGATATGGACTATCGATAATTTACACCTTAGGCTCTGCTTCTAACTTGGGCCCAAATTGTAAAATGGTCTTATCTATTGGCGATTTCGTTCCAATTCACATTCCAAGTAATATTCGGCATGCTAATTACATTGCCGGTTGCCAAATTGCATTATCTCTTATAGTTTCCGAGATATGGACTATCGATAATTTACACCTTAGGCTCTGCTTCTAACTTGGGCCCAAATTGTAAAATGGTCTTATCTATTGGCGATTTCGTTCCAATTCACATTCCAAGTGGTATTCGGCATGCTAATTACATTGCCGGTTGCCAAATTGCATTATCTATTTTAGTTTCCGAGATATGGACTATCGATAATTTACACCTTAGGCTCTGCTTCTAACTTGGGCCCAAATTGTAAAATGGTCTTATCTATTGGCGATTTCGTTCCAATTCACATTCCAAGTAATATTCGGCATGCTAATTACATTGCCGTTTGCCAAATTGCATTATCTCTTATAGTTTCCGAGATATGGACTATCGATAATTTACACCTTAGGCTCTGCTTCTAACTTGGGCCCAAATTGTAAAATGGTCTTATCTATTGGCGATTTCGTTCCAATTCACATTCCAAGTAATATTCGGCATGCTAATTACATTGCCGGTTGCCAAATTGCATTATCTCTTATAGTTTCCGAAATATGGACTATCGATAATTTACACCTTAGGCTCTGCTTCTAACTTGGGCCCAAATTGTAAAATGGTCTTATCTATTGGCGATTTCGTTCCAATTCACATTCCAAGTAATATTCGGCATGCTAATTACATTGCCGGTTGCCAAATTGCATTATCTCTTATAGTTTCCGAGATATGGACTATCGATAATTTACACCTTAGGCTCTGCTTCTAACTTGGGCCCAAATTGTAAAATGGTCTTCTCTATTGGCAATTTCGTTCCAATTCACATTCCAAGTAATATTCGGCATGCTAATTACATTGCGGGTTCCCAAATTGCATTATCTCTTTTAGTTTCCGAGATATGGACTATCGATTATTTTTAACCTTAGGCTCTGCTTCTAACTTGGGCCCAAACTGTAAAATGGTCTTATCTATTGGCGATTTCGTTCCAATTCACATTCCAAGTAGTATTCGGCATACTAATTACATTGCCGGTTGCCAAATTGCATTATCTCTTATAGTTTCCGAGATATGGACTATGGATAATTTACACCTTAGGCTCTGCTTCTAACTTGGGCCCAAATTGTAAAATGGTCTTATCTATTGGCGATTTCGTCCCAATTCACATTCCAAGTAATATTCGGCATGCTAATTACATTGCCAGTTGCCAAATTGCATTATCTCTTATAGTTTCCGAGATATGGACTATGGATAATTTACACCTTAGGCTCTGCTTCTAACTTGGGCCCAAATTGTAAAATGGTCTTATCTATTGGCGATTTCACTCCAATTCACATTCCAAGTAATATTCGGCATGCTAATTACATTGCCGGTTGCCAAATTGCATTATCTCTTATAGTTTCCGAGATATGGACTATCGATTATTTACACCTTAGGCTCTGCTTCTAACTTGGGCCCAAATTGTAAAATGGTCTTATCTATTGGCGATTTCGTCCCAATTCACATTCCAAGTAATATTCGGCATGCTAATTACATTGCCAGTTGCCAAATTGCATTATCTCTTATAGTTTTCGAGATATGGACTATGGATAATTTACACCTTAGGCTCTGCTTCTAACTTGGGCCCAAATTGTAAAATGGTCTTATCTATTGGCGATTTCATTCCAATTCACATTCCAAGTAATATTCGGCATGCTAATTACATTGCCGTTTGCCAAATTGCATTATCTCTTATAGTTTCCGAGATATGGACTATCGATAATTTACACCTTAGGCTCTGCTTCTAACTTGGGCCCAAATTGTAAAATGGTCTTATCTATTGGCGATTTCGTTCCAATTCACATTCCAAGTAATATTCGGCATGCTAATTACATTGCCGGTTGCCAAATTGCATTATCTCTTATAGTTTCCGAAATATGGACTATCGATAATTTACACCTTAGGCTCTGCTTCTAACTTGGGCCCAAATTGTAAAATGGTCTTATCTATTGGCGATTTCGTTCCAATTCACGTTCCAAGTAATATTCGGCATGCTAATTACATTGCCGGTTGCCAAATTGCATTATCTCTTATAGTTTCCGAGATATGGACTATCGATAATTTACACCTTAGGCTCTGCTTCTAACTTGGGCCCAAATTGTAAAATGGTCTTCTCTATTGGCGATTTCGTTCCAATTCACATTCCAAGTAATATTCGGCATGCTAATTACATTGCGGGTTCCCAAATTGCATTATATCTTTTAGTTTCCGAGATATGGACTATCGATTATTTTTAACCTTAGGCTCTGCTTCTAACTTGGGCCCAAACTGTAAAATGGTCTTATCTATTGGCGATTTCGTTCCAATTCACATTCCAAGTAGTATTCGGCATGCTAATTACATTGCCGGTTGCCAAATTGCATTATCTCTTATAGTTTCCGAGATATGGACTATCGATAATTTACACCTTAGGCTCTGCTTCTAACTTGGGCCCAAATTGTAAAATGGTCTTATCTATTGGCGATTTCGTCCCAATTCACATTCCAAGTAATATTCGGCATGCTAATTACATTGCCAGTTGCCAAATTGCATTATCTCTTATAGTTTCCGAGATATGGACTATGGATAATTTACACCTTAGGCTCTGCTTCTAACTTGGGCCCAAATTGTAAAATGGTCTTATCTATTGGCGATTTCATTCCAATTCACATTCCAAGTAATATTCGGCATGCTAATTACATTGCCGGTTGCCAAATTGCATTATCTCTTATAGTTTCCGAGATATGGACTATCGATAATTTACACCTTAGGCTCTGCTTCTAACTTGGGCCCAAATTGTAAAATGGTCTTATCTATTGGCGATTTCGTTCCAATTCACATTCCAAGTAATATTCGGCATGTTAATTAAATTGCCGGTTGCCAAATTGCATTATCTCTTATAGTTTCCGAGATATGGACTATCGATAATTTACACCTTAGGCTCTGCTTCTAACTTGGGCCCAAATTGTAAAATCGTCTTATCTATTGGCGATTTCTTTCCAATTCACATTCAAGTAATATTCGGCATGCTAATTACATTGCCGGTTGCCAAATTGCATTATCTCTTATAGTTTCCGAGATATGGACTATCGATAATTTACACCTTAGGCTCTGCTTCTAACTTGGGCCCAAATTGTAAAATGGTCTTATCTATTGGCGATTTCGTTACAATTTACATTCCAAGTAATATTCGGCATGCTAATTACATTGCCGGTTGCCAAATTGAATTATCTCCTATAGTTTCCGAGATATGGACTATCGATAATTTACACCTTAGGCTCTGCTTCTAACTTGGGCCCAAATTGTAAAATGGTCTTACCTATTGGCGATTTCGTTCCAATTCACATTCCAAGTAATATTCGGCATGCTAATTACATTGCCGGTGGCCAAGTTGCATTATCTCTTATAGTTTCCGAGATATGGACTATCGATAATTTACACCTTAGGCTCTGCTTCTAACTTGGGCCCAAATTGTAAAATGGTCTTATCTATTGGCGATTTCGTTCCAATTCACATTCCAAGTAATATTCGGCATTCTAATTACATTGCCGGTTCCCAAATTGCATTATCTCTTATAGTTTCCGAGATATGGACTATCGATTATTTTTAACCTTAGGCTCTGCTTCTAACTTGGGCCCAAACTGTAAAATGGTCTTATCTATTGGCGATTTCGTTCCAATTCACATTCCAAGTAGTATTCGGCATGCTAGTTACATTGCCGGTTGCCAAATTGCATTATCTCTTATAGTTTCCGAGATATGGACTATCGATAATTTACACCTTAGGCTCTGCTTCTAACTTGGGCCCAAATTGTAAAATGGTCTTATCTATTGGCGATTTCGTCCCAATTCACATTCCAAGTAATATTCGGCATGCTAATTACATTGCTAGTTGCCAAATTGCATTATCTCTTATAGTTTTCGAGATATGGACTATGGATAATTTACACCTTAGGCTCTGCTTCTAACTTGGGCCCAAATTGTAAAATGGTCTTATCTATTGGCGATTTCATTATAATTCACATTCCAAGTAATATTCGGCATGCTAATTACATTGCCGTTTGCCAAATTGCATTATCTCTTATATTTTCCGAGATATGGACTATCGATAATTTACACCTTAGGCTCTGCTTCTAACTTGGGCCCAAATTGTAAAATGGTCTTATCTATTTTCGATTTCGTTCCAATTCACATTCCAAGTAATATTCGGCATGCTAATTACATTGCCGGTTGCCAAATTGCATTATCTCTTATAGTTTCCGAGATATGGACTATCGATAATTTACACCTTAGGCTCTGCTTCTAACTTGGGCCCAAATTGTAAAATGGTCTTATCTATTGGCGATTTCATTCCAATTCACATTCCAAGTAATATTCGGCATGCTAATTACATTGCCGGTTGCCAAATTGCATTATCTCTTATAGTTTCCGAGATATGGACTATCGATAATTTACACCTTAGGCTCTGCTTCTAACTTGGGCCCAAATTGTAAAATGGTCTTATCTATTGGCGATTTCATTCCAATTCACATTCCAAGTAATATTCGGCATGCTAATTACATTGCCGGTTGCCAAATTGCATTATCTCTTATAGTTTCCGAGATATGGACTATCGATAATTTACACCTTAGGCTCTGCTTCTAACTTGGGCCCAAATTGTAAAATGGTCTTATCTATTGGCGATTTCGTTCCAATTCACATTCCAAGTAATATTCGGCATGCTAATTACATTGCCGGTTGCCAAATTGCATTATCTCTTATAGTTTCCGAGATATGGACTATCGATAATTTACACCTTAGGCTCTGCTTCTAACTTGGGCCCAAATTGTAAAATGGTCTTCTCTATTGGCGATTTCGTTCCAATTCACATTCCAAGTAATATTCGGCATGCTAATTACATTGCGGGTTCCCAAATTGCATTATCTCTTTTAGTTTCCGAGATATGGACTATCGATTATTTTTAACCTTAGGCTCTACTTCTAACTTGGGCCCAAACTGTAAAATGGTCTTATCTATTGGCGATTTCGTTCCAATTCACATTCCAAGTAGTATTCGGCATGCTAATTACATTGCCAGTTGCCAAATTGCATTATCTCTTATAGTTTCCGAGATATGGACTATCGGTAATTTACACCTTAGACTCTGCTTCTAACTTGGACCCAAATTGTAAAATTGTCTTATCTATTGGCGATTTCGTTCCAATTCACATTCCAAGTAATATTCGGCATGCTAATTACATTGCCGGTTGCCAAATTGCATTATCTCTTATAGCTTCCGAGATATGGACTATCGATAATTTACACCTTAGGCTCTGCTTCTAACTTGGGCCCAAATTGTAAAATGGTCTTATCTATTGGCGATTTCGTTCCAATTCACATTCCAAGTAATATTCGGCATGTTAATTAAATTGCCGGTTGCCAAATTGCATTATCTCTTATAGTTTCCGAGATATGGACTATCGATAATTTACACCTTAGGCTCTGCTTCTAACTTGGGCCCAAATTGTAAAATCGTCTTATCTATTGGCGATTTCTTTCCAATTCACATTCAAGTAATATTCGGCATGCTAATTACATTGCCGGTTGCCAAATTGCATTATCTCTTATAGTTTCCGAGATATGGACTATCGATAATTTACACCTTAGGCTCTGCTTCTAACTTGGGCCCAAATTGTAAAATGGTCTTATCTATTGGCGATTTCGTTACAATTCACATTCCAAGTAATATTCGGCATGCTAATTACATTGCCGGTTGCCAAATTGAATTATCTCCTATAGTTTCCGAGATATGGACTATCGATAATTTACACCTTAGGCTCTGCTTCTAACTTGGGCCCAAATTGTAAAATGGTCTTACCTATTGGCGATTTCGTTCCAATTCACATTCCAAGTAATATTCGGCATGCTAATTACATTGCCGGTGGCCAAGTTGCATTATCTCTTATAGTTTCCGAGATATGGACTATCGATAATTTACACCTTAGGCTCTGCTTCTAACTTGGGCCCAAATTGTAAAATGGTCTTATCTATTGGCGATTTCGTTCCAATTCACATTCCAAGTAATATTCGGCATTCTAATTACATTGCCGGTTCCCAAATTGCATTATCTCTTATAGTTTCCGAGATATGGACTATCGATTATTTTTAACCCTAGGCTCTGCTTCTAACTTGGGCAAAAACTGTAAAATGGTCTTATCTATTGGCGATTTCGTTCCAATTCACATTCCAAGTAGTATTCGGCATGCTAGTTACATTGCCGGTTGCCAAATTGCATTATCTCTTATAGTTTCCGAGATATGGACTATCGATAATTTACACCTTAGGCTCTGCTTCTAACTTGGGCCCAAATTGTAAAATGGTCTTATCTATTGGCGATTTCGTCCCAATTCACGTTCCAAGTAATATTCGGCATGCTAATTACATTGCCAGTTGCCAAATTGCATTATCTCTTATAGTTTTCGAGATATGGACTATGGATAATTTACACCTTAGGCTCTGCTTCTAACTTGGGCCCAAATTGTAAAATGGTCTTATCTATTGGCGATTTCATTCCAATTCACATTCCAAGTAATATTCGGCATGCTAATTACATTGCCGTTTGCCAAATTGCATTATCTCTTATAGTTTCCGAGATATGGACTATCGATAATTTACACCTTAGGCTCTGCTTCTAACTTGGGCCCAAATTGTAAAATGGTCTTATCTATTGGCGATTTCGTTCCAATTCACATTCCAAGTAGTATTCGGCATGCTAGTTACATTGCCGGTTGCCAAATTGCATTATCTCTTATAGTTTCCGAGATATGGACTATCGATAATTTACACCTTAGGCTCTGCTTCTAACTTGGGCCCAAATTGTAAAATGGTCTTATCTATTGGCGATTTCGTCCCAATTCACGTTCCAAGTAATATTCGGCATGCTAATTACATTGCCAGTTGCCAAATTGCATTATCTCTTATAGTTTTCGAGATATGGACTATGGATAATTTACACCTTAGGCTCTGCTTCTAACTTGGGCCCAAATTGTAAAATCGTCTTATCTATTGGCGATTTCGTTCCAATTCACATTCCAAGTAATATTCGGCATGCTAATTACATTGCCGGTAGCCAAATTGCATTATCTCTTATAGTTTCCGAGATATGGACTATCGATAATTTACACCTTAGGCTCTGCTTCTAACTTGGGGCCAAATTGTAAAATGGTCTTATCTATTGGCGATTTCGTTCCAATTCACATTCCAAGTAATATTCGGCATGCTAATTACATTGCCGGTTGCCAAATTGTATTATCTCTTATAGTTTCCGAGATATGGACTATCGGTAATTTACACCTTAGGCTATGCTTCTAACTTGGGCCCAAATTGTAAAATCGTCTTATCTATTGGCGATTTCGTTCCAATTCACATTCCAAGTTATATTCGGCATGCTGATTACATTGCCGGTTGCCAAATTGCATTATCTCTTATAGTTTCCGAGATATGGACTATCGATAATTTACACCTTAGGCTCTGCTTCTAACTTGGGCCCAAATTGTAAAATGGTCTTATCTATTGGCGATTTCGTTCCAATTCACATTCCAAGTAATATTCGGCATGCTAATTACATTGCCGGTTGCCAAATTGAATTATCTCTTATAGTTTCCGAGATATGGACTATCGATAATTTACACCTTAGGCTCTGCTTCTAACTTGGGCCCAAATTGTAAAATGGTCTTATCTATTGGCGATTTCTTTCCAATTCACATTCCAAGTGGTATTTGGCATGCTGATTACATTGCCGGTTGCCAAATTGCATTATCTCTTATAGTTTCCGAAATATGGACTATCGATAATTTACACCTTAGGCTCTGCTTCTAACTTGGGCCCAAATTGTAATATGGTCTTATCTATTGGCGATTTCATTCCAATTCACATTCCAAGTAATATTCGGCATGCTAATTACATTGCCGGTTGCCAAATTGCATTATCTCTTATAGTTTCCGAGATATGGACTATCGATAATTTACACCTTAGGCTCTGCTTCTAACTTGGGCCCAAATTGTAAAATGGTCTTATCTATTGGCGATTTCGTTCCAATTCACATTCCAAGTAATATTCGGCATGCTAATTACATTGCCGGTTGCCAAATTGCATTATCTCTTATAGTTTCCGAGATATGGACTATCGGTAATTTACACCTTAGGCTCTGCTTCTAACTTGGGCCCAAATTGTAAAATGGTCTTATCTATTGGCGATTTCGTTCCAATTCACATTCCAAGTGGTATTCGGTATGCTAATTACATTGCCGGTTGCCAAATTGCATTATCTCTTATAGTTTCCGAGATATGGACTATCGATAATTTACACCTTAGGCTCTGCTTCTAACTTGGGCCCAAATTGTAAAATGGTCTTACCTATTGGCGATTTCGTTCCAATTCACATTCCAAGTAATATTCGGCATGCTAATTACATTGCCGGTGGCCAAGTTGCATTATCTCTTATAGTTTCCGAGATATGGACTATCGATAATTTACACCTTAGGCTCTGCTTCTAACTTGGGCCCAAATTGTAAAATGGTCTTATCTATTGGCGATTTCGTTCCAATTCACATTCCAAGTAATATTCGGCATTCTAATTACATTGCCGGTTCCCAAATTGCATTATCTCTTATAGTTTCCGAGATATGGACTATCGATTATTTTTAACCTTAGGCTCTGCTTCTAACTTGGGCCCAAACTGTAAAATGGTCTTATCTATTGGCGATTTCGTTCCAATTCACATTCCAAGTAGTATTCGGCATGCTAGTTACATTGCCGGTTGCCAAATTGCATTATCTCTTATAGTTTCCGAGATATGGACTATCGATAATTTACACCTTAGGCTCTGCTTCTAACTTGGGCCCAAATTGTAAAATGGTCTTATCTATTGGCGATTTCGTCCCAATTCACATTCCAAGTAATATTCGGCATGCTAATTACATTGCTAGTTGCCAAATTGCATTATCTCTTATAGTTTTCGAGATATGGACTATGGATAATTTACACCTTAGGCTCTGCTTCTAACTTGGGCCCAAATTGTAAAATGGTCTTATCTATTGGCGATTTCATTATAATTCACATTCCAAGTAATATTCGGCATGCTAATTACATTGCCGTTTGCCAAATTGCATTATCTCTTATATTTTCCGAGATATGGACTATCGATAATTTACACCTTAGGCTCTGCTTCTAACTTGGGCCCAAATTGTAAAATGGTCTTATCTATTTTCGATTTCGTTCCAATTCACATTCCAAGTAATATTCGGCATGCTAATTACATTGCCGGTTGCCAAATTGCATTATCTCTTATAGTTTCCGAGATATGGACTATCGATAATTTACACCTTAGGCTCTGCTTCTAACTTGGGCCCAAATTGTAAAATGGTCTTATCTATTGGCGATTTCATTCCAATTCACATTCCAAGTAATATTCGGCATGCTAATTACATTGCCGGTTGCCAAATTGCATTATCTCTTATAGTTTCCGAGATATGGACTATCGATAATTTACACCTTAGGCTCTGCTTCTAACTTGGGCCCAAATTGTAAAATGGTCTTATCTATTGGCGATTTCATTCCAATTCACATTCCAAGTAATATTCGGCATGCTAATTACATTGCCGGTTGCCAAATTGCATTATCTCTTATAGTTTCCGAGATATGGACTATCGATAATTTACACCTTAGGCTCTGCTTCTAACTTGGGCCCAAATTGTAAAATGGTCTTATCTATTGGCGATTTCGTTCCAATTCACATTCCAAGTAATATTCGGCATGCTAATTACATTGCCGGTTGCCAAATTGCATTATCTCTTATAGTTTCCGAGATATGGACTATCGATAATTTACACCTTAGGCTCTGCTTCTAACTTGGGCCCAAATTGTAAAATGGTCTTCTCTATTGGCGATTTCGTTCCAATTCACATTCCAAGTAATATTCGGCATGCTAATTACATTGCGGGTTCCCAAATTGCATTATCTCTTTTAGTTTCCGAGATATGGACTATCGATTATTTTTAACCTTAGGCTCTACTTCTAACTTGGGCCCAAACTGTAAAATGGTCTTATCTATTGGCGATTTCGTTCCAATTCACATTCCAAGTAGTATTCGGCATGCTAATTACATTGCCAGTTGCCAAATTGCATTATCTCTTATAGTTTCCGAGATATGGACTATCGGTAATTTACACCTTAGACTCTGCTTCTAACTTGGACCCAAATTGTAAAATTGTCTTATCTATTGGCGATTTCGTTCCAATTCACATTCCAAGTAATATTCGGCATGCTAATTACATTGCCGGTTGCCAAATTGCATTATCTCTTATAGCTTCCGAGATATGGACTATCGATAATTTACACCTTAGGCTCTGCTTCTAACTTGGGCCCAAATTGTAAAATGGTCTTATCTATTGGCGATTTCGTTCCAATTCACATTCCAAGTAATATTCGGCATGTTAATTAAATTGCCGGTTGCCAAATTGCATTATCTCTTATAGTTTCCGAGATATGGACTATCGATAATTTACACCTTAGGCTCTGCTTCTAACTTGGGCCCAAATTGTAAAATCGTCTTATCTATTGGCGATTTCTTTCCAATTCACATTCAAGTAATATTCGGCATGCTAATTACATTGCCGGTTGCCAAATTGCATTATCTCTTATAGTTTCCGAGATATGGACTATCGATAATTTACACCTTAGGCTCTGCTTCTAACTTGGGCCCAAATTGTAAAATGGTCTTATCTATTGGCGATTTCGTTACAATTCACATTCCAAGTAATATTCGGCATGCTAATTACATTGCCGGTTGCCAAATTGAATTATCTCCTATAGTTTCCGAGATATGGACTATCGATAATTTACACCTTAGGCTCTGCTTCTAACTTGGGCCCAAATTGTAAAATGGTCTTACCTATTGGCGATTTCGTTCCAATTCACATTCCAAGTAATATTCGGCATGCTAATTACATTGCCGGTGGCCAAGTTGCATTATCTCTTATAGTTTCCGAGATATGGACTATCGATAATTTACACCTTAGGCTCTGCTTCTAACTTGGGCCCAAATTGTAAAATGGTCTTATCTATTGGCGATTTCGTTCCAATTCACATTCCAAGTAATATTCGGCATTCTAATTACATTGCCGGTTCCCAAATTGCATTATCTCTTATAGTTTCCGAGATATGGACTATCGATTATTTTTAACCTTAGGCTCTGCTTCTAACTTGGGCCCAAACTGTAAAATGGTCTTATCTATTGGCGATTTCGTTCCAATTCACATTCCAAGTAGTATTCGGCATGCTAGTTACATTGCCGGTTGCCAAATTGCATTATCTCTTATAGTTTCCGAGATATGGACTATCGATAATTTACACCTTAGGCTCTGCTTCTAACTTGGGCCCAAATTGTAAAATGGTCTTATCTATTGGCGATTTCGTCCCAATTCACATTCCAAGTAATATTCGGCATGCTAATTACATTGCTAGTTGCCGAATTGCATTATCTCTTATAGTTTTCGAGATATGGACTATGGATAATTTACACCTTAGGCTCTGCTTCTAACTTGGGCCCAAATTGTAAAATGGTCTTATCTATTGGCGATTTCATTATAATTCACATTCCAAGTAATATTCGGCATGCTAATTACATTGCCGTTTGCCAAATTGCATTATCTCTTATATTTTCCGAGATATGGACTATCGATAATTTACACCTTAGGCTCTGCTTCTAACTTGGGCCCAAATTGTAAAATGGTCTTACCTATTGGCGATTTCGTTCCAATTCACATTCCAAGTAATATTCGGCATGCTAATTACATTGCCGGTGGCCAAGTTGCATTATCTCTTATAGTTTCCGAGATATGGACTATCGATAATTTACACCTTAGGCTCTGCTTCTAACTTGGGCCCAAATTGTAAAATGGTCTTATCTATTGGCGATTTCGTTCCAATTCACATTCCAAGTAATATTCGGCATTCTAATTACATTGCCGGTTCCCAAATTGCATTATCTCTTATAGTTTCCGAGATATGGACTATCGATTATTTTTAACCTTAGGCTCTGCTTCTAACTTGGGCCCAAACTGTAAAATGGTCTTATCTATTGGCGATTTCGTTCCAATTCACATTCCAAGTAGTATTCGGCATGCTAGTTACATTGCCGGTTGCCAAATTGCATTATCTCTTATAGTTTCCGAGATATGGACTATCGATAATTTACACCTTAGGCTCTGCTTCTAACTTGGGCCCAAATTGTAAAATGGTCTTATCTATTGGCGATTTCGTCCCAATTCACATTCCAAGTAATATTCGGCATGCTAATTACATTGCTAGTTGCCAAATTGCATTATCTCTTATAGTTTTCGAGATATGGACTATGGATAATTTACACCTTAGGCTCTGCTTCTAACTTGGGCCCAAATTGTAAAATGGTCTTATCTATTGGCGATTTCATTATAATTCACATTCCAAGTAATATTCGGCATGCTAATTACATTGCCGTTTGCCAAATTGCATTATCTCTTATATTTTCCGAGATATGGACTATCGATAATTTACACCTTAGGCTCTGCTTCTAACTTGGGCCCAAATTGTAAAATGGTCTTATCTATTTTCGATTTCGTTCCAATTCACATTCCAAGTAATATTCGGCATGCTAATTACATTGCCGGTTGCCAAATTGCATTATCTCTTATAGTTTCCGAGATATGGACTATCGATAATTTACACCTTAGGCTCTGCTTCTAACTTGGGCCCAAATTGTAAAATGGTCTTATCTATTGGCGATTTCATTCCAATTCACATTCCAAGTAATATTCGGCATGCTAATTACATTGCCGGTTGCCAAATTGCATTATCTCTTATAGTTTCCGAGATATGGACTATCGATAATTTACACCTTAGGCTCTGCTTCTAACTTGGGCCCAAATTGTAAAATGGTCTTATCTATTGGCGATTTCATTCCAATTCACATTCCAAGTAATATTCGGCATGCTAATTACATTGCCGGTTGCCAAATTGCATTATCTCTTATAGTTTCCGAGATATGGACTATCGATAATTTACACCTTAGGCTCTGCTTCTAACTTGGGCCCAAATTGTAAAATGGTCTTATCTATTGGCGATTTCGTTCCAATTCACATTCCAAGTAATATTCGGCATGCTAATTACATTGCCGGTTGCCAAATTGCATTATCTCTTATAGTTTCCGAGATATGGACTATCGATAATTTACACCTTAGGCTCTGCTTCTAACTTGGGCCCAAATTGTAAAATGGTCTTCTCTATTGGCGATTTCGTTCCAATTCACATTCCAAGTAATATTCGGCATGCTAATTACATTGCGGGTTCCCAAATTGCATTATCTCTTTTAGTTTCCGAGATATGGACTATCGATTATTTTTAACCTTAGGCTCTACTTCTAACTTGGGCCCAAACTGTAAAATGGTCTTATCTATTGGCGATTTCGTTCCAATTCACATTCCAAGTAGTATTCGGCATGCTAATTACATTGCCAGTTGCCAAATTGCATTATCTCTTATAGTTTCCGAGATATGGACTATCGGTAATTTACACCTTAGGCTCTGCTTCTAACTTGGACCCAAATTGTAAAATCGTCTTATCTATTGGCGATTTCGTTCCAATTCACATTCCAAGTAATATTCGGCATGCTAATTACATTGCCGGTTGCCAAATTGCATTATCTCTTATAGCTTCCGAGATATGGACTATCGATAATTTACACCTTAGGCTCTGCTTCTAACTTGGGCCCAAATTGTAAAATGGTCTTATCTATTGGCGATTTCGTTCCAATTCACATTCCAAGTAATATTCGGCATGTTAATTAAATTGCCGGTTGCCAAATTGCATTATCTCTTATAGTTTCCGAGATATGGACTATCGATAATTTACACCTTAGGCTCTGCTTCTAACTTGGGCCCAAATTGTAAAATCGTCTTATCTATTGGCGATTTCTTTCCAATTCACATTCAAGTAATATTCGGCATGCTAATTACATTGCCGGTTGCCAAATTGCATTATCTCTTATAGTTTCCGAGATATGGACTATCGATAATTTACACCTTAGGCTCTGCTTCTAACTTGGGCCCAAATTGTAAAATGGTCTTATCTATTGGCGATTTCGTTACAATTCACATTCCAAGTAATATTCGGCATGCTAATTACATTGCCGGTTGCCAAATTGAATTATCTCCTATAGTTTCCGAGATATGGACTATCGATAATTTACACCTTAGGCTCTGCTTCTAACTTGGGCCCAAATTGTAAAATGGTCTTACCTATTGGCGATTTCGTTCCAATTCACATTCCAAGTAATATTCGGCATGCTAATTACATTGCCGGTGGCCAAGTTGCATTATCTCTTATAGTTTCCGAGATATGGACTATCGATAATTTACACCTTAGGCTCTGCTTCTAACTTGGGCCCAAATTGTAAAATGGTCTTATCTATTGGCGATTTCGTTCCAATTCACATTCCAAGTAATATTCGGCATTCTAATTACATTGCCGGTTCCCAAATTGCATTATCTCTTATAGTTTCCGAGATATGGACTATCGATTATTTTTAACCCTAGGCTCTGCTTCTAACTTGGGCAAAAACTGTAAAATGGTCTTATCTATTGGCGATTTCGTTCCAATTCACATTCCAAGTAGTATTCGGCATGCTAGTTACATTGCCGGTTGCCAAATTGCATTATCTCTTATAGTTTCCGAGATATGGACTATCGATAATTTACACCTTAGGCTCTGCTTCTAACTTGGGCCCAAATTGTAAAATGGTCTTATCTATTGGCGATTTCGTCCCAATTCACGTTCCAAGTAATATTCGGCATGCTAATTACATTGCCAGTTGCCAAATTGCATTATCTCTTATAGTTTTCGAGATATGGACTATGGATAATTTACACCTTAGGCTCTGCTTCTAACTTGGGCCCAAATTGTAAAATGGTCTTATCTATTGGCGATTTCATTCCAATTCACATTCCAAGTAATATTCGGCATGCTAATTACATTGCCGTTTGCCAAATTGCATTATCTCTTATAGTTTCCGAGATATGGACTATCGATAATTTACACCTTAGGCTCTGCTTCTAACTTGGGCCCAAATTGTAAAATGGTCTTATCTATTGGCGATTTCGTTCCAATTCACATTCCAAGTAGTATTCGGCATGCTAGTTACATTGCCGGTTGCCAAATTGCATTATCTCTTATAGTTTCCGAGATATGGACTATCGATAATTTACACCTTAGGCTCTGCTTCTAACTTGGGCCCAAATTGTAAAATGGTCTTATCTATTGGCGATTTCGTCCCAATTCACGTTCCAAGTAATATTCGGCATGCTAATTACATTGCCAGTTGCCAAATTGCATTATCTCTTATAGTTTTCGAGATATGGACTATGGATAATTTACACCTTAGGCTCTGCTTCTAACTTGGGCCCAAATTGTAAAATCGTCTTATCTATTGGCGATTTCGTTCCAATTCACATTCCAAGTAATATTCGGCATGCTAATTACATTGCCGGTAGCCAAATTGCATTATCTCTTATAGTTTCCGAGATATGGACTATCGATAATTTACACCTTAGGCTCTGCTTCTAACTTGGGGCCAAATTGTAAAATGGTCTTATCTATTGGCGATTTCGTTCCAATTCACATTCCAAGTAATATTCGGCATGCTAATTACATTGCCGGTTGCCAAATTGTATTATCTCTTATAGTTTCCGAGATATGGACTATCGGTAATTTACACCTTAGGCTATGCTTCTAACTTGGGCCCAAATTGTAAAATCGTTTTATCTATTGGCGATTTCGTTCCAATTCACATTCCAAGTTATATTCGGCATGCTGATTACATTGCCGGTTGCCAAATTGCATTATCTCTTATAGTTTCCGAGATATGGACTATCGATAATTTACACCTTAGGCTCTGCTTCTAACTTGGGCCCAAATTGTAAAATGGTCTTATCTATTGGCGATTTCGTTCCAATTCACATTCCAAGTAATATTCGGCATGCTAATTACATTGCCGGTTGCCAAATTGAATTATCTCTTATAGTTTCCGAGATATGGACTATCGATAATTTACACCTTAGGCTCTGCTTCTAACTTGGGCCCAAATTGTAAAATGGTCTTATCTATTGGCGATTTCTTTCCAATTCACATTCCAAGTGGTATTTGGCATGCTGATTACATTGCCGGTTGCCAAATTGCATTATCTCTTATAGTTTCCGAAATATGGACTATCGATAATTTACACCTTAGGCTCTGCTTCTAACTTGGGCCCAAATTGTAATATGGTCTTATCTATTGGCGATTTCATTCCAATTCACATTCCAAGTAATATTCGGCATGCTAATTACATTGCCGGTTGCCAAATTGCATTATCTCTTATAGTTTCCGAGATATGGACTATCGATAATTTACACCTTAGGCTCTGCTTCTAACTTGGGCCCAAATTGTAAAATGGTCTTATCTATTGGCGATTTCGTTCCAATTCACATTCCAAGTAATATTCGGCATGCTAATTACATTGCCGGTTGCCAAATTGCATTATCTCTTATAGTTTCCGAGATATGGACTATCGGTAATTTACACCTTAGGCTCTGCTTCTAACTTGGGCCCAAATTGTAAAATGGTCTTATCTATTGGCGATTTCGTTCCAATTCACATTCCAAGTGGTATTCGGCATGCTAATTACATTGCCGGTTGCCAAATTGCATTATCTCTTATAGTTTCCGAGATATGGACTATCGATAATTTACACCTTAGGCTCTGCTTCTATCTTGGGCCCAAATTGTAAAATGGTCTTATCTATTGGCGATTTCGTTCCAATTCACATTCCAAGTAATATTCGGCATGCTAATTACATTGCCGGTTGCCAAATTGAATTATCTCTTATAGTTTCCGAGATATGGACTATCGATAATTTACACCTTAGGCTCTGCTTCTAACTTGGGCCCAAATTGTAAAATGGTCTTATCTATTGGCGATTTCGTTCCAATTCACATTCCAAGTGGTATTCGGCGTGCTAATTACATTGCCGGTTGCCAAATTGCATTATCTCTTATAGTTTCCGAGATATGGACTATCGATAATTTACACCTTAGGCTCTGCTTCTAACTTGGGCCCAAATTGTAAAATGGTCTTATCTATTGGCGATTTCGTTCCAATTCACATTCCAAGTAATATTCGGCATGCTAATTACATTGCCGGTTGCCAAATTGCATTATCTCTTATAGTTTCCGAGATATGGACTATCGATAATTTACACCTTAGGCTCTGCTTCTAACTTGGGCCCAAATTGTAAAATGGTCTTATCTATTGGCGATTTCGTCCCAATTCACATTCCAAGTAATATTCGGCATGCTAATTACATTGCCGGTTGCGAAACTGCATTATCTCTTATAGTTTCCGAGATATGGACTATCGATAATTTACACCTTAGGCTCTGCTTCTAACTTGGGCCCAAATTGTAAAATGGTCTTATCTATTGGCGATTTCGTTCCAATTCACATTCCAAGTAATATTCGGCATGCTAATTACATTGCCGGTTGCCAAATTGCATTATCTCTTTTAGTTTCCGAGATATGGACTATCGATAATTTACACCTTAGGCTCTGCTTCTAACTTGGGCCCAAATTGTAAAATGGTCTTATCTATTGGCGATTTCGTTCCAATTCACATTCCAAGTAATATTCGGCATGCTAATTACATTGCCGGTTGCCAAATTGAATTATCTCTTATAGTTTCCGAGATATGGACTATCGATAATTTACACCTTAGGCTCAGCTTCTAACTTGGGCCCAAATTGTAAAATGGTCTTATCTATTGGCGATTTCGTTCCAATTCACATTCCAAGTGGTATTCGGCATGCTAATTACATTGCCGGTTGCCAAATTGCATTATCTCTTATAGTTTCCGAGATATGGACTATCGATAATTTACACCTTAGGCTCTGCTTCTAACTTGGGCCCAAATTGTAAAATGGTCTTATCTATTGGCGATTTCGTTCCAATTCACATTCCAAGTAATATTCGGCATGCTAATTACATTGCCGGTTGCCAAATTGCATTATCTCTTATAGTTTCCGAGATATGGACTATCGATAATTTACACCTTAGGCTCTGCTTCTAACTTGGGCCCAAATTGTAAAATGGTCTTATCTATTGGCGATTTCGTCCCAATTCACATTCCAAGTAATATTCGGCATGCTAATTACATTGCCGGTTGCCAAATTGCATTATCTCTTATACTTTCCGAGATATGGACTATCGATAATTTACACCTTAGGCTCTGCTTCTAACTTGGGCCCAAATTGTAAAATGGTCTTATCTATTGGCGATTTCGTTCCAATTCACATTCCAAGTAATATTCGGCATGCTAATTACATTGCCGGTTGCCAAATTGCATTATCTCTTTTAGTTTCCGAGATATGGACTATCGATAATTTACACCTTAGGCTCTGCTTCTAACTTGGGCCCAAATTGTAAAATGGTCTTATCTATTGGCGATTTCGTTCCAATTCACATTCCAAGTAATATTCGACATGCTAATTACATTGCCGGTTGCCAAATTGCATTATCTCTTATAGTTTCCGAGATATGGACTATCGATAATTTACACCTTAGGCTCTGCTTCTAACTTGGGCCCAAATTGTAAAATGGCCTTATCTATTGGCGATTTCGTTCCAATTCACATTCCAAGTAATATTCGGCATGCTAATTACATTGCCGGTTGCCAAATTGCATTATCTCTTATAGTTTCCGAGATATGGACTATCGATAATTTACACCTTAGGCTCTGCTTCTAACTTGGGCCCAAATTGTAAAATGGTCTTATCTATTGGCGATTTCGTTCCAATTCACATTCCAAGTAATATTCGGCATGCTAATTACATTGCCGGTTTCCAAATTGAATTATCTCTTATAGTTTCCGAGATATGGACTATCGATAATTTACACCTTAGGCTCTGCTTCTAACTTGGGCCCAAATTGTAAAATGGTCTTACCTATTGGCGATTTCTTTCCAATTCACATTCCAAGTAATATTCGGCATGCTAATTACATTGCCGTTTGCCAAATTGCATTATATCTTATAGTTTCCGAGATATGGACTATCGATAATTTACACCTTAGGCTCTGCTTCTAACTTGGGCCCAAATTGTAAAATGGTCTTATCTATTGGCGATTTCGTTCCAATTCACATTCCAAGTAATATTCGGCATGCTAATTACATTGCCGGTTGCCAAATTGCATTATCTCTTATAGTTTCCGAGATATGGACTATCGATAATTTACACCTTAGGCTATGCTTCTAACTTGGGCCCAAATTGTAATATGGCCTTATCTATTGGCGATTTCGTTCCAATTCACTTTCCAAGTAATATTCGGCATGCTAATTACATTGCCGGTTGCCAAATTGCATTATCTCTTATAGTTTCCGAGATATGGACTATCGACAATTTACACCTTAGGCTCTGCTTCTAACTTGGGCCCAAATTGTAAAATGGTCTTATCTATTGGCGATTTCGTTCCAATTCACATTCCAAGTAATATTCGGCATGCTAATTACATTGCCGGTTGCCAAATTGCATTATCTCTTATAGTTTCCGAGATATGGACTATCGATAATTTACACCTTAGGCTCTGCTTCTAACTTGGGCCCAAGTTGTAAAATGGTCTTATCTATTGGCGATTTCGTTCCAATTCACATTCCAAGTAATATTCGGCATGCTAATTACATTGCCGGTTGCCAAATTGCATTATCTCTTATAGTTTCCGAGATATAGACTATCGATAATTTACACCTTAGGCTCTGCTTCTAAGTTGGGCCCAAATTGTAAAATGGTCTTATCTATTGGCGATTTCGTTCCAATTCACATTCCAAGTAATATTCGGCATGCTAATTACATTGCCGGTTGCCAAATTGCATTATCTCTTATAGTTTCCGAGATACGGACTATCGATAATTTACACCTTAGGCTCTGCTTCTAACTTGGGCCCAAATTGTAAAATGGTCTTATCTATTGGCGATTTCGTTCCAATTCACACTCCAAGTAATATTCGGCATGTTAATTACATTGCCGGTTGCGAAATTGCATTATCTCTTATAGTTTCCGAGATATGGACTATCAATAATTTACACCTTAGGCTCTGCTTCTAACTTGGGCCCAAATTGTAAAATGGTCTTATCTATTGGCGATTTCGTTCCAATTCACATTCCAAGTAATATTCGGCATGCTAATTACATTGCCGGTTGCCAAATTGCATTATATCTTATAGTTTCCGAGATATGGACTATGGATAATTTACACCTTAGGCTCTGCTTCTAACTTGGGCCCAAATTGTAAAATGGTCTTATCTATTGGCGATTTCGTTCCAATTCACATTCCAAGTAATATTCGGCATGCTAATTACATTGCCGGTTGCCAAATTGCATTATCTCTTATAGTTTCCGAGATATGGACTATCGATAATTTACACCTTAGGCTCTGCTTCTAACTTGGGCCCAAATTGTAAAATGGTCTTATCTATTGGCGATTTCGTTCCAATTCACATTCCAAGTAATATTCGGCATGCTAATTACATTGCCGTTTGCCAAATTCCATTATCTCTTATAGTTTCCGAGATATGGACTATCGATAATTTACACCTTAGGCTCTGCTTCTAACTTAGGCCCAAATTGTAAAATGGTCTTCTCTATTGGCGATTTCGTTCCAATTCACATTCCAAGTAATATTCGGCATGCTAATTACATTGCGGGTTCCCAAATTGCATTATCTCTTTTAGTTTCCGAGATATGGACTATCGATTATTTTTAACCTTAGGCTCTGCTTCTAACTTGGGCCCAAACTGTAAAATGGTCTTATCTATTGGCGATTTCGTTCCAATTCACATTCCAAGTAGTATTCGGCATGCTAATTACATTGCCGGTTGCCAAATTGCATTATCTCTTATAGTTTCCGAGATATGGACTATCGATAATTTACACCTTAGGCTCTGCTTCTAACGTGGACGAACCCTGGCCCAAATTGTAAAATGGTCTTATCTATTGGCGATTTCGTCCCAATTCACATTCCAAGTAATATTCGGCATGCTAATTACATTGCCAGTTGCCAAATTGCATTATCTCTTATAGTTTCCGAGATATGGACTATGGATAATTTACACCTTAGGCTCTGCTTCTAACTTGGGCCCAAATTGTAAAATGGTCTTATCTATTGGCGATTTCATTCCAATTCACATTCCAAGTAATATTCGGCATGCTAATTACATTGCCGGTTGCCAAATTGCATTATCTCTTATAGTTTCCGAGATATGGACTATCGATAATTTACACCTTAGGCTCTGCTTCTAACTTGGGCCCAAATTGTAAAATGGTCTTATCTATTGGCGATTTCGTTCCAATTCACATTCCAAGTAATATTCGGCATGCTAATTACATTGCCGGTTGCCAAATTGCATTATCTCTTATAGTTTCCGAAATATGGACTATCGGTAATTTACATCTTAGGCTCTGCTTCTAACTTGGGCCCAAATTGTAAAATCGTCTTATCTATTGGCGATTTCGTTCCAATTCACATTCCAAGTAATATTCGGCATGCTAATTACATTGCCAGTTGCCAAATTGCATTATCTCTTATAGTTTCCGAGATATGGACTATGGATAATTTACACCTTAGGCTCTGCTTCTAACTTGGGCCCAAATTGTAAAATGGTCTTATCTATTGGCGATTTCGTTCCAATTCACATTCCAAGTAATATTCGGCATGCTAATTACATTGCCGGTTGCCAAATTGCATTATCTTTTATAGTTTCCGAGATATGGACTATCGATAATTTACACCTTAGGCTCTGCTTCTAACTTGGGCCCAAATTGTAAAATGGCCTTATCTATTGGCGATTTCGTTCCAATTCACATTCCAAGTAATACACGGCATGCTGATTACATTGCCGGTTGCCAAATTGCATTATCTCTTATAGTTTCAGAGATATGGACTATCGATAATTTACACCTTAGGCTCTGCTTCTAACTTGGGCCCAAATTGTAAAATGGTCTTATCTATTGGCTATTTCGTTCCAATTCACATTCCAAGTAATATTCGGCATGCTAATTACATTGCCGGTTGCCAAATTGCATTATCTCTTATAGTTTCCGAGATATGGACTATCGATAATTTACACCTTAGGATCTGCTTCTAACTTGGACCCAAATTGTAAAATGGTCTTATCTATTGGCGATTTCGTTCCAATTCACATTCCAAGTAATATTCGGCATGCTAATTACATTGCCGGTGGCCAAGTTGCATTATCTCTTATAGTTTCCGAGATATGGACTATCGATAATTTACACCTTAGGCTCTGCTTCTAACTTGGGCCCAAATTGTAAAATGGTCTTATCTATTGGCGATTTCGTTCCAATTCACATTCCAAGTAATATTCGGCATGCTAATTACATTGCCGGTTGCCAAATTGCATTATCTCTTATAGTTTCCGAGATATGGACTATCGATAATTTACACCTTAGGCTCTGCTTCTAACTTGGGCCCAAATTGTAAAATGGTCTTATCTATTGGCGATTTCGTTCCAATTCACATTCCAAGTAATATTCGGCATGCTAATTACATTGCCGGTTGCCAAATTGAATTATCTCCTATAGTTTCCGAGATATGGACTATCGATAATTTACACCTTAGGCTCTGCTTCTAACTTGGGCCCAAATTGTAAAATGGTCTTACCTATTGGCGATTTCGTTCCAATTCACATTCCAAGTAATATTCGGCATGCTAATTACATTGCCGGTGGCCAAGCTGCATTATCTCTTATAGTTTCCGAGATATGGACTATCGATAATTTACACCTTAGGCTCTGCTTCTAACTTGGGCCCAAATTGTAAAATGGTCTTATCTATTGGCGATTTCGTTCCAATTCACATTCCAAGTAATATTCGGCATGCTAATTACATTGCCGGTTGCCAAATTGCATTATCTCCTATAGTTTCCGAGATATGGACTATCGATAATTTACACCTTAGGCTCTGCTTCTAACTTGGGCCCAAATTGTAAAATGGTCTTACCTATTGGCGATTTCGTTCCAATTCACATTCCAAGTAATATTCGGCATGCTAATTACATTGCCGGTAGCCAAGTTGCATTATCTCTTATAGTTTCCGAGATATGGAGTATCGATAATTTACACCTTAGGCTCTGCTTCTAACTTGGGCCCAAATTGTAAAATGGTCTTATCTATTGGCGATTTCGTTCCAATTCACATTCCAAGTAATATTCGGCATGCTAATTACATTGCCGGTTGCCAAATTGCATTATCTCTTATAGTTTCCGAGATATGGACTATTGATAATTTACACCTTAGGCTCTGCTTCTAACTTGGGCCCAAATTGTAAAATGGTCTTATCTATTGGCGATTTCGTTCCAATTCACATTCCAAGTAATATTCGGCATGCTAATTACATTGCCGGTTGCCAAATTGAATTATCTCCTATAGTTTCCGAGATATGGACTATCGATAATTTACACCTTAGGCTCTGCTTCTAACTTGGGCCAAATTGTAAAATGGTCTTACCTATTGGCGATTTCGTTCCAATTCACATTCCAAGTAATATTCGGCATGCTAATTACATTGCCGGTGGCCAAGTTGCATTATCTCTTATAGTTTCCGAGATATGGACTATCGATAATTTACACCTTAGGCTCTGCTTCTAACTTGGGCCCAAATTGTAAAATGGTCTTATCTATTGGCGATTTCGTTCCAATTCACATTCCAAGTAATATTCGGCATGCTAATTACATTGCCGGTTCCCAAATTGCATTATCTCTTATAGTTTCCGAGATATGGACTATCGATTATTTTTAACCTTAGGCTCTGCTTCTAACTTGGGCCCAAACTGTAAAATGGTCTTATCTATTGGCGATTTCGTTCCAATTCACATTCCAAGTAGTATTCGGCATGCTAATTACATTGCCGGTTGCCAAATTGCATTATCTCTTATAGTTTCCGAGATATGGACTATCGATAATTTACACCTTAGGCTCTGCTTCTAACTTGGGCCGAAATTGTAAAATGGTCTTACCTATTGGCGATTTCGTTCCAATTCACATTCCAAGTAATATTCGGCATGCTAATTACATTGCCGGTGGCCAAGTTGCATTATCTCTTATAGTTTCCGAGATATGGACTATCGATAATTTACACCTTAGGATCTGCTTCTAACTTGGACCCAAATTGTAAAATGGTCTTATCTATTGGCGATTTCGTTCCAATTCACATTCCAAGTAATATTCGGCATGCTAATTACATTGCCGGTGGCCAAGTTGCATTATCTCTTATAGTTTCCGAGATATGGACTATCGATAATTTACACCTTAGGCTCTGCTTCTAACTTGGGCCCAAATTGTAAAATGGTATTATCTACTGGCGATTTCGTTCCAATTCACATTCCAAGTAATATTCGGCATGCTAATTACATTGCCGGTTGCCAAATTGCATTATCTCTTATAGTTTCCGAGATATGGACTATCGATAATTTACACCTTAGGCTCTGCTTCTAACTTGGGCCCAAATTGTAAAATGGTCTTATCTATTGGCGATTTCGTTCCAATTCACATTCCAAGTAATATTCGGCATGCTAATTACATTGCCGGTTGCCAAATTGAATTATCTCCTATAGTTTCCGAGATATGGACTATCGATAATTTACACCTTAGGCTCTGCTTCTAACTTGGGCCCAAATTGTAAAATGGTCTTACCTATTGGCGATTTCGTTCCAATTCACATTCCAAGTAATATTCGGCATGCTAATTACATTGCCGGTGGCCAAGTTGCATTATCTCTTATAGTTTCCGAGATATGGACTATCGATAATTTACACCTTAGGCTCTGCTTCTAACTTGGGCCCAAATTGTAAAATGGTCTTATCTATTAGCGATTTCGTTCCAATTCACATTCCAAGTAATATTCGGCATGCTAATTACATTGCCGGTTGCCAAATTGCATTATCTCCTATAGTTTCCGAGATATGGACTATCGATAATTTACACCTTAGGCTCTGCTTCTAACTTGGGCCCAAATTGTAAAATGGTCTTACCTATTGGCGATTTCGTTCCAATTCACATTCCAAGTAATATTCGGCATGCTAATTACATTGCCGGTGGCCAAGTTGCATTATCTCTTATAGTTTCCGAGATATGGACTATCGATAATTTACACCTTAGGCTCTGCTTCTAACTTGGGCCCAAATTGTAAAATGGTCTTATCTATTGGCGATTTCGTTCCAATTCACATTCCAAGTAATATTCGGCATGCTAATTACATTGCCGGTTGCCAAATTGCATTATCTCTTATAGTTTCCGAGATATGGACTATCGATAATTTACACCTTAGGCTCTGCTTCTAACTTGGGCCCAAATTGTAAAATGGTCTTATCTATTGGCGATTTCGTTCCAATTCACATTCCAAGTAATATTCGGAATGCTAATTACATTGCCGGTTGCCAAATTGAATTATCTCCTATAGTTTCCGAGATATGGACTATCGATAATTTACACCTTAGGCTCTGCTTCTAACTTGGGCCCAAATTGTAAAATGGTCTTACCTATTGGCGATTTCGTTCCAATTCACATTCCAAGTAATATTCGGCATGCTAATTACATTGCCGGTGGCCAAGTTGCATTATCTCTTATAGTTTCCGAGATATGGACTATCGATAATTTACACCTTAGGCTCTGCTTCTAACTTGGGCCCAAATTGTAAAATGGTCTTGTCTATTGGCGATTTCGTTCCAATTCACATTCCAAGTAATATTCGGCATGCTAATTACATTGCCGGTTCCCAAATTGCATTATCTCTTATAGTTTCCGAGATATGGACTATCGATAATTTACACCTTAGGCTCTGCTTCTAACTTGGGCCCAAATTGTAAAATGGTCTTATCTATTGGCGATTTCGTTCCAATTCACATTCCAAGTAATATTCGGCATGCTAATTACATTGCCGGTTGCCAAATTGAATTATCTCCTATAGTTTCCGAGATATGGACTATCGATAATTTACACCTTAGGCTCTGCTTCTAACTTGGGCCCAAATTGTAAAATGGTCTTACCTATTGGCGATTTCGTTCCAATTCACATTCCAAGTAATATTCGGCATGCTAATTACATTGCCGGTGGCCAAGTTGCATTATCTCTTATAGTTTCCGAGATATGGACTATCGATAATTTACACCTTAGGCTCTGCTTCTAACTTGGGCCCAAATTGTAAAATGGTCCTATCTATTGGCGATTTCGTTCCAATTCACATTCCAAGTAATATTCGGCATGCTAATTACATTGCCGGTTGCCAAATTGCATTATCTCCTATAGTTTCCGAGATATGGACTATCGATAATTTACACCTTAGGCTCTGCTTCTAACTTGGGCCCAAATTGTAAAATGGTCTTACCTATTGGCGATTTCGTTCCAATTCACATTCCAAGTAATATTCGGCATGCTAATTACATTGCCGGTGGCCAAGTTGCATTATCTCTTATAGTTTCCGAGATATGGACTATCGATAATTTACACCTTAGGCTCTGCTTCTAACTTGGGCCCAAATTGTAAAATGGTCTTATCTATTGGCGATTTCGTTCCAATTCACATTCCAAGTAATATTCGGCATGCTAATTACATTGCCGGTGGCCAAGTTGCATTATCTCTTATAGTTTCCGAGATATGGACTATCGATAATTTACACCTTAGGCTCTGCTTCTAACTTGGGCCCAAATTGTAAAATGGTCTTGTCTATTGGCGATTTCGTTCCAATTCACATTCCAAGTAATATTCGGCATGCTAATTACATTGCCGGTTCCCAAATTGCATTATCTCTTATAGTTTCCGAGATATGGACCATCGATTATTTTTAACTTTAGGCTCTGCTTCTAACTTGGGCCCAAACTGTAAAATGGTCTTATCTATTGGCGATTTCGTTCCAATTCACATTCCAAGTAGTATTCGGCATGCTAATTACATTGCCGGTTGCCAAATTGCATTATCTCTTATAGTTTCCGAGATATGGACTATCGATAATTTACACCTTAGGCTCTGCTTCTAACTTGGGCCCAAATTGTAAAATGGTCTTATCTATTGGCGATTTCGTTCCAATTCACAATCCAAGTAATATTCGGCATGCTAATTACATTGCCGGTTGCCAAATTGAATTATCTCCTATAGTTTACGAGATATGGACTATCGATAATTTACACCTTAGGCTCTGCTTCTAACTTGGGCCCAAATTGTAAAATGGTCTTATCTATTGGCGATTTCGTTCCAATTCACATTCCAATAGTTTCCGAGATATGGACTATCGATAATTTACACCTAAGGCTCTGCTTCTAACTTGGGCCCAAATTGTAAAATGGTCTATTGGCGATTTCGTTCCAATTCACATTCCAAGTAATATTCGGCATGCTAATTACATTGCCGGTTGCCAAATTGAATTATCTCCTATAGTTTCCGAGATATGGACTATCGATAATTTACACCTTAGGCTCTGCTTCTAACTTGGGCCCAAATTGTAAAATGGTCTTATCTATTGGCGATTTCGTTCCAATTCACATTCCAAGTAATATTCGGCATGCTAATTACATTGCCGGTTGCCAAATTGCATTATCTCCTATAGTTTCCGAGATATGGACTATCGATAATTTACACCTTAGGCTCTGCTTCTAACTTGGGCCCAAATTGTAAAATGGTCTTACCTATTGGCGATTTCGTTCCAATTCACATTCCAAGTAATATTCGGCATGCTAATTACATTGCCGGTGGCCAAGTTGCATTATCTCTTATAGTTTCCGAGATATGGACTATCGATAATTTACACCTTAGGCTCTGCTTCTAACTTGGGCCCAAATTGTAAAATGGTCTTATCTATTGGCGATTTCGTTCCAATTCACATTCCAAGTAATATTCGGCATGCTAATTACATTGCCGGTTGCCAAATTGCATTATCTCTTATAGTTTCCTAGATATGGACTATCGATAATTTACACCTTAGGCTCTGCTTCTAACTTGGGCCCAAATTGTAAAATGGTCTTATCTATTGGCGATTTCGTTCCAATTCACATTCCAAGTAATATTCGGCATGCTAATTACATTGCCGGTTGCCAAATTGAATTATCTCTTATAGTTTCCGAGATATGGACTATCGATAATTTACACCTTAGGCTCTGCTTCTAACTTGGGCCCAAATTGTAAAATGGTCTTATCTATTGGCGATTTCGTTCCAATTCACATTCCAAGTAATATTCGGCATGCTAATTACATTGCCGGTTGCCAAATTGAATTATCTCCTATAGTTTCCGAGATATGGACTATCGATAATTTACACCTTAGGCTCTGCTTCTAACTTGGGCCCAAATTGTAAAATGGTCTTACCTATTGGCGATTTCGTTCCAATTCACATTCCAAGTAATATTCGGCATGCTAATTACATTGCCGGTGGCCAAGTTGCATTATCTCTTATAGTTTCCGAGATATGGACTATCGATAATTTACACCTTAGGCTCTGCTTCTAACTTGGGCCCAAATTGTAAAATGGTCTTATCTATTGGCGATTTCGTTCCAATTCACATTCCAAGTAATATTCGGCATGCTAATTACATTGCCGGTTCCCAAATTGCATTATCTCTTATAGTTTCCGAGATATGGACTATCGATTATTTTTAACCTTAGGCTCTGCTTCTAACTTGGGCCCAAACTGTAAAATGGTCTTATCTATTGGCGATTTCGTTCCAATTCACATTCCAAGTAGTATTCGGCATGCTAATTACATTGCCGGTTGCCAAATTGCATTATCTCTTATAGTTTCCGAGATATGGACTATCGATAATTTACACCTTAGGCTCTGCTTCTAACTTGGGCCCAAATTGTAAAATGGTCTTATCTATTGGCGATTTCGTCCCAATTCACATTCCAAGTAATATTCGGCATGCTAATTACATTGCCAGTTGCCAAATTGCATTATCTCTTATAGTTTTCGAGATATGGACTATGGATAATTTACACCTTAGGCTCTGCTTCTAACTTGGGCCCAAATTGTAAAATGGTCTTATCTATTGGCGATTTCATTCCAATTCACATTCCAAGTAATATTCGGCATGCTAATTACATTGCCGGTTGCCAAATTGCATTATCTCTTATAGTTTCCGAGATATGGACTATCGATAATTTACACCTTAGGCTCTGCTTCTAACTTGGGCCCAAATTGTAAAATGGTCTTATCTATTGGCGATTTCGTCCCAATTCACATTCCAAGTAATATTCGGCATGCTAATTACATTGCCACTTGCCAAATTGCATTATCTCTTATAGTTTCCGAGATATGGACTATGGATAATTTACACCTTAGGCTCTGCTTCTAACTTGGGCCCAAATTGTAAAATGGTCTTATCTATTGGCGATTTCATTCCAATTCACATTCCAAGTAATATTCGGCATGCTAATAACATTGCCGGTTGCCAAATTGCATTATCTCTTATAGTTTCCGAGATATGGACTATCGATAATTTACACCTTAGGCTCTGCTTCTAACTTGGGCCCAAATTGTAAAATGGTCTTATCTATTGGCGATTTCGTTCCAATTCACATTCCAAGTAATATTCGGCATGCTAATTACATTGCCGGTTGCCAAATTGCATTATCTCTTATAGTTTCCGAGATATGGACTATCGGTAATTTACACCTTAGGATCTGCTTCTAACTTGGACCCAAATTGTAAAATGGTCTTATCTATTGGCGATTTCGTTCCAATTCACATTCCAAGTAATATTCGGCATGCTAATTACATTGCCGGTGGCCAAGTTGCATTATCTCTTATAGTTTCCGAGATATGGACTATCGATAATTTACACCTTAGGCTCTGCTTCTAACTTGGGCCCAAATTGTAAAATGGTCTTATCTATTGGCGATTTCGTTCCAATTCACAATCCAAGTAATATTCGGCATGCTAATTACATTGCCGGTTGCCAAATTGCATTATCTCTTATAGTTTCCGAGATATGGACTATCGATAATTTACACCTTAGGCTCTGCTTCTAACTTGGGCCCAAATTGTAAAATGGTCTTATCTATTGGCGATTTCGTTCCAATTCACATTCCAAGTAATATTCGGCATGCTAATTACATTGCCGGTTGCCAAATTGAATTATCTCCTATAGTTTCCGAGATATGGACTATCGATAATTTACACCTTAGGCTCTGCTTCTAACTTGGGCCCAAATTGTAAAATGGTCTTACCTATTGGCGATTTCGTTCCAATTCACATTCCAAGTAATATTCGGCATGCTAATTACATTGCCGGTGGCCAAGTTGCATTATCTCTTATAGTTTCCGAGATATGGACTATCGATAATTTACACCTTAATCTCTGCTTCTAACTTGGGCCTAAATTGTAAAATGGTCTTATCTATTGGCGATTTCGTTCCAATTCACATTCCAAGTAATATTCGGCATGCTAATTACATTGCCGGTTGCCAAATTGCATTATCTCTTATAGTTTCCGAGATATGGACTATCGATTATTTTTAACCTTAGGCTCTGCTTCTAACTTGGGCCCAAACTGTAAAATGGTCTTATCTATTGGCGATTTCGTTCCAATTCACATTCCAAGTAGTATTCGGCATGCTAATTACATTGCCGGTTGCCAAATTGCATTATCTCTTATAGTTTCCGAGATATGGACTATCGATAATTTACACCTTAGGCTCTGCTTCTAACTTGGGCCCAAATTGTAAAATGGTCTTACCTATTGGCGATTTCGTTCCAATTCACATTCCAAGTAATATTCGGCATGCTAATTACATTGCCGGTGGCCAAGTTGCATTATCTCTTATAGTTTCCGAGATATGGACTATCGATAATTTACACCTTAGGATCTGCTTCTAACTTGGACCCAAATTGTAAAATGGTCTTATCTATTGGCGATTTCGTTCCAATTCACATTCCAAGTAATATTCGGCATGCTAATTACATTGCCGGTGGCCAAGTTGCATTATCTCTTATAGTTTCCGAGATATGGACTATCGATAATTTACACCTTAGGCTCTGCTTCTAACTTGGGCCCAAATTGTAAAATGGTATTATCTACTGGCGATTTCGTTCCAATTCACATTCCAAGTAATATTCGGCATGCTAATTACATTGCCGGTTGCCAAATTGCATTATCTCTTATAGTTTCCGAGATATGGACTATCGATAATTTACACCTTAGGCTCTGCTTCTAACTTGGGCCCAAATTGTAAAATGGTCTTATCTATTGGCGATTTCGTTCCAATTCACATTCCAAGTAATATTCGGCATGCTAATTACATTGCCGGTTGCCAAATTGAATTATCTCCTATAGTTTCCGAGATATGGACTATCGATAATTTACACCTTAGGCTCTGCTTCTAACTTGGGCCCAAATTGTAAAATGGTCTTACCTATTGGCGATTTCGTTCCAATTCACATTCCAAGTAATATTCGGCATGCTAATTACATTGCCGGTGGCCAAGTTGCATTATCTCTTATAGTTTCCGAGATATGGACTATCGATAATTTACACCTTAGGCTCTGCTTCTAACTTGGGCCCAAATTGTAAAATGGTCTTATCTATTGGCGATTTCGTTCCAATTCACATTCCAAGTAATATTCGGCATGCTAATTACATTGCCGGTTGCCAAATTGCATTATCTCCTATAGTTTCCGAGATATTGACTATCGATAATTTACACCTTAGGCTCTGCTTCTAACTTGGGCCCAAATTGTAAAATGGTCTTACCTATTGGCGATTTCGTTCCAATTCACATTCCAAGTAATATTCGGCATGCTAATTACATTGCCGGTGGCCAAGTTGCATTATCTCTTATAGTTTCCGAGATATGGACTATCGATAATTTACACCTTAGGCTCTGCTTCTAACTTGGGCCCAAATTGTAAAATGGTCTTACCTATTGGCGATTTCGTTCCAATTCACATTCCAAGTAATATTCGGCATGCTAATTACATTGCCGGTAGCCAAGTTGCATTATCTCTTATAGTTTCCGAGATATGGAGTATCGATAATTTACACCTTAGGCTCTGCTTCTAACTTGGGCCCAAATTGTAAAATGGTCTTATCTATTGGCGATTTCGTTCCAATTCACAATCCAAGTAATATTCGGCATGCTAATTACATTGCCGGTTGCCAAATTGCATTATCTCTTATAGTTTCCGAGATATGGACTATTGATAATTTACACCTTAGGCTCTGCTTCTAACTTGGGCCCAAATTGTAAAATGGTCTTATCTATTGGCGATTTCGTTCCAATTCACATTCCAAGTAATATTCGGCATGCTAATTACATTGCCGGTTGCCAAATTGAATTATCTCCTATAGTTTCCGAGATATGGTCTATCGATAATTTACACCTTAGGCTCTGCTTCTAACTTGGGCCCAAATTGTAAAATGGTCTTACCTATTGGCGATTTCGTTCCAATTCACATTCCAAGTAATATTCGGCATGCTAATTACATTGCCGGTGGCCAAGTTGCATTATCTCTTATAGTTTCCGAGATATGGACTATCGATAATTTACACCTTAGGCTCTGCTTCTAACTTGGGCCCAAATTGTAAAATGGTCTTATCTATTGGCGATTTCGTTCCAATTCACATTCCAAGTAATATTCGGCATGCTAATTACATTGCCGGTTCCCAAATTGCATTATCTCTTATAGTTTCCGAGATATGGACTATCGATTATTTTTAACCTTAGGCTCAGCTTCTAACTTGGGCCCAAACTGTAAAATGGTCTTATCTATTGGCGATTTCGTTCCAATTCACATTCCAAGTAGTATTCGGCATGCTAATTACATTGCCGGTTGCCAAATTGCATTATCTCTTATAGTTTCCGAGATATGGACTATCGATAATTTACACCTTAGGCTCTGCTTCTAACTTGGGCCCAAATTGTAAAATGGTCTTACCTATTGGCGATTTCGTTCCAATTCACATTCCAAGTAATATTCGGCATGCTAATTACATTGCCGGTGGCCAAGTTGCATTATCTCTTATAGTTTCCGAGATATGGACTATCGATAATTTACACCTTAGGATCTGCTTCTAACTTGGACCCAAATTGTAAAATGGTCTTATCTATTGGCGATTTCGTTCCAATTCACATTCCAAGTAATATTCGGCATGCTAATTACATTGCCGGTGGCCAAGTTGCATTATCTCTTATAGTTTCCGAGATATGGACTATCGATAATTTACACCTTAGGCTCTGCTTCTAACTTGGGCCCAAATTGTAAAATGGTATTATCTACTGGCGATTTCGTTCCAATTCACATTCCAAGTAATATTCGGCATGCTAATTACATTGCCGGTTGCCAAATTGCATTATCTCTTATAGTTTCCGAGATATGGACTATCGATAATTTACACCTTAGGCTCTGCTTCTAACTTGGGCCCAAATTGTAAAATGGTCTTATCTATTGGCGATTTCGTTCCAATTCACATTCCAAGTAATATTCGGCATGCTAATTACATTGCCGGTTGCCAAATTGAATTATCTCCTATAGTTTCCGAGATATGGACTATCGATAATTTACACCTTAGGCTCTGCTTCTAACTTGGGCCCAAATTGTAAAATGGTCTTACCTATTGGCGATTTCGTTCCAATTCACATTCCAAGTAATATTCGGCATGCTAATTACATTGCCGGTGGCCAAGTTGCATTATCTCTTATAGTTTCCGAGATATGGACTATCGATAATTTACACCTTAGGCTCTGCTTCTAACTTGGGCCCAAATTGTAAAATGGTCTTATCTATTGGCGATTTCGTTCCAATTCACATTCCAAGTAATATTCGGCATGCTAATTACATTGCCGGTTGCCAAATTGCATTATCTCCTATAGTTTCCGAGATATGGACTATCGATAATTTACACCTTAGGCTCTGCTTCTAACTTGGGCCCAAATTGTAAAATGGTCTTACCTATTGGCGATTTCGTTCCAATTCACATTCCAAGTAATATTCGGCATGCTAATTACATTGCCGGTGGCCAAGTTGCATTATCTCTTATAGTTTCCGAGATATGGACTATCGATAATTTACACCTTAGGCTCTGCTTCTAACTTGGGCCCAAATTGTAAAATGGTCTTATCTATTGGCGATTTCGTTCCAATTCACATTCCAAGTAATATTCGGCATGCTAATTACATTGCCGGTTGCCAAATTGCATTATCTCTTATAGTTTCCGAGATATGGACTATCGATAATTTACACCTTAGGCTCTGCTTCTAACTTGGGCCCAAATTGTAAAATGGTCTTATCTATTGGCGATTTCGTTCCAATTCACATTCCAAGTAATATTCGGAATGCTAATTACATTGCCGGTTGCCAAATTGAATTATCTCCTATAGTTTCCGAGATATGGACTATCGATAATTTACACCTTAGGCTCTGCTTCTAACTTGGGCCCAAATTGTAAAATGGTCTTACCTATTGGCGATTTCGTTCCAATTCACATTCCAAGTAATATTCGGCATGCTAATTACATTGCCGGTGGCCAAGTTGCATTATCTCTTATAGTTTCCGAGATATGGACTATCGATAATTTACACCTTAGGCTCTGCTTCTAACTTGGGCCCAAATTGTAAAATGGTCCTATCTATTGGCGATTTCGTTCCAATTCACATTCCAAGTAATATTCGGCATGCTAATTACATTGCCGGTTGCCAAATTGCATTATCTCCTATAGTTTCCGAGATATGGACTATCGATAATTTACACCTTAGGCTCTGCTTCTAACTTGGGCCCAAATTGTAAAATGGTCTTACCTATTGGCGATTTCGTTCCAATTCACATTCCAAGTAATATTCGGCATGCTAATTACATTGCCGGTGGCCAAGTTGCATTATCTCTTATAGTTTCCGAGATATGGACTATCGATAATTTACACCTTAGGCTCTGCTTCTAACTTGGGCCCAAATTGTAAAATGGTCTTATCTATTGGCGATTTCGTTCCAATTCACATTCCAAGTAATATTCGGCATGCTAATTACATTGCCGGTGGCCAAGTTGCATTATCTCTTATAGTTTCCGAGATATGGACTATCGATAATTTACACCTTAGGCTCTGCTTCTAACTTGGGCCCAAATTGTAAAATGGTCTTGTCTATTGGCGATTTCGTTCCAATTCACATTCCAAGTAATATTCGGCATGCTAATTACATTGCCGGTTCCCAAATTGCATTATCTCTTATAGTTTCCGAGATATGGACCATCGATTATTTTTAACTTTAGGCTCTGCTTCTAACTTGGGCCCAAACTGTAAAATGGTCTTATCTATTGGCGATTTCGTTCCAATTCACATTCCAAGTAGTATTCGGCATGCTAATTACATTGCCGGTTGCCAAATTGCATTATCTCTTATAGTTTCCGAGATATGGACTATCGATAATTTACACCTTAGGCTCTGCTTCTAACTTGGGCCCAAATTGTAAAATGGTCTTATCTATTGGCGATTTCGTTCCAATTCACATTCCAAGTAATATTCGGCATGCTAATTACATTGCCGGTTGCCAAATTGAATTATCTCCTATAGTTTACGAGATATGGACTATCGATAATTTACACCTTAGGCTCTGCTTCTAACTTGGGCCCAAATTGTAAAATGGTCTTACCTATTGGCGATTTCGTTCCAATTCACATTCCAAGTAATATTCGGTTGCCAAATTGCATTATCTCTTATAGTTTCCGAGATATGGACTATCGATAATTTACACCTTAGGCTCTGCTTCTAACTTGGGCCCAAATTGTAAAATGGTCTATTGGCGATTTCGTTCCAATTCACATTCCAAGTAATATTCGGCATGCTAATTACATTGCCGGTTGCCAAATTGCATTATCTCCTATAGTTTCCGAGATATGGACTATCGATAATTTACACCTTAGGCTCTGCTTCTAACTTGGGCCCAAATTGTAAAATGGTCTTACCTATTGGCGATTTCGTTCCAATTCACATTCCAAGTAATATTCGGCATGCTAATTACATTGCCGGTTGCCAAATTGCATTATCTCCTATAGTTTCCGAGATATGGACTATCGATAATTTACACCTTAGGCTCTGCTTCTAACTTGGGCCCAAATTGTAAAATGGTCTTACCTATTGGCGATTTCGTTCCAATTCACATTCCAAGTAATATTCGGCATGCTAATTACATTGCCGGTGGCCAAGTTGCATTATCTCTTATAGTTTCCGAGATATGGACTATCGATAATTTACACCTTAGGCTCTGCTTCTAACTTGGGCCCAAATTGTAAAATGGTCTTATCTATTGGCGATTTCGTTCCAATTCACATTCCAAGTAATATTCGGCATGCTAATTACATTGCCGGTTGCCAAATTGCATTATCTCTTATAGTTTCCTAGATATGGACTATCGATAATTTACACCTTAGGCTCTGCTTCTAACTTGGGCCCAAATTGTAAAATGGTCTTATCTATTGGCGATTTCGTTCCAATTCACATTCCAAGTAATATTCGGCATGCTAATTACATTGCCGGTTGCCAAATTGAATTATCTCTTATAGTTTCCGAGATATGGACTATCGATAATTTACACCTTAGGCTCTGCTTCTAACTTGGGCCCAAATTGTAAAATGGTCTTATCTATTGGCGATTTCGTTCCAATTCACATTCCAAGTAATATTCGGCATGCTAATTACATTGCCGGTTGCCAAATTGAATTATCTCCTATAGTTTCCGAGATATGGACTATCGATAATTTACACCTTAGGCTCTGCTTCTAACTTGGGCCCAAATTGTAAAATGGTCTTACCTATTGGCGATTTCGTTCCAATTCACATTCCAAGTAATATTCGGCATGCTAATTACATTGCCGGTGGCCAAGTTGCATTATCTCTTATAGTTTCCGAGATATGGACTATCGATAATTTACACCTTAGGCTCTGCTTCTAACTTGGGCCCAAATTGTAAAATGGTCTTATCTATTGGCGATTTCGTTCCAATTCACATTCCAAGTAATATTCGGCATGCTAATTACATTGCCGGTTCCCAAATTGCATTATCTCTTATAGTTTCCGAGATATGGACTATCGATTATTTTTAACCTTAGGCTCTGCTTCTAACTTGGGCCCAAACTGTAAAATGGTCTTATCTATTGGCGATTTCGTTCCAATTCACATTCCAAGTAGTATTCGGCATGCTAATTACATTGCCGGTTGCCAAATTGCATTATCTCTTATAGTTTCCGAGATATGGACTATCGATAATTTACACCTTAGGCTCTGCTTCTAACTTGGGCCCAAATTGTAAAATGGTCTTATCTATTGGCGATTTCGTCCCAATTCACATTCCAAGTAATATTCCGCATGCTAATTACATTGCCAGTTGCCAAATTGCATTATCTCTTATAGTTTTCGAGATATGGACTATGGATAATTTACACCTTAGGCTCTGCTTCTAACTTGGGCCCAAATTGTAAAATGGTCTTACCTATTGGCGATTTCGTTCCAATTCACATTCCAAGTATTATTCGGCATGCTAGTTACATTGCCGGTGGCCAAGTTGCATTATCTCTTATAGTTTCCGAGATATGGACTATCGATAATTTACACCTTAGGCTCTGCTTCTAACTTGGGCCCAAATTGTAAAATGGTCTTATCTATTGGCGATTTCGTTCCAATTCACATTCCAAGTAATATTCGGCATGCTAATTACATTGCCGGTTGCCAAATTGCATTATCTCTTATAGTTTCCGAGATATGGACTATCGATAATTTACACCTTAGGCTCTGCTTCTAACTTGGGCCCAAATTGTAAAATGGTCTTATCTATTGGCGATTTCGTTCCAATTCACATTCCAAGTAATATTCGGAATGCTAATTACATTGCCGGTTGCCAAATTGAATTATCTCCTATAGTTTCCGAGATATGGACTATCGATAATTTACACCTTAGGCTCTGCTTCTAACTTGGGCCCAAATTGTAAAATGGTCTTACCTATTGGCGATTTCGTTCCAATTCACATTCCAAGTAATATTCGGCATGCTAATTACATTGCCGGTGGCCAAGTTGCATTATCTCTTATAGTTTCCGAGATATGGACTATCGATAATTTACACCTTAGGCTCTGCTTCTAACTTGGGCCCAAATTGTAAAATGGTCCTATCTATTGGCGATTTCGTTCCAATTCACATTCCAAGTAATATTCGGCATGCTAATTACATTGCCGGTTGCCAAATTGCATTATCTCCTATAGTTTCCGAGATATGGACTATCGATAATTTACACCTTAGGCTCTGCTTCTAACTTGGGCCCAAATTGTAAAATGGTCTTACCTATTGGCGATTTCGTTCCAATTCACATTCCAAGTAATATTCGGCATGCTAATTACATTGCCGGTGGCCAAGTTGCATTATCTCTTATAGTTTCCGAGATATGGACTATCGATAATTTACACCTTAGGCTCTGCTTCTAACTTGGGCCCAAATTGTAAAATGGTCTTATCTATTGGCGATTTCGTTCCAATTCACATTCCAAGTAATATTCGGCATGCTAATTACATTGCCGGTGGCCAAGTTGCATTATCTCTTATAGTTTCCGAGATATGGACTATCGATAATTTACACCTTAGGCTCTGCTTCTAACTTGGGCCCAAATTGTAAAATGGTCTTGTCTATTGGCGATTTCGTTCCAATTCACATTCCAAGTAATATTCGGCATGCTAATTACATTGCCGGTTCCCAAATTGCATTATCTCTTATAGTTTCCGAGATATGGACCATCGATTATTTTTAACTTTAGGCTCTGCTTCTAACTTGGGCCCAAACTGTAAAATGGTCTTATCTATTGGCGATTTCGTTCCAATTCACATTCCAAGTAGTATTCGGCATGCTAATTACATTGCCGGTTGCCAAATTGCATTATCTCTTATAGTTTCCGAGATATGGACTATCGATAATTTACACCTTAGGCTCTGCTTCTAACTTGGGCCCAAATTGTAAAATGGTCTTATCTATTGGCGATTTCGTTCCAATTCACATTCCAAGTAATATTCGGCATGCTAATTACATTGCCGGTTGCCAAATTGAATTATCTCCTATAGTTTACGAGATATGGACTATCGATAATTTACACCTTAGGCTCTGCTTCTAACTTGGGCCCAAATTGTAAAATGGTCTTATCTATTGGCGATTTCGTTCCAATTCACATTCCAAGTAATATTCGGTTGCCAAATTGCATTATCTCTTATAGTTTCCGAGATATGGACTATCGATAATTTACACCTAAGGCTCTGCTTCTAACTTGGGCCCAAATTGTAAAATGGTCTATTGGCGATTTCGTTCCAATTCACATTCCAAGTAATATTCGGCATGCTAATTACATTGCCGGCTGCCAAATTGAATTATCTCCTATAGTTTCCGAGATATGGACTATCGATAATTTACACCTTAGGCTCTGCTTCTAACTTGGGCCCAAATTGTAAAATGGTCTTATCTATTGGCGATTTCGTTCCAATTCACATTCCAAGTAATATTCGGCATGCTAATTACATTGCCGGTTGCCAAATTGCATTATCTCCTATAGTTTCCGAGATATGGACTATCGATAATTTACACCTTAGGCTCTGCTTCTAACTTGGGCCCAAATTGTAAAATGGTCTTACCTATTGGCGATTTCGTTCCAATTCACATTCCAAGTAATATTCGGCATGCTAATTACATTGCCGGTGGCCAAGTTGCATTATCTCTTATAGTTTCCGAGATATGGACTATCGATAATTTACACCTTAGGCTCTGCTTCTAACTTGGGCCCAAATTGTAAAATGGTCTTATCTATTGGCGATTTCGTTCCAATTCACATTCCAAGTAATATTCGGCATGCTAATTACATTGCCGGTTGCCAAATTGCATTATCTCTTATAGTTTCCTAGATATGGACTATCGATAATTTACACCTTAGGCTCTGCTTCTAACTTGGGCCCAAATTGTAAAATGGTCTTATCTATTGGCGATTTCGTTCCAATTCACATTCCAAGTAATATTCGGCATGCTAATTACATTGCCGGTTGCCAAATTGAATTATCTCTTATAGTTTCCGAGATATGGACTATCGATAATTTACACCTTAGGCTCTGCTTCTAACTTGGGCCCAAATTGTAAAATGGTCTTATCTATTGGCGATTTCGTTCCAATTCACATTCCAAGTAATATTCGGCATGCTAATTACATTGCCGGTTGCCAAATTGAATTATCTCCTATAGTTTCCGAGATATGGACTATCGATAATTTACACCTTAGGCTCTGCTTCTAACTTGGGCCCAAATTGTAAAATGGTCTTACCTATTGGCGATTTCGTTCCAATTCACATTCCAAGTAATATTCGGCATGCTAATTACATTGCCGGTGGCCAAGTTGCATTATCTCTTATAGTTTCCGAGATATGGACTATCGATAATTTACACCTTAGGCTCTGCTTCTAACTTGGGCCCAAATTGTAAAATGGTCTTATCTATTGGCGATTTCGTTCCAATTCACATTCCAAGTAATATTCGGCATGCTAATTACATTGCCGGTTCCCAAATTGCATTATCTCTTATAGTTTCCGAGATATGGACTATCGATTATTTTTAACCTTAGGCTCTGCTTCTAACTTGGGCCCAAACTGTAAAATGGTCTTATCTATTGGCGATTTCGTTCCAATTCACATTCCAAGTAGTATTCGGCATGCTAATTACATTGCCGGTTGCCAAATTGCATTATCTCTTATAGTTTCCGAGATATGGACTATCGATAATTTACACCTTAGGCTCTGCTTCTAACTTGGGCCCAAATTGTAAAATGGTCTTATCTATTGGCGATTTCGTCCCAATTCACATTCCAAGTAATATTCGGCATGCTAATTACATTGCCAGTTGCCAAATTGCATTATCTCTTATAGTTTTCGAGATATGGACTATGGATAATTTACACCTTAGGCTCTGCTTCTAACTTGGGCCCAAATTGTAAAATGGTCTTATCTATTGGCGATTTCATTCCAATTCACATTCCAAGTAATATTCGGCATGCTAATTACATTGCCGGTTGCCAAATTGCATTATCTCTTATAGTTTCCGAGATATGGACTATCGATAATTTACACCTTAGGCTCTGCTTCTAACTTGGGCCCAAATTGTAAAATGGTCTTATCTATTGGCGATTTCGTCCCAATTCACATTCCAAGTAATATTCGGCATGCTAATTACATTGCCACTTGCCAAATTGCATTATCTCTTATAGTTTCCGAGATATGGACTATGGATAATTTACACCTTAGGCTCTGCTTCTAACTTGGGCCCAAATTGTAAAATGGTCTTATCTATTGGCGATTTCATTCCAATTCACATTCCAAGTAATATTCGGCATGCTAATAACATTGCCGGTTGCCAAATTGCATTATCTCTTATAGTTTCCGAGATATGGACTATCGATAATTTACACCTTAGGCTCTGCTTCTAACTTGGGCCCAAATTGTAAAATGGTCTTATCTATTGGCGATTTCGTTCCAATTCACATTCCAAGTAATATTCGGCATGCTAATTACATTGCCGGTTGCCAAATTGCATTATCTCTTATAGTTTCCGAGATATGGACTATCGGTAATTTACACCTTAGGATCTGCTTCTAACTTGGACCCAAATTGTAAAATGGTCTTATCTATTGGCGATTTCGTTCCAATTCACATTCCAAGTAATATTCGGCATGCTAATTACATTGCCGGTGGCCAAGTTGCATTATCTCTTATAGTTTCCGAGATATGGACTATCGATAATTTACACCTTAGGCTCTGCTTCTAACTTGGGCCCAAATTGTAAAATGGTCTTATCTATTGGCGATTTCGTTCCAATTCACAATCCAAGTAATATTCGGCATGCTAATTACATTGCCGGTTGCCAAATTGCATTATCTCTTATAGTTTCCGAGATATGGACTATCGATAATTTACACCTTAGGCTCTGCTTCTAACTTGGGCCCAAATTGTAAAATGGTCTTATCTATTGGCGATTTCGTTCCAATTCACATTCCAAGTAATATTCGGCATGCTAATTACATTGCCGGTTGCCAAATTGAATTATCTCCTATAGTTTCCGAGATATGGACTATCGATAATTTACACCTTAGGCTCTGCTTCTAACTTGGGCCCAAATTGTAAAATGGTCTTACCTATTGGCGATTTCGTTCCAATTCACATTCCAAGTAATATTCGGCATGCTAATTACATTGCCGGTGGCCAAGTTGCATTATCTCTTATAGTTTCCGAGATATGGACTATCGATAATTTACACCTTAGGCTCTGCTTCTAATTTGGGCCCAAATTGTAAAATGGTCTTATCTATTGGCGATTTCGTTCCAATTCACATTCCAAGTAATATTCGGCATGCTAATTACATTGCCGGTTGCCAAATTGCATTATCTCTTATAGTTTCCGAGATATGGACTATCGATTATTTTTAACCTTAGGCTCTGCTTCTAACTTGGGCCCAAACTGTAAAATGGTCTTATCTATTGGCGATTTCGTTCCAATTCACATTCCAAGTAGTATTCGGCATGCTAATTACATTGCCGGTTGCCAAATTGCATTATCTCTTATAGTTTCCGAGATATGGACTATCGATAATTTACACCTTAGGCTCTGCTTCTAACTTGGGCCCAAATTGTAAAATGGTCTTACCTATTGGCGATTTCGTTCCAATTCACATTCCAAGTAATATTCGGCATGCTAATTACATTGCCGGTGGCCAAGTTGCATTATCTCTTATAGTTTCCGAGATATGGACTATCGATAATTTACACCTTAGGCTCTGCTTCTAACTTGGGCCCAAATTGTAAAATGGTATTATCTACTGGCGATTTCGTTCCAATTCACATTCCAAGTAATATTCGGCATGCTAATTACATTGCCGGTTGCCAAATTGCATTATCTCTTATAGTTTCCGAGATATGGACTATCGATAATTTACACCTTAGGCTCTGCTTCTAACTTGGGCCCAAATTGTAAAATGGTCTTATCTATTGGCGATTTCGTTCCAATTCACATTCCAAGTAATATTCGGCATGCTAATTACATTGCCGGTTGCCAAATTGAATTATCTCCTATAGTTTCCGAGATATGGACTATCGATAATTTACACCTTAGGCTCTGCTTCTAACTTGGGCCCAAATTGTAAAATGGTCTTACCTATTGGCGATTTCGTTCCAATTCACATTCCAAGTAATATTCGGCATGCTAATTACATTGCCGGTGGCCAAGTTGCATTATCTCTTATAGTTTCCGAGATATGGACTATCGATAATTTACACCTTAGGCTCTGCTTCTAACTTGGGCCCAAATTGTAAAATGGTCTTATCCATTGGCGATTTCGTTCCAATTCACATTCCAAGTAATATTCGGCATGCTAATTACATTGCCGGTTGCCAAATTGCATTATCTCCTATAGTTTCCGAGATATGGACTATCGATAATTTACACCTTAGGCTCTGCTTCTAACTTGGGCCCAAATTGTAAAAAGGTCTTACCTATTGGCGATTTCGTTCCAATTCACATTCCAAGTAATATTCGGCATGCTAATTACATTGCCGGTGGCCAAGTTGCATTATCTCTTATAGTTTCCGAGATATGGACTATCGATAATTTACACCTTAGGCTCTGCTTCTAACTTGGGCCCAAATTGTAAAATGGTCTTACCTATTGGCGATTTCGTTCCAATTCACATTCCAAGTAATATTCGGCATGCTAATTACATTGCCGGTAGCCAAGTTGCATTATCTCTTATAGTTTCCGAGATATGGAGTATCGATAATTTACACCTTAGGCTCTGCTTCTAACTTGGGCCCAAATTGTAAAATGGTCTTATCTATTGGCGATTTCGTTCCAATTCACAATCCAAGTAATATTCGGCATGCTAATTACATTGCCGGTTGCCAAATTGCATTATCTCTTATAGTTTCCGAGATACGGACTATTGATAATTTACACCTTAGGCTCTGCTTCTAACTTGGGCCCAAATTGTAAAATGGTCTTATCTATTGGCGATTTCGTTCCAATTCACATTCCAAGTAATATTCGGCATGCTAATTACATTGCCGGTTGCCAAATTGAATTATCTCCTATAGTTTCCGAGATATGGACTATCGATAATTTACACCTTAGGCTCTGCTTCTAACTTGGGCCCAAATTGTAAAATGGTCTTACCTATTGGCGATTTCGTTCCAATTCACATTCCAAGTAATATTCGGCATGCTAATTACATTGCCGGTGGCCAAGTTGCATTATCTCTTATAGTTTCCGAGATATGGACTATCGATAATTTACACCTTAGGCTCTGCTTCTAACTTGGGCCCAAATTGTAAAATGGTCTTATCTATTGGCGATTTCGTTCCAATTCACATTCCAAGTAATATTCGGCATGCTAATTACATTGCCGGTTCCCAAATTGCATTATCTCTTATAGTTTCCGAGATATGGACTATCGATTATTTTTAACCTTAGGCTCAGCTTCTAACTTGGGCCCAAACTGTAAAATGGTCTTATCTATGGCGATTTCGTTCCAATTCACATTCCAAGTAGTATTCGGCATGCTAATTACATTGCCGGTTGCCAAATTGCATTATCTCTTATAGTTTCCGAGATATGGACTATCGATAATTTACACCTTAGGCTCTGCTTCTAACTTGGGCCCAAATTGTAAAATGGTCTTACCTATTGGCGATTTCGTTCCAATTCACATTCCAAGTAATATTCGGCATGCTAATTACATTGCCGGTGGCCAAGTTGCATTATCTCTTATAGTTTCCGAGATATGGACTATCGATAATTTACACCTTAGGATCTGCTTCTAACTTGGACCCAAATTGTAAAATGGTCTTATCTATTGGCGATTTCGTTCCAATTCACATTCCAAGTAATATTCGGCATGCTAATTACATTGCCGGTGGCCAAGTTGCATTATCTCTTATAGTTTCCGAGATATGGACTATCGATAATTTACACCTTAGGCTCTGCTTCTAACTTGGGCCCAAATTGTAAAATGGTATTATCTACTGGCGATTTCGTTCCAATTCACATTCCAAGTAATATTCGGCATGCTAATTACATTGCCGGTTGCCAAATTGCATTATCTCTTATAGTTTCCGAGATATGGACTATCGATAATTTACACCTTAGGCTCTGCTTCTAACTTGGGCCCAAATTGTAAAATGGTCTTATCTATTGGCGATTTCGTTCCAATTCACATTCCAAGTAATATTCGGCATGCTAATTACATTGCCGGTTGCCAAATTGAATTATCTCCTATAGTTTCCGAGATATGGACTATCGATAATTTACACCTTAGGCTCTGCTTCTAACTTGGGCCCAAATTGTAAAATGGTCTTACCTATTGGCGATTTCGTTCCAATTCACATTCCAAGTAATATTCGGCATGCTAATTACATTGCCGGTTGCCAAATTGCATTATCTCTTATAGTTTCCGAGATATGGACTATCGATAATTTACACCTTAGGCTCTGCTTCTAACTTGGGCCCAAATTGTAAAATGGTCTTATCTATTGGCGATTTCGTTCCAATTCACATTCCAAGTAATATTCGGCATGCTAATTACATTGCCGGTTGCCAAATTGAATTATCTCCTATAGTTTCCGAGATATGGACTATCGATAATTTACACCTTAGGCTCTGCTTCTAACTTGGGCCCAAATTGTAAAATGGTCTTATCTATTGGCGATTTCGTTCCAATTCACATTCCAAGTAATATTCGGCATGCTAATTACATTGCCGGTTGCCAAATTGCATTATCTCCTATAGTTTCCGAGATATGGACTATCGATAATTTACACCTTAGGCTCTGCTTCTAACTTGGGCCCAAATTGTAAAATGGTCTTACCTATTGGCGATTTCGTTCCAATTCACATTCCAAGTAATATTCGGCATGCTAATTACATTGCCGGTGGCCAAGTTGCATTATCTCTTATAGTTTCCGAGATATGGACTATCGATAATTTACACCTTAGGCTCTGCTTCTAACTTGGGCCCAAATTGTAAAATGGTCTTATCTATTGGCGATTTCGTTCCAATTCACATTCCAAGTAATATTCGGCATGCTAATTACATTGCCGGTTGCCAAATTGCATTATCTCTTATAGTTTCCGAGATATGGACTATCGATAATTTACACCTTAGGCTCTGCTTCTAACTTGGGCCCAAATTGTAAAATGGTCTTATCTATTGGCGATTTCGTTCCAATTCACATTCCAAGTAATATTCGGAATGCTAATTACATTGCCGGTTGCCAAATTGAATTATCTCCTATAGTTTCCGAGATATGGACTATCGATAATTTACACCTTAGGCTCTGCTTCTAACTTGGGCCCAAATTGTAAAATGGTCTTACCTATTGGGATTTCGTTCCAATTCACATTCCAAGTAATATTCGGCATGCTAATTACATTGCCGGTGGCCAAGTTGCATTATCTCTTATAGTTTCCGAGATATGGACTATCGATAATTTACACCTTAGGCTCTGCTTCTAACTTGGGCCCAAATTGTAAAATGGTCTTGTCTATTGGCGATTTCGTTCCAATTCACATTCCAAGTAATATTCGGCATGCTAATTACATTGCCGGTTCCCAAATTGCATTATCTCTTATAGTTTCCGAGATATGGACTATCGATAATTTACACCTTAGGCTCTGCTTCTAACTTGGGCCCAAATTGTAAAATGGTCTTATCTATTGGCGATTTCTTTCCAATTCACATTCCAAGTAATATTCGGCATGCTAATTACATTGCCGGTTGCCAAATTGAATTATCTCCTATAGTTTCCGAGATATGGACTATCGATAATTTACACCTTAGGCTCTGCTTCTAACTTGGGCCCAAATTGTAAAATGGTCTTACCTATTGGCGATTTCGTTCCAATTCACATTCCAAGTAATATTCGGCATGCTAATTACATTGCCGGTGGCCAAGTTGCATTATCTCTTATAGTTTCCGAGATATGGACTATCGATAATTTACACCTTAGGCTCTGCTTCTAACTTGGGACCATATCGTAAAATGGACCTATCTATTGGCGATTTCGTTCCAATTCACATTCCAAGTAATATTCGGCATGCTAATTACATTGCCGGTTGCCAAATTGCATTATCTCCTATAGTTTCCGAGATATGGACTATCGATAATTTACACCTTAGGCTCTGCTTCTAACTTGGGCCCAAATTGTAAAATGGTCTTACCTATTGGCGATTTCGTTCCAATTCACATTCCAAGTAATATTCGGCATGCTAATTACATTGCCGGTGGCCAAGTTGCATTATCTCTTATAGTTTCCGAGATATGGACTATCGATAATTTACACCTTAGGCTCTGCTTCTAACTTGGGCCCAAATTGTAAAATGGTCTTATCTATTGGCGATTTCGTTCCAATTCACATTCCAAGTAATATTCGGCATGCTAATTACATTGCCGGTGGCCAAGTTGCATTATCTCTTATAGTTTCCGAGATATGGACTATCGATAATTTACACCTTAGGCTCTGCTTCTAACTTGGGCCCAAATTGTAAAATGGTCTTGTCTATTGGCGATTTCGTTCCAATTCACATTCCAAGTAATATTCGGCATGCTAATTACATTGCCGGTTCCCAAATTGCATTATCTCTTATAGTTTCCGAGATATGGACTATCGATTATTTTTAACCTTAGGCTCTGCTTCTAACTTGGGCCCAAACTGTAAAATGGTCTTATCTATTGGCGATTTCGTTCCAATTCACATTCCAAGTAGTATTCGGCATGCTAATTACATTGCCGGTTGCCAAATTGCATTATCTCTTATAGTTTCCGAGATATGGACTATCGATAATTTACACCTTAGGCTCTGCTTCTAACTTGGGCCCAAATTGTAAAATGGTCTTATCTATTGGCGATTTCGTTCCAATTCACATTCCAAGTAATATTCGGCATGCTAATTACATTGCCGGTTGCCAAATTGAATTATTTCCTATAGTTTACGAGATATGGACTATCGATAATTTACACCTTAGGCTCTGCTTCTAACTTGGGCCCAAATTGTAAAATGGTCTTACCTATTGGCGATTTCGTTCCAATTCACATTCCAAGTAATATTCGGTTGCCAAATTGCATTATCTCTTATAGTTTCCGAGATATGGACTATCGATAATTTACACCTTAGGCTCTGCTTCTAACTTGGGCCCAAATTGTAAAATGGTCTATTGGCGATTTCGTTCCAATTCACATTCCAAGTAATATTCGGCATGCTAATTACATTGCCGGTTGCCAAATTGAATTATCTCCTATAGTTTCCGAGATATGGACTATCGATAATTTACACCTTAGGCTCTGCTTCTAACTTGGGCCCAAATTGTAAAATGGTCTTATCTATTGGCGATTTCGTTCCAATTCACATTCCAAGTAATATTCGGCATGCTAATTACATTGCCGGTTGCCAAATTGCATTATCTCCTATAGTTTCCGAGATATGGACTATCGATAATTTACACCTTAGGCTCTGCTTCTAACTTGGGTCCAAATTGTAAAATGGTCTTACCTATTGGCGATTTCGTTCCAATTCACATTCCAAGTAATATTCGGCATGCTAATTACATTGCCGGTGGCCAAGTTGCATTATCTCTTATAGTTTCCGAGATATGGACTATCGATAATTTACACCTTAGGCTCTGCTTCTAACTTGGGCCCAAATTGTAAAATGGTCTTATCTATTGGCGATTTCGTTCCAATTCACATTCCAAGTATTATTCGGCATGCTAATTACATTGCCGGTTGCCAAATTGCATTATCTCTTATAGTTTCCTAGATATGGACTATCGATAATTTACACCTTAGGCTCTGCTTCTAACTTGGGCCCAAATTGTAAAATGGTCTTATCTATTGGCGATTTCGTTCCAATTCACATTCCAAGTAATATTCGGCATGCTAATTACATTGCCGGTTGCCAAATTGAATTATCTCTTATAGTTTCCGAGATATGGACTATCGATAATTTACACCTTAGGCTCTGCTTCTAACTTGGGCCCAAATTGTAAAATGGTCTTATCTATTGGCGATTTCGTTCCAATTCACATTCCAAGTAATATTCGGCATGCTAATTACATTGCCGGTTGCCAAATTGAATTATCTCCTATAGTTTCCGAGATATGGACTATCGATAATTTACACCTTAGGCTCTGCTTCTAACTTGGGCCCAAATTGTAAAATGGTCTTACCTATTGGCGATTTCGTTCCAATTCACATTCCAAGTAATATTCGGCATGCTAATTACATTGCCAGTTGCCAAATTGCATTATCTCTTATAGTTTTCGAGATATGGACTATGGATAATTTACACCTTAGGCTCTGCTTCTAACTTGGGCCCAAATTGTAAAATGGTCTTATCTATTGGCGATTTCATTCCAATTCACATTCCAAGTAATATTCGGCATGCTAATTACATTGCCGGTTGCCAAATTGCATTATCTCTTATAGTTTCCGAGATATGGACTATCGATAATTTACACCTTAGGCTCTGCTTCTAACTTGGGCCCAAATTGTAAAATGGTCTTATCTATTGGCGATTTCGTTCCAATTCACATTCCAAGTAATATTCGGCATGCTAATTACATTGCCGGTGGCCAAGTTGCATTATCTCTTATAGTTTCCGAGATATGGACTATCGATAATTTACACCTTAGGCTCTGCTTCTAACTTGGGCCCAAATTGTAAAATGGTCTTGTCTATTGGCGATTTCGTTCCAATTCACATTCCAAGTAATATTCGGCATGCTAATTACATTGCCGGTTCCCAAATTGCATTATCTCTTATAGTTTCCGAGATATGGACTATCGATAATTTACACCTTAGGCTCTGCTTCTAACTTGGGCCCAAATTGTAAAATGGTCTTATCTATTGGCGATTTCGTTCCAATTCACATTCCAAGTAGTATTCGGCATGCTAATTACATTGCCGGTTGCCAAATTGCATTATCTCTTATAGTTTCCGAGATATGGACTATCGATAATTTACACCTTAGGCTCTGCTTCTAACTTGGGCCCAAATTGTAAAATGGTCTTGTCTATTGGCGATTTCGTTCCAATTCACATTCCAAGTAATATTCGGCATGCTAATTACATTGCCGGTGGCCAAGTTGCATTATCTCTTATAGTTTCCGAGATATGGACTATCGATAATTTACACCTTAGGCTCTGCTTCTAACTTGGGCCCAAATTGTAAAATGGTCTTGTCTATTGGCGATTTCGTTCCAATTCACATTCCAAGTAATATTCGGCATGCTAATTACATTGCCGGTTGCCAAATTGAATTATCTCCTATAGTTTCCGAGATATGGACTATCGATAATTTACACCTTAGGCTCTGCTTCTAACTTGGGCCCAAATTGTAAAATGGTCTTATCTATTGGCGATTTCGTTCCAATTCACATTCCAAGTAGTATTCGGCATGCTAATTACATTGCCGGTTGCGAAATTGCATTATCTCTTATAGTTTCCGAGATATGGACTATCGATAATTTACACCTTAGGCTCTGCTTCTAACTTGGGCCCAAATTGTAAAATGGTCTTATCTATTGGCGATTTCGTTCCAATTCACATTCCAAGTAATATTCGGCATGCTAATTACATTGCCGGTTGCCAAATTGAATTATTTCCTATAGTTTACGAGATATGGACTATCGATAATTTACACCTTAGGCTCTGCTTCTAACTTGGGCCCAAATTGTAAAATGGTCTTACCTATTGGCGATTTCGTTCCAATTCACATTCCAAGTAATATTCGGTTGCCAAATTGCATTATCTCTTATAGTTTCCGAGATATGGACTATCGATAATTTACACCTTAGGCTCTGCTTCTAACTTGGGCCCAAATTGTAAAATGGTCTATTGGCGATTTCGTTCCAATTCACATTCCAAGTAATATTCGGCATGCTAATTACATTACCGGTTGCCAAATTGAATTATCTCCTATAGTTTCCGAGATATGGACTATCGATAATTTACACCTTAGGCTCTGCTTCTAACTTGGGCCCAAATTGTAAAATGGTCTTATCTATTGGCGATTTCGTTCCAATTCACATTCCAAGTAATATTCGGCATGCTAATTACATTGCCGGTTGCCAAATTGAATTATTTCCTATAGTTTACGAGATATGGACTATCGATAATTTACACCTTAGGCTCTGCTTCTAACTTGGGCCCAAATTGTAAAATGGTCTTACCTATTGGCGATTTCGTTCCAATTCACATTCCAAGTAATATTCGGTTGCCAAATTGCATTATCTCTTATAGTTTCCGAGATATGGACTATCGATAATTTACACCTTAGGCTCTGCTTCTAACTTGGGCCCAAATTGTAAAATGGTCTATTGGCGATTTCGTTCCAATTCACATTCCAAGTAATATTCGGCATGCTAATTACATTGCCGGTTGCCAAATTGAATTATCTCCTATAGTTTCCGAGATATGGACTATCGATAATTTACACCTTAGGCTCTGCTTCTAACTTGGGCCCAAATTGTAAAATGGTCTTATCTATTGGCGATTTCGTTCCAATTCACATTCCAAGTAATATTCGGCATGCTAATTACATTGCCGGTTGCCAAATTGCATTATCTCCTATAGTTTCCGAGATATGGACTATCGATAATTTACACCTTAGGCTCTGCTTCTAACTTGGGCCCAAATTGTAAAATGGTCTTACCTATTGGCGATTTCGTTCCAATTCACATTCCAAGTAATATTCGGCATGCTAATTACATTGCCGGTGGCCAAGTTGCATTATCTCTTATAGTTTCCGAGATATGGACTATCGATAATTTACACCTTAGGCTCTGCTTCTAACTTGGGCCCAAATTGTAAAATGGTCTTATCTATTGGCGATTTCGTTCCAATTCACATTCCAAGTATTATTCGGCATGCTAATTACATTGCCGGTTGCCAAATTGCATTATCTCTTATAGTTTCCTAGATATGGACTATCGATAATTTACACCTTAGGCTCTGCTTCTAACTTGGGCCCAAATTGTAAAATGGTCTTATCTATTGGCGATTTCGTTCCAATTCACATTCCAAGTAATATTCGGCATGCTAATTACATTGCCGGTTGCCAAATTGAATTATCTCTTATAGTTTCCGAGATATGGACTATCGATAATTTACACCTTAGGCTCTGCTTCTAACTTGGGCCCAAATTGTAAAATGGTCTTATCTATTGGCGATTTCGTTCCAATTCACATTCCAAGTAATATTCGGCATGCTAATTACATTGCCGGTTGCCAAATTGAATTATCTCCTATAGTTTCCGAGATATGGACTATCGATAATTTACACCTTAGGCTCTGCTTCTAACTTGGGCCCAAATTGTAAAATGGTCTTACCTATTGGCGATTTCGTTCCAATTCACATTCCAAGTAATATTCGGCATGCTAATTACATTGCCAGTTGCCAAATTGCATTATCTCTTATAGTTTTCGAGATATGGACTATGGATAATTTACACCTTAGGCTCTGCTTCTAACTTGGGCCCAAATTGTAAAATGGTCTTATCTATTGGCGATTTCATTCCAATTCACATTCCAAGTAATATTCGGCATGCTAATTACATTGCCGGTTGCCAAATTGCATTATCTCTTATAGTTTCCGAGATATGGACTATCGATAATTTACACCTTAGGCTCTGCTTCTAACTTGGGCCCAAATTGTAAAATGGTCTTATCTATTGGCGATTTCGTTCCAATTCACATTCCAAGTAATATTCGGCATGCTAATTACATTGCCGGTGGCCAAGTTGCATTATCTCTTATAGTTTCCGAGATATGGACTATCGATAATTTACACCTTAGGCTCTGCTTCTAACTTGGGCCCAAATTGTAAAATGGTCTTGTCTATTGGCGATTTCGTTCCAATTCACATTCCAAGTAATATTCGGCATGCTAATTACATTGCCGGTTCCCAAATTGCATTATCTCTTATAGTTTCCGAGATATGGACTATCGATTATTTTTAACCTTAGGCTCTGCTTCTAACTTGGGCCCAAACTGTAAAATGGTCTTATCTATTGGCGATTTCGTTCCAATTCACATTCCAAGTAGTATTCGGCATGCTAATTACATTGCCGGTTGCCAAATTGCATTATCTCTTATAGTTTCCGAGATATGGACTATCGATAATTTACACCTTAGGCTCTGCTTCTAACTTGGGCCCAAATTGTAAAATGGTCTTATCTATTGGCGATTTCGTTCCAATTCACATTCCAAGTAATATTCGGCATGCTAATTACATTGCCGGTTGCCAAATTGAATTATTTCCTATAGTTTACGAGATATGGACTATCGATAATTTACACCTTAGGCTCTGCTTCTAACTTGGGCCCAAATTGTAAAATGGTCTTACCTATTGGCGATTTCGTTCCAATTCACATTCCAAGTAATATTCGGTTGCCAAATTGCATTATCTCTTATAGTTTCCGAGATATGGACTATCGATAATTTACACCTTAGGCTCTGCTTCTAACTTGGGCCCAAATTGTAAAATGGTCTATTGGCGATTTCGTTCCAATTCACATTCCAAGTAATATTCGGCATGCTAATTACATTGCCGGTTGCCAAATTGAATTATCTCCTATAGTTTCCGAGATATGGACTATCGATAATTTACACCTTAGGCTCTGCTTCTAACTTGGGCCCAAATTGTAAAATGGTCTTATCTATTGGCGATTTCGTTCCAATTCACATTCCAAGTAATATTCGGCATGCTAATTACATTGCCGGTTGCCAAATTGCATTATCTCCTATAGTTTCCGAGATATGGACTATCGATAATTTACACCTTAGGCTCTGCTTCTAACTTGGGCCCAAATTGTAAAATGGTCTTACCTATTGGCGATTTCGTTCCAATTCACATTCCAAGTAATATTCGGCATGCTAATTACATTGCCGGTGGCCAAGTTGCATTATCTCTTATAGTTTCCGAGATATGGACTATCGATAATTTACACCTTAGGCTCTGCTTCTAACTTGGGCCCAAATTGTAAAATGGTCTTATCTATTGGCGATTTCGTTCCAATTCACATTCCAAGTATTATTCGGCATGCTAATTACATTGCCGGTTGCCAAATTGCATTATCTCTTATAGTTTCCTAGATATGGACTATCGATAATTTACACCTTAGGCTCTGCTTCTAACTTGGGCCCAAATTGTAAAATGGTCTTATCTATTGGCGATTTCGTTCCAATTCACATTCCAAGTAATATTCGGCATGCTAATTACATTGCCGGTTGCCAAATTGAATTATCTCTTATAGTTTCCGAGATATGGACTATCGATAATTTACACCTTAGGCTCTGCTTCTAACTTGGGCCCAAATTGTAAAATGGTCTTATCTATTGGCGATTTCGTTCCAATTCACATTCCAAGTAATATTCGGCATGCTAATTACATTGCCGGTTGCCAAATTGAATTATCTCCTATAGTTTCCGAGATATGGACTATCGATAATTTACACCTTAGGCTCTGCTTCTAACTTGGGCCCAAATTGTAAAATGGTCTTACCTATTGGCGATTTCGTTCCAATTCACATTCCAAGTAATATTCGGCATGCTAATTACATTGCCGGTGGCCAAGTTGCATTATCTCTTATAGTTTCCGATATATGGACTATCGATAATTTACACCTTAGGCTCTGCTTCTAACTTGGGCCCAAATTGTAAAATGGTCTTATCTATTGGCGATTTCGTTCCAATTCACATTCCAAGTAATATTCGGCATGCTAATTACATTGCCGGTTCCCAAATTGCATTATCTCTTATAGTTTCCGAGATATGGACTATCGATTATTTTTAACCTTAGGCTCTGCTTCTAACTTGGGCCCAAACTGTAAAATGGTCTTATCTATTGGCGATTTCGTTCCAATTCACATTCCAAGTAGTATTCGGCATGCTAATTACATTGCCGGTTGCCAAATTGCATTATCTCTTATAGTTTCCGAGATATGGACTATCGATAATTTACACCTTAGGCTCTGCTTCTAACTTGGGCCCAAATTGTAAAATGGTCTTATCTATTGGCGATTTCGTCCCAATTCACATTCCAAGTAATATTCGGCATGCTAATTACATTGCCAGTTGCCAAATTGCATTATCTCTTATAGTTTTCGAGATATGGACTATGGATAATTTACACCTTAGGCTCTGCTTCTAACTTGGGCCCAAATTGTAAAATGGTCTTATCTATTGGCGATTTCATTCCAATTCACATTCCAAGTAATATTCGGCATGCTAATTACATTGCCGGTTGCCAAATTGCATTATCTCTTATAGTTTCCGAGATATGGACTATCGATAATTTACACCTTAGGCTCTGCTTCTAACTTGGGCCCAAATTGTAAAATGGTCTTATCTATTGGCGATTTCGTCCCAATTCACATTCCAAGTAATATTCGGCATGCTAATTACATTGCCACTTGCCAAATTGCATTATCTCTTATAGTTTCCGAGATATGGACTATGGATAATTTACACCTTAGGCTCTGCTTCTAACTTGGGCCCAAATTGTAAAATGGTCTTATCTATTGGCGATTTCATTCCAATTCACATTCCAAGTAATATTCGGCATGCTAATAACATTGCCGGTTGCCAAATTGCATTATCTCTTATAGTTTCCGAGATATGGACTATCGATAATTTACACCTTAGGCTCTGCTTCTAACTTGGGCCCAAATTGTAAAATGGTCTTATCTATTGGCGATTTCGTTCCAATTCACATTCCAAGTAATATTCGGCATGCTAATTACATTGCCGGTTGCCAAATTGCATTATCTCTTATAGTTTCCGAGATATGGACTATCGGTAATTTACACCTTAGGCTCTGCTTCTAACTTGGGCCCAAATTGTAAAATCGTCTTATCTATTGGCGATTTCGTTCCAATTCACATTCCAAGTAATATTCGGCATGCTAATTACATTGCCGGATGCCAAATTGCATTATCTCTTATAGTTTCCGAGATATGGACTATCGATAATTTACACCTTAGGCTCTGCTTCTAACTTGGGCCTAAATTGTAAAATGGTCTTATCTATTGGCGATTTCATTCCAATTCACATTCCAAGTAATATTCGGCATGCTAATTACATTGCCGGTTGCCAAATTGCATTATCTCTTATAGTTTCCGAGATATGGACTATCGATAATTTACACCTTAGGCTCTGCTTCTAACTTGGGCCCAAATTGTAAAATGGTCTTATCTATTGGCGATTTCGTTCCAATTCACATTCCAAGTAATATTCGGCATGCTAATTACATTGCCGGTTGCCAAATTGCATTATCTCTTATAGTTTCCGAGATATGAACTATCGGTAATTTACACCTTAGGCTCTGCTTCTAACTTGGGCCCAAATTGTAAAATCGTTTTATCTATTGGCGATTTCGTTCCAATTCACATTCCAAGTAATATTCGGCACGCTAATTACATTGCCGGTTGCCAAATTGCATTATCTCTTATAGTTTCCGAGATATGGACTATCGATAATTTACACCTTAGGCTCTGCTTCTAACTTGGGCCCAAATTGTAAAATGGTCTTATCTATTGGCGATTTCGTTCAAATTCACATTCCAAGTAATATTCGGCATGCTAATTACATTGCCGGTTGCCAAATTGAATTATCTCTTATAGTTTCCGAGATATGGATTATCGATAATTTACACCTTAGGCTCTGCTTCTAACTTGGGCCCAAATTGTAAAATGGTCTTATCTATTGGCGATTTCGTTCCAATTCATATTCCAAGTGGTATTCGGCATGCTAATTACATTGCCGGTTGCCAAATTGCATTATCTCTTATAGTTTCCGAGATATGGACTATCGATAATTTACACCTTAGGCTCTGCTTCTAACTTGGGCCCAAATTGTAAAATGGTCTTATCTATTGGCGATTTCGTTCCAATTCACATTCCAAGTAATATTCGGCATGCTAAATACATTGCCGGTTGCCAAATTGCATTATCTCTTATAGTTTCCGAGATATGGACTATCGATAATTTACACCTTAGGCTCTGATTCTAACTTGGGCCCAAATTGTAAAATGGTCTTATCTATTGGCGATTTCGTCCCAATTCACATTCCAAGTAATATTCGGCATGCTAATTACATTGCCGGTTGCGAAACTGCATTATCTCTTATAGTTTCCGAGATATGGACTATCGATAATTTACACCTTAGGCTCTGCTTCTAACTTGGGCCCAAATTGTAAAATGGTCTTAACTATTGGCGATTTCGTTCCAATTCACATTCCAAGTAATATTCGGCATGCTAATTACATTGCCGGTTGCCAAATTGCATTATCTCTTTTAGTTTCCGAGATATGGACTATCGATAATTTACACCTTAGGCTCTGCTTCTAACTTGGGCCCAAATTGTAAAATGGTCTTATCTATTGGCGATTTCGTTCCAATTCACATTCCAAGTAATATTCGGCATGCTAATTACATTGCCGGTTGCCAAATTGCATTATCTCTTATAGTTTCCGAGATATGGACTATCGATAATTTACACCTTAGGCTCTGCTTCTAACTTGGGCCCAAATTGTAAAATGGTCTTATCTATTGGCGATTTCGTTCCAATTCACATTCCAAGTAATATTCGGCATGCTAATTACATTGCCGGTGGCCAAATTGAATTATCTCTTATAGTTTCCGAGATATGGACTATCGATTATTTACACCTTAGGCTCTGCTTCTAACTTGGGCCCAAATTGTAAAATGGTCTTATCTATTGGCGATTTCGTTCCAATTCACATTCCAAGTAATATTCGGCATGCTAATTACATTGCCGGTGGCCAAATTGAATTATCTCTTATAGTTTCCGAGATATGGACTATCGATAATTTACACCTTAGGCTCTGCTTCTAACTTGGGCCCAAATTGTAAAATGGTCTTACCTATTGGCGATTTCGTTCCAATTCACATTCCAAGTAATATTCGGCATGCTAATTACATTGCCGGTTGCCAAATTGCATTATCTCTTATAGTTTCCGAGATATGGACTATCGATAATTTACACCTTAGGCTCTGCTTCTAACTTGGGCCCAAATTGTAAAATGGCCTTATCTATTGGCGATTTCGTTCCAATTCACATTCCAAGTAATATTCGGCATGCTAATTACATTGCCGGTTGCCAAATTGCATTATCTCTTATAGTTTCCGAGATATGGACTATCGATAATTTACACCTTAGGCTCTGCTTCTAACTTGGGCCCAAATTGTAAAATGGTCTTATCTATTGGCGATTTCGTTCCAATTCACATTCCAAGTAATATTCGGCATGCTAATTACATTGCCGGTTGCCAAATTGCATTATCTCTTATAGTTTCCGAGATATGGACTATCGATAATTTACACCTTAGGCTCTGCTTCTAACTTGGGCCCAAATTGTAAAATGGTCTTACCTATTGGCGATTTCGTTCCAATTCACATTCCAAGTAATATTCGGCATGCTAATTACATTGCCGGTGGCCAAGTTGCATTATCTCTTATAGTTTCCGAGATATGGACTATCGATAATTTACACCTTAGGCTCTGCTTCTAACTTGGGCCCAAATTGTAAAATGGTCTTATCTATTGGCGATTTCGTTCCAATTCACATTCCAAGTAATATTCGGCATGCTAATTACATTGCCGGTTGCCAAATTGCATTATCTCTTATAGTTTCCGAGATATGGACTATCGATAATTTACACCTTAGGCTCTGCTTCTAACTTGGGCCCAAATTGTAAAATGGTCTTATCTATTGGCGATTTCGTTCCAATTCACATTCCAAGTAATATTCGGCATGCTAATTACATTGCCGGTTGCCAAATTGAATTATCTCCTATAGTTTCCGAGATATGGACTATCGATAATTTACACCTTAGGCTCTGCTTCTAACTTGGGCCCAAATTGTAAAATGGTCTTACCTATTGGCGATTTCGTTCCAATTCACATTCCAAGTAATATTCGGCATGCTAATTACATTGCCGGTTCCCAAATTGCATTATCTCTTATAGTTTCCGAGATATGGACTATCGATTATTTTTAACCTTAGGCTCTGCTTCTAACTTGGGCCCAAACTGTAAAATGGTCTTATCTATTGGCGATTTCGTTCCAATTCACATTCCAAGTAGTATTCGGCATGCTAATTACATTGCCGGTTGCCAAATTGCATTATCTCTTATAGTTTCCGAGATATGGACTATCGATAATTTACACCTTAGGCTCTGCTTCTAACTTGGGCCCAAATTGTAAAATGGTCTTATCTATTGGCGATTTCGTCCCAATTCACATTCCAAGTAATATTCGGCATGCTAATTACATTGCCAGTTGCCAAATTGCATTATCTCTTATAGTTTTCGAGATATGGACTATGGATAATTTACACCTTAGGCTCTGCTTCTAACTTGGGCCCAAATTGTAAAATGGTCTTATCTATTGGCGATTTCATTCCAATTCACATTCCAAGTAATATTCGGCATGCTAATTACATTGCCGGTTGCCAAATTGCATTATCTCTTATAGTTTCCGAGATATGGACTATCGATAATTTACACCTTAGGCTCTGCTTCTAACTTGGGCCCAAATTGTAAAATGGTCTTATCTATTGGCGATTTCGTCCCAATTCACATTCCAAGTAATATTCGGCATGCTAATTACATTGCCACTTGCCAAATTGCATTATCTCTTATAGTTTCCGAGATATGGACTATGGATAATTTACACCTTAGGCTCTGCTTCTAACTTGGGCCCAAATTGTAAAATGGTCTTATCTATTGGCGATTTCATTCCAATTCACATTCCAAGTAATATTCGGCATGCTAATAACATTGCCGGTTGCCAAATTGCATTATCTCTTATAGTTTCCGAGATATGGACTATCGATAATTTACACCTTAGGCTCTGCTTCTAACTTGGGCCCAAATTGTAAAATGGTCTTATCTATTGGCGATTTCGTTCCAATTCACATTCCAAGTAATATTCGGCATGCTAATTACATTGCCGGTTGCCAAATTGCATTATCTCTTATAGTTTCCGAGATATGGACTATCGGTAATTTACACCTTAGGCTCTGCTTCTAACTTGGGCCTAAATTGTAAAATGGTCTTATCTATTGGCGATTTCGTTCCAATTCACATTCCAAGTAATATTCGGCATGCTAATTACATTGCCGGATGCCAAATTGCATTATCTCTTATAGTTTCCGAGATATGGACTATCGATAATTTACACCTTAGGCTCTGCTTCTAACTTGGGCCCAAATTGTAAAATGGTCTTATCTATTGGCGATTTCGTTCCAATTCACATTCCAAGTAATATTCGGCATGCTAATTACATTGCCGGTTGCCAAATTGCATTATCTCTTATAGTTTCCGAGATATGAACTATCGGTAATTTACACCTTAGGCTCTGCTTCTAACTTGGGCCCAAATTGTAAAATCGTCTTATCTATTGGCGATTTCGTTCCAATTCACATTCCAAGTAATATTCGGCACGCTAATTACATTGCCGGTTGCCAAATTGCATTATCTCTTATAGTTTCCGAGATATGGACTATCGATAATTTACACCTTAGGCTCTGCTTCTAACTTGGGCCCAAATTGTAAAATGGTCTTATCTATTGGCGATTTCGTCCCAATTCACATTCCAAGTAATATTCGGCATGCTAATTACATTGCCAGTTGCCAAATTGCATTATCTCTTATAGTTTTCGAGATATGGACTATGGATAATTTACACCTTAGGCTCTGCTTCTAACTTGGGCCCAAATTGTAAAATGGTCTTATCTATTGGCGATTTCATTCCAATTCACATTCCAAGTAATATTCGGCATGCTAATTACATTGCCGGTTGCCAAATTGCATTATCTCTTATAGTTTCCGAGATATGGACTATCGATAATTTACACCTTAGGCTCTGCTTCTAACTTGGGCCCAAATTGTAAAATGGTCTTATCTATTGGCGATTTCGTCCCAATTCACATTCCAAGTAATATTCGGCATGCTAATTACATTGCCACTTGCCAAATTGCATTATCTCTTATAGTTTCCGAGATATGGACTATGGATAATTTACACCTTAGGCTCTGCTTCTAACTTGGGCCCAAATTGTAAAATGGTCTTATCTATTGGCGATTTCATTCCAATTCACATTCCAAGTAATATTCGGCATGCTAATAACATTGCCGGTTGCCAAATTGCATTATCTCTTATAGTTTCCGAGATATGGACTATCGATAATTTACACCTTAGGCTCTGCTTCTAACTTGGGCCCAAATTGTAAAATGGTCTTATCTATTGGCGATTTCGTTCCAATTCACATTCCAAGTAATATTCGGCATGCTAATTACATTGCCGGTTGCCAAATTGCATTATCTCTTATAGTTTCCGAGATATGGACTATCGGTAATTTACACCTTAGGCTCTGCTTCTAACTTGGGCCCAAATTGTAAAATCGTCTTATCTATTGGCGATTTCGTTCCAATTCACATTCCAAGTAATATTCGGCATGCTAATTACATTGCCGGATGCCAAATTGCATTATCTCTTATAGTTTCCGAGATATGGACTATCGATAATTTACACCTTAGGCTCTGCTTCTAACTTGGGCCTAAATTGTAAAATGGTCTTATCTATTGGCGATTTCATTCCAATTCACATTCCAAGTAATATTCGGCATGCTAATTACATTGCCGGTTGCCAAATTGCATTATCTCTTATAGTTTCCGAGATATGGACTATCGATAATTTACACCTTAGGCTCTGCTTCTAACTTGGGCCCAAATTGTAAAATGGTCTTATCTATTGGCGATTTCGTTCCAATTCACATTCCAAGTAATATTCGGCATGCTAATTACATTGCCGGTTGCCAAATTGCATTATCTCTTATAGTTTCCGAGATATGAACTATCGGTAATTTACACCTTAGGCTCTGCTTCTAACTTGGGCCCAAATTGTAAAATCGTCTTATCTATTGGCGATTTCGTTCCAATTCACATTCCAAGTAATATTCGGCACGCTAATTACATTGCCGGTTGCCAAATTGCATTATCTCTTATAGTTTCCGAGATATGGACTATCGATAATTTACACCTTAGGCTCTGCTTCTAACTTGGGCCCAAATTGTAAAATGGTCTTATCTATTGGCGATTTCGTTCAAATTCACATTCCAAGTAATATTCGGCATGCTAATTACATTGCCGGTTGCCAAATTGAATTATCTCTTATAGTTTCCGAGATATGGATTATCGATAATTTACACCTTAGGCTCTGCTTCTAACTTGGGCCCAAATTGTAAAATGGTCTTATCTATTGGCGATTTCGTTCCAATTCATATTCCAAGTGGTATTCGGCATGCTAATTACATTGCCGGTTGCCAAATTGCATTATCTCTTATAGTTTCCGAGATATGGACTATCGATAATTTACACCTTAGGCTCTGCTTCTAACTTGGGCCCAAATTGTAAAATGGTCTTATCTATTGGCGATTTCGTTCCAATTCACATTCCAAGTAATATTCGGCATGCTAAATACATTGCCGGTTGCCAAATTGCATTATCTCTTATAGTTTCCGAGATATGGACTATCGATAATTTACACCTTAGGCTCTGATTCTAACTTGGGCCCAAATTGTAAAATGGTCTTATCTATTGGCGATTTCGTCCCAATTCACATTCCAAGTAATATTCGGCATGCTAATTACATTGCCGGTTGCGAAACTGCATTATCTCTTATAGTTTCCGAGATATGGACTATCGATAATTTACACCTTAGGCTCTGCTTCTAACTTGGGCCCAAATTGTAAAATGGTCTTATCTATTGGCGATTTCGTTCCAATTCACACTCCAAGTAATATTCGGCATGCTAATTACATTGCCGGTTGCGAAATTGCATTATCTCTTATAGTTTCCGAGATATGGACTATCCATAATTTACACCTTAGGCTCTGCTTCTAACTTGGGCCCAAATTGTAAAATGGTCTTATCTATTGGCGATTTCGTTCCAATTCACATTCCAAGTAATATTCGGCATGCTAATTACATTGCCGGTTGCCAAATTGAATTATCTCTTATAGTTTCCGAGATATGGACTATCGATAATTTACACCTTATTCTCTGCTTCTAACTTGGGCCCAAATTGTAAAATGGTCTTATCTATTGGCGATTTCGTTCCAATTCACATTCCAAGTAATATTCGGCATGCTAATTACATTGCCGGTTGCCAAATTGAATTATCTCCTATAGTTTCCGAGATATGGACTATCGATAATTTACACCTTAGGCTCTGCTTCTAACTTGGGCCCAAATTGTAAAATGGTCTTACCTATTGGCGATTTCGTTCCAATTCACATTCCAAGTAATATTCGGCATGCTAATTACATTGCCGGTGGCCAAGTTGCATTATCTCTTATAGTTTCCGAGATATGGACTATCGATAATTTACACCTTAGGCTCTGCTTCTAACTTGGGCCCAAATTGTAAAATGGTCTTATCTATTGGCGATTTCGTTCCAATTCACATTCCAAGTAATATTCGGCATGCTAATTACATTGCCGGTTCCCAAATTGCATTATCTCTTATAGTTTCCGAGATATGGACTATCGATTATTTTTAACCTTAGGCTCTGCTTCTAACTTGGGCCCAAACTGTAAAATGGTCTTATCTATTGGCGATTTCGTTCCAATTCACATTCCAAGTAGTATTCGGCATGCTAATTACATTGCCGGTTGCCAAATTGCATTATCTCTTATAGTTTCCGAGATATGGACTATCGATAATTTACACCTTAGGCTCTGCTTCTAACTTGGGCCCAAATTGTAAAATGGTCTTATCTATTGGCGATTTCGTCCCAATTCACATTCCAAGTAATATTCGGCATGCTAATTACATTGCCAGTTGCCAAATTGCATTATCTCTTATAGTTTTCGAGATATGGACTATGGATAATTTACACCTTAGGCTCTGCTTCTAACTTGGGCCCAAATTGTAAAATGGTCTTATCTATTGGCGATTTCATTCCAATTCACATTCCAAGTAATATTCGGCATGCTAATTACATTGCCGGTTGCCAAATTGCATTATCTCTTATAGTTTCCGAGATATGGACTATCGATCATTTACACCTTAGGCTCTGCTTCTAACTTGGGCCCAAATTGTAAAATGGTCTTATCTATTGGCGATTTCGTCCCAATTCACATTCCAAGTAATATTCGGCATGCTAATTACATTGCCACTTGCCAAATTGCATTATCTCTTATAGTTTCCGAGATATGGACTATGGATAATTTACACCTTAGGCTCTGCTTCTAACTTGGGCCCAAATTGTAAAATGGTCTTATCTATTGGCGATTTCATTCCAATTCACATTCCAAGTAATATTCGGCATGCTAATAACATTGCCGGTTGCCAAATTGCATTATCTCTTATAGTTTCCGAGATATGGACTATCGATAATTTACACCTTAGGCTCTGCTTCTAACTTGGGCCCAAATTGTAAAATGGTCTTATCTATTGGCGATTTCGTTCCAATTCACATTCCAAGTAATATTCGGCATGCTAATTACATTGCCGGTTGCCAAATTGCATTATCTCTTATAGTTTCCGAGATATGGACTATCGGTAATTTACACCTTAGGCTCTGCTTCTAACTTGGGCCCAAATTGTAAAATCGTCTTATCTATTGGCGATTTCGTTCCAATTCACATTCCAAGTAATATTCGGCATGCTAATTACATTGCCGGATGCCAAATTGCATTATCTCTTATAGTTTCCGAGATATGGACTATCGATAATTTACACCTTAGGCTCTGCTTCTAACTTGGGCCTAAATTGTAAAATGGTCTTATCTATTGGCGATTTCATTCCAATTCACATTCCAAGTAATATTCGGCATGCTAATTACATTGCCGGTTGCCAAATTGCATTATCTCTTATAGTTTCCGAGATATGGACTATCGATAATTTACACCTTAGGCTCTGCTTCTAACTTGGGCCCAAATTGTAAAATGGTCTTATCTATTGGCGATTTCGTTCCAATTCACATTCCAAGTAATATTCGGCATGCTAATTACATTGCCGGTTGCCAAATTGCATTATCTCTTATAGTTTCCGAGATATGAACTATCGGTAATTTACACCTTAGGCTCTGCTTCTAACTTGGGCCCAAATTGTAAAATCGTTTTATCTATTGGCGATTTCGTTCCAATTCACATTCCAAGTAATATTCGGCACGCTAATTACATTGCCGGTTGCCAAATTGCATTATCTCTTATAGTTTCCGAGATATGGACTATCGATAATTTACACCTTAGGCTCTGCTTCTAACTTGGGCCCAAATTGTAAAATGGTCTTATCTATTGGCGATTTCGTTCAAATTCACATTCCAAGTAATATTCGGCATGCTAATTACATTGCCGGTTGCCAAATTGAATTATCTCTTATAGTTTCCGAGATATGGATTATCGATAATTTACACCTTAGGCTCTGCTTCTAACTTGGGCCCAAATTGTAAAATGGTCTTATCTATTGGCGATTTCGTTCCAATTCATATTCCAAGTGGTATTCGGCATGCTAATTACATTGCCGGTTGCCAAATTGCATTATCTCTTATAGTTTCCGAGATATGGACTATCGATAATTTACACCTTAGGCTCTGCTTCTAACTTGGGCCCAAATTGTAAAATGGTCTTATCTATTGGCGATTTCGTTCCAATTCACATTCCAAGTAATATTCGGCATGCTAAATACATTGCCGGTTGCCAAATTGCATTATCTCTTATAGTTTCCGAGATATGGACTATCGATAATTTACACCTTAGGCTCTGATTCTAACTTGGGCCCAAATTGTAAAATGGTCTTATCTATTGGCGATTTCGTCCCAATTCACATTCCAAGTAATATTCGGCATGCTAATTACATTGCCGGTTGCGAAACTGCATTATCTCTTATAGTTTCCGAGATATGGACTATCGATAATTTACACCTTAGGCTCTGCTTCTAACTTGGGCCCAAATTGTAAAATGGTCTTAACTATTGGCGATTTCGTTCCAATTCACATTCCAAGTAATATTCGGCATGCTAATTACATTGCCGGTTGCCAAATTGCATTATCTCTTTTAGTTTCCGAGATATGGACTATCGATAATTTACACCTTAGGCTCTGCTTCTAACTTGGGCCCAAATTGTAAAATGGTCTTATCTATTGGCGATTTCGTTCCAATTCACATTCCAAGTAATATTCGGCATGCTAAATACATTGCCGGTTGCCAAATTACATTATCTCTTATAGTTTCCGAGATATGGACTATCGATAATTTACACCTTAGGCTCTGATTCTAACTTGGGCCCAAATTGTAAAATGGTCTTATCTATTGGCGATTTCGTCCCAATTCACATTCCAAGTAATATTCGGCATGCTAATTACATTGCCGGTTGCGAAACTGCATTATCTCTTATAGTTTCCGAGATATGGACTATCGATAATTTACACCTTAGGCTCTGCTTCTAACTTGGGCCCAAATTGTAAAATGGTCTTAACTATTGGCGATTTCGTTCCAATTCACATTCCAAGTAATATTCGGCATGCTAATTACATTGCCGGTTGCCAAATTGCATTATCTCTTTTAGTTTCCGAGATATGGACTATCGATAATTTACACCTTAGGCTCTGCTTCTAACTTGGGCCCAAATTGTAAAATGGTCTTATCTATTGGCGATTTCGTTCCAATTCACATTCCAAGTAATATTCGGCATGCTAATTACATTGCCGGTTGCCAAATTGCATTATCTCTTATAGTTTCCGAGATATGGACTATCGATAATTTACACCTTAGGCTCTGCTTCTAACTTGGGCCCAAATTGTAAAATGGTCTTATCTATTGGCGATTTCGTTCCAATTCACATTCCAAGTAATATTCGGCATGCTAATTACATTGCCGGTGGCCAAATTGAATTATCTCTTATAGTTTCCGAGATATGGACTATCGATTATTTACACCTTAGGCTCTGCTTCTAACTTGGGCCCAAATTGTAAAATGGTCTTATCTATTGGCGATTTCGTTCCAATTCACATTCCAAGTAATATTCGGCATGCTAATTACATTGCCGGTGGCCAAATTGAATTATCTCTTATAGTTTCCGAGATATGGACTATCGATAATTTACACCTTAGGCTCTGCTTCTAACTTGGGCCCAAATTGTAAAATGGTCTTACCTATTGGCGATTTCGTTCCAATTCACATTCCAAGTAATATTCGGCATGCTAATTACATTGCCGGTTGCCAAATTGCATTATCTCTTATAGTTTCCGAGATATGGACTATCGATAATTTACACCTTAGGCTCTGCTTCTAACTTGGGCCCAAATTGTAAAATGGCCTTATCTATTGGCGATTTCGTTCCAATTCACATTCCAAGTAATATTCGGCATGCTAATTACATTGCCGGTTGCCAAATTGCATTATCTCTTATAGTTTCCGAGATATGGACTATCGATAATTTACACCTTAGGCTCTGCTTCTAACTTGGGCCCAAATTGTAAAATGGTCTTATCTATTGGCGATTTCGTTCCAATTCACATTCCAAGTAATATTCGGCATGCTAATTACATTGCCGGTTGCCAAATTGCATTATCTCTTATAGTTTCCGAGATATGGACTATCGATAATTTACACCTTAGGCTCTGCTTCTAACTTGGGCCCAAATTGTAAAATGGTCTTACCTATTGGCGATTTCGTTCCAATTCACATTCCAAGTAATATTCGGCATGCTAATTACATTGCCGGTGGCCAAGTTGCATTATCTCTTATAGTTTCCGAGATATGGACTATCGATAATTTACACCTTAGGCTCTGCTTCTAACTTGGGCCCAAATTGTAAAATGGTCTTATCTATTGGCGATTTCGTTCCAATTCACATTCCAAGTAATATTCGGCATGCTAATTACATTGCCGGTTGCCAAATTGCATTATCTCTTATAGTTTCCGAGATATGGACTATCGATAATTTACACCTTAGGCTCTGCTTCTAACTTGGGCCCAAATTGTAAAATGGTCTTATCTATTGGCGATTTCGTTCCAATTCACATTCCAAGTAATATTCGGCATGCTAATTACATTGCCGGTTGCCAAATTGAATTATCTCCTATAGTTTCCGAGATATGGACTATCGATAATTTACACCTTAGGCTCTGCTTCTAACTTGGGCCCAAATTGTAAAATGGTCTTACCTATTGGCGATTTCGTTCCAATTCACATTCCAAGTAATATTCGGCATGCTAATTACATTGCCGGTTCCCAAATTGCATTATCTCTTATAGTTTCCGAGATATGGACTATCGATTATTTTTAACCTTAGGCTCTGCTTCTAACTTGGGCCCAAACTGTAAAATGGTCTTATCTATTGGCGATTTCGTTCCAATTCACATTCCAAGTAGTATTCGGCATGCTAATTACATTGCCGGTTGCCAAATTGCATTATCTCTTATAGTTTCCGAGATATGGACTATCGATAATTTACACCTTAGGCTCTGCTTCTAACTTGGGCCCAAATTGTAAAATGGTCTTATCTATTGGCGATTTCGTCCCAATTCACATTCCAAGTAATATTCGGCATGCTAATTACATTGCCAGTTGCCAAATTGCATTATCTCTTATAGTTTTCGAGATATGGACTATGGATAATTTACACCTTAGGCTCTGCTTCTAACTTGGGCCCAAATTGTAAAATGGTCTTATCTATTGGCGATTTCATTCCAATTCACATTCCAAGTAATATTCGGCATGCTAATTACATTGCCGGTTGCCAAATTGCATTATCTCTTATAGTTTCCGAGATATGGACTATCGATAATTTACACCTTAGGCTCTGCTTCTAACTTGGGCCCAAATTGTAAAATCGTCTTATCTATTGGCGATTTCGTCCCAATTCACATTCCAAGTAATATTCGGCATGCTAATTACATTGCCACATGCCAAATTGCATTATCTCTTATAGTTTCCGAGATATGGACTATGGATAATTTACACCTTAGGCTCTGCTTCTAACTTGGGCCCAAATTGTAAAATGGTCTTATCTATTGGCGATTTCATTCCAATTCACATTCCAAGTAATATTCGGCATGCTAATAACATTGCCGGTTGCCAAATTGCATTATCTCTTATAGTTTCCGAGATATGGACTATCGATAATTTACACCTTAGGCTCTGCTTCTAACTTGGGCCCAAATTGTAAAATGGTCTTATCTATTGGCGATTTCGTTCCAATTCACATTCCAAGTAATATTCGGCATGCTAATTACATTGCCGGTTGCCAAATTGCATTATCTCTTATAGTTTCCGAGATATGGACTATCGGTAATTTACACCTTAGGCTCTGCTTCTAACTTGGGCCTAAATTGTAAAATGGTCTTATCTATTGGCGATTTCGTTCCAATTCACATTCCAAGTAATATTCGGCATGCTAATTACATTGCCGGATGCCAAATTGCATTATCTCTTATAGTTTCCGAGATATGGACTATCGATAATTTACACCTTAGGCTCTGCTTCTAACTTGGGCCCAAATTGTAAAATGGTCTTATCTATTGGCGATTTCGTTCCAATTCACATTCCAAGTAATATTCGGCATGCTAATTACATTGCCGGTTGCCAAATTGCATTATCTCTTATAGTTTCCGAGATATGAACTATCGGTAATTTACACCTTAGGCTCTGCTTCTAACTTGGGCCCAAATTGTAAAATCGTCTTATCTATTGGCGATTTCGTTCCAATTCACATTCCAAGTAATATTCGGCACGCTAATTACATTGCCGGTTGCCAAATTGCATTATCTCTTATAGTTTCCGAGATATGGACTATCGATAATTTACACCTTAGGCTCTGCTTCTAACTTGGGCCCAAATTGTAAAATGGTCTTATCTATTGGCGATTTCGTCCCAATTCACATTCCAAGTAATATTCGGCATGCTAATTACATTGCCAGTTGCCAAATTGCATTATCTCTTATAGTTTTCGAGATATGGACTATGGATAATTTACACCTTAGGCTCTGCTTCTAACTTGGGCCCAAATTGTAAAATGGTCTTATCTATTGGCGATTTCATTCCAATTCACATTCCAAGTAATATTCGGCATGCTAATTACATTGCCGGTTGCCAAATTGCATTATCTCTTATAGTTTCCGAGATATGGACTATCGATAATTTACACCTTAGGCTCTGCTTCTAACTTGGGCCCAAATTGTAAAATGGTCTTATCTATTGGCGATTTCGTCCCAATTCACATTCCAAGTAATATTCGGCATGCTAATTACATTGCCACTTGCCAAATTGCATTATCTCTTATAGTTTCCGAGATATGGACTATGGATAATTTACACCTTAGGCTCTGCTTCTAACTTGGGCCCAAATTGTAAAATGGTCTTATCTATTGGCGATTTCATTCCAATTCACATTCCAAGTAATATTCGGCATGCTAATAACATTGCCGGTTGCCAAATTGCATTATCTCTTATAGTTTCCGAGATATGGACTATCGATAATTTACACCTTAGGCTCTGCTTCTAACTTGGGCCCAAATTGTAAAATGGTCTTATCTATTGGCGATTTCGTTCCAATTCACATTCCAAGTAATATTCGGCATGCTAATTACATTGCCGGTTGCCAAATTGCATTATCTCTTATAGTTTCCGAGATATGGACTATCGGTAATTTACACCTTAGGCTCTGCTTCTAACTTGGGCCCAAATTGTAAAATCGTCTTATCTATTGGCGATTTCGTTCCAATTCACATTCCAAGTAATATTCGGCATGCTAATTACATTGCCGGATGCCAAATTGCATTATCTCTTATAGTTTCCGAGATATGGACTATCGATAATTTACACCTTAGGCTCTGCTTCTAACTTGGGCCTAAATTGTAAAATGGTCTTATCTATTGGCGATTTCATTCCAATTCACATTCCAAGTAATATTCGGCATGCTAATTACATTGCCGGTTGCCAAATTGCATTATCTCTTATAGTTTCCGAGATATGGACTATCGATAATTTACACCTTAGGCTCTGCTTCTAACTTGGGCCCAAATTGTAAAATGGTCTTATCTATTGGCGATTTCGTTCCAATTCACATTCCAAGTAATATTCGGCATGCTAATTACATTGCCGGTTGCCAAATTGCATTATCTCTTATAGTTTCCGAGATATGAACTATCGGTAATTTACACCTTAGGCTCTGCTTCTAACTTGGGCCCAAATTGTAAAATCGTCTTATCTATTGGCGATTTCGTTCCAATTCACATTCCAAGTAATATTCGGCACGCTAATTACATTGCCGGTTGCCAAATTGCATTATCTCTTATAGTTTCCGAGATATGGACTATCGATAATTTACACCTTAGGCTCTGCTTCTAACTTGGGCCCAAATTGTAAAATGGTCTTATCTATTGGCGATTTCGTTCAAATTCACATTCCAAGTAATATTCGGCATGCTAATTACATTGCCGGTTGCCAAATTGAATTATCTCTTATAGTTTCCGAGATATGGATTATCGATAATTTACACCTTAGGCTCTGCTTCTAACTTGGGCCCAAATTGTAAAATGGTCTTATCTATTGGCGATTTCGTTCCAATTCATATTCCAAGTGGTATTCGGCATGCTAATTACATTGCCGGTTGCCAAATTGCATTATCTCTTATAGTTTCCGAGATATGGACTATCGATAATTTACACCTTAGGCTCTGCTTCTAACTTGGGCCCAAATTGTAAAATGGTCTTATCTATTGGCGATTTCGTTCCAATTCACATTCCAAGTAATATTCGGCATGCTAAATACATTGCCGGTTGCCAAATTGCATTATCTCTTATAGTTTCCGAGATATGGACTATCGATAATTTACACCTTAGGCTCTGATTCTAACTTGGGCCCAAATTGTAAAATGGTCTTATCTATTGGCGATTTCGTCCCAATTCACATTCCAAGTAATATTCGGCATGCTAATTACATTGCCGGTTGCGAAACTGCATTATCTCTTATAGTTTCCGAGATATGGACTATCGATAATTTACACCTTAGGCTCTGCTTCTAACTTGGGCCCAAATTGTAAAATGGTCTTATCTATTGGCGATTTCGTTCCAATTCACACTCCAAGTAATATTCGGCATGCTAATTACATTGCCGGTTGCGAAATTGCATTATCTCTTATAGTTTCCGAGATATGGACTATCCATAATTTACACCTTAGGCTCTGCTTCTAACTTGGGCCCAAATTGTAAAATGGTCTTATCTATTGGCGATTTCGTTCCAATTCACATTCCAAGTAATATTCGGCATGCTAATTACATTGCCGGTTGCCAAATTGAATTATCTCTTATAGTTTCCGAGATATGGACTATCGATAATTTACACCTTATTCTCTGCTTCTAACTTGGGCCCAAATTGTAAAATGGTCTTATCTATTGGCGATTTCGTTCCAATTCACATTCCAAGTAATATTCGGCATGCTAATTACATTGCCGGTTGCCAAATTGAATTATCTCCTATAGTTTCCGAGATATGGACTATCGATAATTTACACCTTAGGCTCTGCTTCTAACTTGGGCCCAAATTGTAAAATGGTCTTACCTATTGGCGATTTCGTTCCAATTCACATTCCAAGTAATATTCGGCATGCTAATTACATTGCCGGTGGCCAAGTTGCATTATCTCTTATAGTTTCCGAGATATGGACTATCGATAATTTACACCTTAGGCTCTGCTTCTAACTTGGGCCCAAATTGTAAAATGGTCTTATCTATTGGCGATTTCGTTCCAATTCACATTCCAAGTAATATTCGGCATGCTAATTACATTGCCGGTTCCCAAATTGCATTATCTCTTATAGTTTCCGAGATATGGACTATCGATTATTTTTAACCTTAGGCTCTGCTTCTAACTTGGGCCCAAACTGTAAAATGGTCTTATCTATTGGCGATTTCGTTCCAATTCACATTCCAAGTAGTATTCGGCATGCTAATTACATTGCCGGTTGCCAAATTGCATTATCTCTTATAGTTTCCGAGATATGGACTATCGATAATTTACACCTTAGGCTCTGCTTCTAACTTGGGCCCAAATTGTAAAATGGTCTTATCTATTGGCGATTTCGTCCCAATTCGCATTCCAAGTAATATTCGGCATGCTAATTACATTGCCAGTTGCCAAATTGCATTATCTCTTATAGTTTTCGAGATATGGACTATGGATAATTTACACCTTAGGCTCTGCTTCTAACTTGGACCCAAATTGTAAAATGGTCTTATCTATTGGCGATTTCATTCCAATTCACATTCCAAGTAATATTCGGCATGCTAATTACATTGCCGGTTGCCAAATTGCATTATCTCTTATAGTTTCCGAGATATGGACTATCGATAATTTACACCTTAGGCTCTGCTTCTAACTTGGGCCCAAATTGTAAAATGGTCTTATCTATTGGCGATTTCGTCCCAATTCACATTCCAAGTAATATTCGGCATGCTAATTACATTGCCACTTGCCAAATTGCATTATCTCTTATAGTTTCCGAGATATGGACTATGGATAATTTACACCTTAGGCTCTGCTTCTAACTTGGGCCCAAATTGTAAAATGGTCTTATCTATTGGCGATTTCATTCCAATTCACATTCCAAGTAATATTCGGCATGCTAATAACATTGCCGGTTGCCAAATTGCATTATCTCTTATAGTTTCCGAGATATGGACTATCGATAATTTACACCTTAGGCTCTGCTTCTAACTTGGGCCCAAATTGTAAAATGGTCTTATCTATTGGCGATTTCGTTCCAATTCACATTCCAAGTAATATTCGGCATGCTAATTACATTGCCGGTTGCCAAATTGCATTATCTCTTATAGTTTCCGAGATATGGACTATCGGTAATTTACACCTTAGGCTCTGCTTCTAACTTGGGCCCAAATTGTAAAATCGTCTTATCTATTGGCGATTTCGTTCCAATTCACATTCCAAGTAATATTCGGCATGCTAATTACATTGCCGGATGCCAAATTGCATTATCTCTTATAGTTTCCGAGATATGGACTATCGATAATTTACACCTTAGGCTCTGCTTCTAACTTGGGCCTAAATTGTAAAATGGTCTTATCTATTGGCGATTTCATTCCAATTCACATTCCAAGTAATATTCGGCATGCTAATTACATTGCCGGTTGCCAAATTGCATTATCTCTTATAGTTTCCGAGATATGGACTATCGATAATTTACACCTTAGGCTCTGCTTCTAACTTGGGCCCAAATTGTAAAATGGTCTTATCTATTGGCGATTTCGTTCCAATTCACATTCCAAGTAATATTCGGCATGCTAATTACATTGCCGGTTGCCAAATTGCATTATCTCTTATAGTTTCCGAGATATGAACTATCGGTAATTTACACCTTAGGCTCTGCTTCTAACTTGGGCCCAAATTGTAAAATCGTTTTATCTATTGGCGATTTCGTTCCAATTCACATTCCAAGTAATATTCGGCACGCTAATTACATTGCCGGTTGCCAAATTGCATTATCTCTTATAGTTTCCGAGATATGGACTATCGATAATTTACACCTTAGGCTCTGCTTCTAACTTGGGCCCAAATTGTAAAATGGTCTTATCTATTGGCGATTTCGTTCAAATTCACATTCCAAGTAATATTCGGCATGCTAATTACATTGCCGGTTGCCAAATTGAATTATCTCTTATAGTTTCCGAGATATGGATTATCGATAATTTACACCTTAGGCTCTGCTTCTAACTTGGGCCCAAATTGTAAAATGGTCTTATCTATTGGCGATTTCGTTCCAATTCATATTCCAAGTGGTATTCGGCATGCTAATTACATTGCCGGTTGCCAAATTGCATTATCTCTTATAGTTTCCGAGATATGGACTATCGATAATTTACACCTTAGGCTCTGCTTCTAACTTGGGCCCAAATTGTAAAATGGTCTTATCTATTGGCGATTTCGTTCCAATTCACATTCCAAGTAATATTCGGCATGCTAAATACATTGCCGGTTGCCAAATTGCATTATCTCTTATAGTTTCCGAGATATGGACTATCGATAATTTACACCTTAGGCTCTGATTCTAACTTGGGCCCAAATTGTAAAATGGTCTTATCTATTGGCGATTTCGTCCCAATTCACATTCCAAGTAATATTCGGCATGCTAATTACATTGCCGGTTGCGAAACTGCATTATCTCTTATAGTTTCCGAGATATGGACTATCGATAATTTACACCTTAGGCTCTGCTTCTAACTTGGGCCCAAATTGTAAAATGGTCTTAACTATTGGCGATTTCGTTCCAATTCACATTCCAAGTAATATTCGGCATGCTAATTACATTGCCGGTTGCCAAATTGCATTATCTCTTTTAGTTTCCGAGATATGGACTATCGATAATTTACACCTTAGGCTCTGCTTCTAACTTGGGCCCAAATTGTAAAATGGTCTTATCTATTGGCGATTTCGTTCCAATTCACATTCCAAGTAATATTCGGCATGCTAATTACATTGCCGGTTGCCAAATTGCATTATCTCTTATAGTTTCCGAGATATGGACTATCGATAATTTACACCTTAGGCTCTGCTTCTAACTTGGGCCCAAATTGTAAAATGGTCTTATCTATTGGCGATTTCGTTCCAATTCACATTCCAAGTAATATTCGGCATGCTAATTACATTGCCGGTGGCCAAATTGAATTATCTCTTATAGTTTCCGAGATATGGACTATCGATTATTTACACCTTAGGCTCTGCTTCTAACTTGGGCCCAAATTGTAAAATGGTCTTATCTATTGGCGATTTCGTTCCAATTCACATTCCAAGTAATATTCGGCATGCTAATTACATTGCCGGTGGCCAAATTGAATTATCTCTTATAGTTTCCGAGATATGGACTATCGATAATTTACACCTTAGGCTCTGCTTCTAACTTGGGCCCAAATTGTAAAATGGTCTTACCTATTGGCGATTTCGTTCCAATTCACATTCCAAGTAATATTCGGCATGCTAATTACATTGCCGGTTGCCAAATTGCATTATCTCTTATAGTTTCCGAGATATGGACTATCGATAATTTACACCTTAGGCTCTGCTTCTAACTTGGGCCCAAATTGTAAAATGGCCTTATCTATTGGCGATTTCGTTCCAATTCACATTCCAAGTAATATTCGGCATGCTAATTACATTGCCGGTTGCCAAATTGCATTATCTCTTATAGTTTCCGAGATATGGACTATCGATAATTTACACCTTAGGCTCTGCTTCTAACTTGGGCCCAAATTGTAAAATGGTCTTATCTATTGGCGATTTCGTTCCAATTCACATTCCAAGTAATATTCGGCATGCTAATTACATTGCCGGTTGCCAAATTGCATTATCTCTTATAGTTTCCGAGATATGGACTATCGATAATTTACACCTTAGGCTCTGCTTCTAACTTGGGCCCAAATTGTAAAATGGTCTTACCTATTGGCGATTTCGTTCCAATTCACATTCCAAGTAATATTCGGCATGCTAATTACATTGCCGGTGGCCAAGTTGCATTATCTCTTATAGTTTCCGAGATATGGACTATCGATAATTTACACCTTAGGCTCTGCTTCTAACTTGGGCCCAAATTGTAAAATGGTCTTATCTATTGGCGATTTCGTTCCAATTCACATTCCAAGTAATATTCGGCATGCTAATTACATTGCCGGTTGCCAAATTGCATTATCTCTTATAGTTTCCGAGATATGGACTATCGATAATTTACACCTTAGGCTCTGCTTCTAACTTGGGCCCAAATTGTAAAATGGTCTTATCTATTGGCGATTTCGTTCCAATTCACATTCCAAGTAATATTCGGCATGCTAATTACATTGCCGGTTGCCAAATTGAATTATCTCCTATAGTTTCCGAGATATGGACTATCGATAATTTACACCTTAGGCTCTGCTTCTAACTTGGGCCCAAATTGTAAAATGGTCTTACCTATTGGCGATTTCGTTCCAATTCACATTCCAAGTAATATTCGGCATGCTAATTACATTGCCGGTGGCCAAGTTGCATTATCTCTTATAGTTTCCGAGATATGGACTATCGATAATTTACACCTTAGGCTCTGCTTCTAACTTGGGCCCAAATTGTAAAATGGTCTTATCTATTGGCGATTTCGTTCCAATTCACATTCCAAGTAATATTCGGCATGCTAATTACATTGCCGGTTCCCAAATTGCATTATCTCTTATAGTTTCCGAGATATGGACTATCGATTATTTTTAACCTTAGGCTCTGCTTCTAACTTGGGCCCAAACTGTAAAATGGTCTTATCTATTGGCGATTTCGTTCCAATTCACATTCCAAGTAGTATTCGGCATGCTAATTACATTGCCGGTTGCCAAATTGCATTATCTCTTATAGTTTCCGAGATATGGACTATCGATAATTTACACCTTAGGCTCTGCTTCTAACTTTGGCCCAAATTGTAAAATGGTCTTATCTATTGGCGATTTCGTCCCAATTCACATTCCAAGTAATATTCGGCATGCTAATTACATTGCCAGTTGCCAAATTGCATTATCTCTTATAGTTTTCGAGATATGGACTATGGATAATTTACACCTTAGGCTCTGCTTCTAACTTGGGCCCAAATTGTAAAATGGTCTTATCTATTGGCGATTTCATTCCAATTCACATTCCAAGTAATATTCGGCATGCTAATTACATTGCCGGTTGCCAAATTGCATTATCTCTTATAGTTTCCGAGATATGGACTATCGATAATTTACACCTTAGGCTCTGCTTCTAACTTGGGCCCAAATTGTAAAATGGTCTTATCTATTGGCGATTTCGTCCCAATTCACATTCCAAGTAATATTCGGCATGCTAATTACATTGCCACTTGCCAAATTGCATTATCTCTTATAGTTTCCGAGATATGGACTATGGATAATTTACACCTTAGGCTCTGCTTCTAACTTGGGCCCAAATTGTAAAATGGTCTTATCTATTGGCGATTTCATTCCAATTCACATTCCAAGTAATATTCGGCATGCTAATAACATTGCCGGTTGCCAAATTGCATTATCTCTTATAGTTTCCGAGATATGGACTATCGATAATTTACACCTTAGGCTCTGCTTCTAACTTGGGCCCAAATTGTAAAATGGTCTTATCTATTGGCGATTTCGTTCCAATTCACATTCCAAGTAATATTCGGCATGCTAATTACATTGCCGGTTGCCAAATTGCATTATCTCTTATAGTTTCCGAGATATGGACTATCGGTAATTTACACCTTAGGCTCTGCTTCTAACTTGGGCCCAAATTGTAAAATCGTCTTATCTATTGGCGATTTCGTTCCAATTCACATTCCAAGTAATATTCGGCATGCTAATTACATTGCCGGATGCCAAATTGCATTATCTCTTATAGTTTCCGAGATATGGACTATCGATAATTTACACCTTAGGCTCTGCTTCTAACTTGGGCCTAAATTGTAAAATGGTCTTATCTATTGGCGATTTCATTCCAATTCACATTCCAAGTAATATTCGGCATGCTAATTACATTGCCGGTTGCCAAATTGCATTATCTCTTATAGTTTCCGAGATATGGACTATCGATAATTTACACCTTAGGCTCTGCTTCTAACTTGGGCCCAAATTGTAAAATGGTCTTATCTATTGGCGATTTCGTTCCAATTCACATTCCAAGTAATATTCGGCATGCTAATTACATTGCCGGTTGCCAAATTGCATTATCTCTTATAGTTTCCGAGATATGAACTATCGGTAATTTACACCTTAGGCTCTGCTTCTAACTTGGGCCCAAATTGTAAAATCGTCTTATCTATTGGCGATTTCGTTCCAATTCACATTCCAAGTAATATTCGGCACGCTAATTACATTGCCGGTTGCCAAATTGCATTATCTCTTATAGTTTCCGAGATATGGACTATCGATAATTTACACCTTAGGCTCTGCTTCTAACTTGGGCCCAAATTGTAAAATGGTCTTATCTATTGGCGATTTCGTTCAAATTCACATTCCAAGTAATATTCGGCATGCTAATTACATTGCCGGTTGCCAAATTGAATTATCTCTTATAGTTTCCGAGATATGGATTATCGATAATTTACACCTTAGGCTCTGCTTCTAACTTGGGCCCAAATTGTAAAATGGTCTTATCTATTGGCGATTTCGTTCCAATTCATATTCCAAGTGGTATTCGGCATGCTAATTACATTGCCGGTTGCCAAATTGCATTATCTCTTATAGTTTCCGAGATATGGACTATCGATAATTTACACCTTAGGCTCTGCTTCTAACTTGGGCCCAAATTGTAAAATGGTCTTATCTATTGGCGATTTCGTTCCAATTCACATTCCAAGTAATATTCGGCATGCTAAATACATTGCCGGTTGCCAAATTGCATTATCTCTTATAGTTTCCGAGATATGGACTATCGATAATTTACACCTTAGGCTCTGATTCTAACTTGGGCCCAAATTGTAAAATGGTCTTATCTATTGGCGATTTCGTCCCAATTCACATTCCAAGTAATATTCGGCATGCTAATTACATTGCCGGTTGCGAAACTGCATTATCTCTTATAGTTTCCGAGATATGGACTATCGATAATTTACACCTTAGGCTCTGCTTCTAACTTGGGCCCAAATTGTAAAATGGTCTTATCTATTGGCGATTTCGTTCCAATTCACACTCCAAGTAATATTCGGTATGCTAATTACATTGCCGGTTGCGAAATTGCATTATCTCTTATAGTTTCCGAGATATGGACTATCCATAATTTACACCTTAGGCTCTGCTTCTAACTTGGGCCCAAATTGTAAAATGGTCTTATCTATTGGCGATTTCGTTCCAATTCACATTCCAAGTATTATTCGGCATGCTAATTACATTGCCGGTTGCCAAATTGCTTTATCTCTTATAGTTTCCGAGATATGGACTATGGATAATTTACACCTTAGGCTCTGCTTCTAACTTGGGCCCAAATTGTAAAATGGTCTTATCTATTGGCGATTTCGTTCCAATTCACATTCCAAGTAATATTCGGCATGCTAATTACATTGCCGGTGGCCAAGTTGCATTATCTCTTATAGTTTCCGAGATATGGACTATCGATAATTTACACCTTAGGCTCTGCTTCTAACTTGGACCCAAATTGTAAAATGGTCTTATCTATTGGCGATTTCGTTCCAATTCACATTCCAAGTAATATTCGGCATGCTAATTACATTGCCGGTTCCCAAATTGCATTATCTCTTATAGTTTCCGAGATATGGACTATCGATTATTTTTAACCTTAGGCTCTGCTTCTAACTTGGGCCCAAACTGTAAAATGGTCTTATCTATTGGCGATTTCGTTCCAATTCACATTCCAAGTAGTATTCGGCATGCTAATTACATTGCCGGTTGCCAAATTGCATTATCTCTTATAGTTTCCGAGATATGGACTATCGATAATTTACACCTTAGGCTCTGCTTCTAACTTGGGCCCAAATTGTAAAATGGTCTTATCTATTGGCGATTTCGTCCCAATTCACATTCCAAGTAATATTCGGCATGCTAATTACATTGCCGGTTGCGAAACTGCATTATCTCTTATAGTTTCCGAGATATGGACTATCGATAATTTACACCTTAGGCTCTGCTTCTAACTTGGGCCCAAATTGTAAAATGGTCTTATCTATTGGCGATTTCGTTCCAATTCACATTCCAAGTAATATTCGGCATGCTAATTACATTGCCGGTTGCCAAATTGCATTATCTCTTATAGTTTCCGAGATATGGACTATCGATAATTTACACCTTATACTCTGCTTCTAACTTGGGCCCAAATTGTAAAATGGTCTTATCTATTGGCGATTTCGTTCCAATTCACATTCCAAGTAATATTCGGCATGCTAATTACATTGCCGGTTGCCAAATTGCATTATCTCTTATAGTTTCCGAGATACGGACTATCGATAATTTACACCTTAGGCTCTGCTTCTAACTTGGGCCCAAATTGTAAAATGGTCTTATCTATTGGCGATTTCGTTCCAATTCACACTCCAAGTAATATTCGGCATGCTAATTACATTGCCGGTTGCGAAATTGCATTATCTCTTATAGTTTCCGAGATATGGACTATGGATAATTTACACCTTAGGCTCTGCTTCTAACTTGGGCCCAAATTGTAAAATGGTCTTATCTATTGGCGATTTCGTTCCAATTCACATTCCAAGTAATATTCGGCATGCTAATTACATTGCCGGTGGCCAAGTTGCATTATCTCTTATAGTTTCCGAGATATGGACTATCGATAATTTACACCTTAGGCTCTGCTTCTAACTTGGGCCCAAATTGTAAAATGGTCTTATCTATTGGCGATTTCGTTCCAATTCACATTCCAAGTAATATTCGGCATGCTAATTACATTGCCGGTTCCCAAATTGCATTATCTCTTATAGTTTCCGAGATATGGACTATCGATTATTTTTAACCTTAGGCTCTGCTTCTAACTTGGGCCCAAACTCTAAAATGGTCTTATCTATTGGCGATTTCGTTCCAATTCACATTCCAAGTAGTATTCGGCATGCTAATTACATTGCCGGTTGCCAAATTGCATTATCTCTTATAGTTTCCGAGATATGGACTATCGATAATTTACACCTTAGGCTCTGCTTCTAACTTGGGCCCAAATTGTAAAATGGTCTTATCTATTGGCGATTTCGTCCCAATTCACATTCCAAGTAATATTCGGCATGCTAATTACATTGCCGGTTGCGAAACTGCATTATCTCTTATAGTTTCCGAGATATGGACTATCGATAATTTACACCTTAGGCTCTGCTTCTAACTTGGGCCCAAATTGTAAAATGGTCTTATCTATTGGCGATTTCGTTCCAATTCATATTCCAAGTAATATTCGGCATGCTAATTACATTGCCGGTTGCCAAATTGAATTATCTCTTATAGTTTCCGAGATATGGACTATCGATAATTTACACCTTAGGCTCTGCTTCTAACTTGGGCCCAAATTGTAAAATGGCCTTATCTATTGGCGATTTCGTTCCAATTCACATTCCAAGTAATATTCGGCATGCTAATTACATTGCCGGTTGCCAAATTGAATTATCTCTTATAGTTTCCGAGATATGGACTATCGATAATTTACACCTTAGGCTCTGCTTCTAACTTGGGCCCAAATTGTAAAATGGTCTTATCTATTGGCGATTTCGTCCCAATTCACATTCCAAGTAATATTCGGCATGCTAATTACATTGCCGGTTGCGAAACTGCATTATCTCTTATAGTTTCCGAGATATGGACTATCGATAATTTACACCTTAGGCTCTGCTTCTAACTTGGGCCCAAATTGTAAAATGGTCTTATCTATTGGCGATTTCGTTCCAATTCACATTCCAAGTAATATTCGGCATGCTAATTACATTGCCGGTTGCCAAATTGAATTATCTCTTATAGTTTCCGAGATATGGACTATCGATAATTTACACCTTAGGCTCTGCGTCTAACTTGGGCCCAAATTGTAAAATGGCCTTATCTATTGGCGATTTCGTTCCAATTCACATTCCAAGTGGTATTCGGCATGCTAATTACATTGCCGGTTGCCAAATTGCATTATCTCTTATAGTTTCCGAGATATGGACTATCGATAATTTACACCTTAGGCTCTGCTTCTAACTTGGGCCCAAATTGTAAAATGGTCTTATCTATTGGCGATTTCGTCCCAATTCACATTCCAAGTAACATTCGGCATGCTAATTACATTGCCGGTTGCGAAACTGCATTATCTCTTATAGTTTCCGAGATATGGACTATCGATAATTTACACCTTAGGCTCTGCTTCTAACTTGGGCCCAAATTGTAAAATGGTCTTATCTATTGGCGATTTCGTTCCAATTCACATTCCAAGTAATATTCGGCATGCTAATTACATTGCCGGTTGCCAAATTGCATTATCTCTTTTAGTTTCCGAGATATGGACTATCGATAATTTACACCTTAGGCTCTGCTTCTAACTTGGGCCCAAATTGTAAAATGGTCTTATCTATTGGCGATTTCGTTCCAATTCACATTCCAAGTAATATTCGGCATGCTAATTACATTGCCGGTTGCCAAATTGCATTATCTCTTATAGTTTCCGAGATATGGACTATCGATAATTTACACCTTAGGCTCTGCTTCTAACTTGGGCCCAAATTGTAAAATGGTCTTATCTATTGGCGATTTCGTCCCAATTCACATTCCAAGTAACATTCGGCATGCTAATTACATTGCCGGTTGCGAAACTGCATTATCTCTTATAGTTTCCGAGATATGGACTATCGATAATTTACACCTTAGGCTCTGCTTCTAACTTGGGCCCAAATTGTAAAATGGTCTTATCTATTGGCGATTTCGTTCCAATTCACATTCCAAGTAATATTCGGCATGCTAATTACATTGCCGGTTGCCAAATTGCATTATCTCTTTTAGTTTCCGAGATATGGACTATCGATAATTTACACCTTAGGCTCTGCTTCTAACTTGGGCCCAAATTGTAAAATGGTCTTATCTATTGGCGATTTCGTTCCAATTCACATTCCAAGTAATATTCGGCATGCTAATTATATTGCCGGTTGCCAAATTGCATTATCTCTTATAGTTTCCGAGATATGGACTATCGATAATTTACACCTTAGGCTCTGCTTCTAACTTGGGCCCAAATTGTAAAATGGTCTTATCTATTGGCGATTTCGTCCCAATTCACATTCCAAGTAATATTCGGCATGCTAATTACATTGCCGGTTGCCAAATTGCATTATCTCTTATAGTTTCCGAGATATGGACTATCGATAATTTACACCTTAGGCTCTGCTTCTAACTTGGGCCCAAATTGTAAAATGGTCTTATCTATTGGCGATTTCGTCCCAATTCACATTCCAAGTAATATTCGGCATGCTAATTACATTGCCGGTTGCGAAACTGCATTATCTCTTATAGTTTCCGAGATATGGACTATCGATAATTTACACCTTAGGCTCTGCTTCTAACTTGGGCCCAAATTGTAAAATGGTCTTATCTATTGGCGATTTCGTCCCAATTCACATTCCAAGTAATATTCGGCATGCTAGTTACATTGCCGGTTGCCAAATTGCATTATCTCTTTTAGTTTCCGAGATATGGACTATCGATAATTTACACCTTAGGCTCTGCTTCTAACTTGGGCCCAAATTGTAAAATGGTCTTATCTATTGGCGATTTCGTTCCAATTCATATTCCAAGTAATATTCGGCATGCTAATTACATTGCCGGTTGCCAAATTGAATTATCTCTTATAGTTTCCGAGATATGGACTATCGATAATTTACACCTTAGGCTCTGCTTCTAACTTGGGCCCAAATTGTAAAATGGCCTTATCTATTGGCGATTTCGTTCCAATTCACATTCCAAGTAATATTCGGCATGCTAATTACATTGCCGGTTGCCAAATTGAATTATCTCTTATAGTTTCCGAGATATGGACTATCGATAATTTACACCTTAGGCTCTGCTTCTAACTTGGGCCCAAATTGTAAAATGGTCTTATCTATTGGCGATTTCGTCCCAATTCACATTCCAAGTAATATTCGGCATGCTAATTACATTGCCGGTTGCGAAACTGCATTATCTCTTATAGTTTCCGAGATATGGACTATCGATAATTTACACCTTAGGCTCTGCTTCTAACTTGGGCCCAAATTGTAAAATGGTCTTATCTATTGGCGATTTCGTTCCAATTCACATTCCAAGTAATATTCGGCATGCTAATTACATTGCCGGTTGCCAAATTGAATTATCTCTTATAGTTTCCGAGATATGGACTATCGATAATTTACACCTTAGGCTCTGCGTCTAACTTGGGCCCAAATTGTAAAATGGCCTTATCTATTGGCGATTTCGTTCCAATTCACATTCCAAGTGGTATTCGGCATGCTAATTACATTGCCGGTTGCCAAATTGCATTATCTCTTATAGTTTCCGAGATATGGACTATCGATAATTTACACCTTAGGCTCTGCTTCTAACTTGGGCCCAAATTGTAAAATGGTCTTATCTATTGGCGATTTCGTCCCAATTCACATTCCAAGTAACATTCGGCATGCTAATTACATTGCCGGTTGCGAAACTGCATTATCTCTTATAGTTTCCGAGATATGGACTATCGATAATTTACACCTTAGGCTCTGCTTCTAACTTGGGCCCAAATTGTAAAATGGTCTTATCTATTGGCGATTTCGTTCCAATTCACATTCCAAGTAATATTCGGCATGCTAATTACATTGCCGGTTGCCAAATTGCATTATCTCTTTTAGTTTCCGAGATATGGACTATCGATAATTTACACCTTAGGCTCTGCTTCTAACTTGGGCAAAAATTGTAAAATGGTCTTATCTATTGGCGATTTCGTTCCAATTCACATTCCAAGTAATATTCGGCATGCTAATTACATTGCCGGTTGCCAAATTGCATTATCTCTTATAGTTTCCGAGATATGGACTATCGATAATTTACACCTTAGGCTCTGCTTCTAACTTGGGCCCAAATTGTAAAATGGTCTTATCTATTGGCGATTTCGTCCCAATTCACATTCCAAGTAACATTCGGCATGCTAATTACATTGCCGGTTGCGAAACTGCATTATCTCTTATAGTTTCCGAGATATGGACTATCGATAATTTACACCTTAGGCTCTGCTTCTAACTTGGGCCCAAATTGTAAAATGGTCTTATCTATTGGCGATTTCGTTCCAATTCACATTCCAAGTAATATTCGGCATGCTAATTACATTGCCGGTTGCCAAATTGCATTATCTCTTTTAGTTTCCGAGATATGGACTATCGATAATTTACACCTTAGGCTCTGCTTCTAACTTGGGCCCAAATTGTAAAATGGTCTTATCTATTGGCGATTTCGTTCCAATTCACATTCCAAGTAATATTCGGCATGCTAATTATATTGCCGGTTGCCAAATTGCATTATCTCTTATAGTTTCCGAGATATGGACTATCGATAATTTACACCTTAGGCTCTGCTTCTAACTTGGGCCCAAATTGTAAAATGGCCTTATCTATTGGCGATTTCGTTCCAATTCACATTCCAAGTAATATTCGGCATGCTAATTACATTGCCGGTTGCCAAATTGCATTATCTCTTATAGTTTCCGAGATATGGACTATCGATAATTTACACCTTAGGCTCTGCTTCTAACTTGGGCCCAAATTGTAAAATGGTCTTACCTATTGGCGATTTCGTTCCAATTCACATTCCAAGTAATATTCGGCATGCTAATTACATTGCCGGTTGCCAAATTGCATCATCTCTTATAGTTTCCGAGATATGGACTATCGGCAATTTACACCTTAGGCTCTGCTTCTAACTTGGGCCCAAATTGTAAAATGGTCTTATCTATTGGCGATTTCGTTCCAATTCACATTCCAAGTAATATTCGGCATGCTAATTACATTGCCGGTTGCCAAATTGCATTATCTCTTATAGTTTCCGAGATATGGACTATCGATAATTTACACCTTAGGCTCTGCTTCTAACGTGGGCCCAAATTGTAATATGGTCTTATTTATTGGCGATTTCGTTCCAATTCACATTCCAAGTAATATTCGGCATGCTAATTACATTGCCGGTTGCCAAATTGCATTATCTCTTATAGTTTCCGAGATATGGACTATCGATAATTTACACCTTAGGCTCTGCTTCTAACTTGGGCCCAAATTGTAAAATGGTCTTATCTATTGGCGATTTCGTTCCAATTCACATTCCAAGTAATATTCGGCATGCTAATTACATTGCCGGTTGCCAAATTGCATTATCTCTTATAGTTTCCGAGATATGGACTATCGATAATTTACACCTTAGGCTCTGCTTCTAACTTGGGCCCAAATTGTAAAATGGTCTTATCTATTGGCGATTTCGTTCCAATTCACATTCCAAGTAATATTCGGCATGCTAATTACATTGCCGGTTGCCAAATTGCATTATCTCTTATAGTTTCCGAGATATGGACTATCGATAATTTACACCTTAGGCTCTGCTTCTAACTTGGGCCCAAATTGTAAAATGGTCTTATCTATTGGCGATTTCGTTCCAATTCACATTCCAAGTAATATTCGGCATGCTAATTACATTGCCGGTTGCCAAATTGCATTATCTCTTATAGTTTCCGAGATACGGACTATCGATAATTTACACCTTAGGCTCTGCTTCTAACTTGGGCCCAAATTGTAAAATGGTCTTATCTATTGGCGATTTCGTTCCAATTCACACTCCAAGTAATATTCGGCATGCTAATTACATTGCCGGTTGCGAAATTGCATTATCTCTTATAGTTTCCGAGATATGGACTATCAATAATTTACACCTTAGGCTCTGCTTCTAACTTGGGCCCAAGTTGTAAAATGGTCTTATCTATTGGCGATTTCGTTCCAATTCACATTCCAAGTAATATTCGGCATGCTAATTACATTGCCGGTTGCCAAATTGCATTATCTCTTATAGTTTCCGAGATATGGACTATCGATAATTTACACCTTAGGCTCTGCTTCTAACGTGGGCCCAAATTGTAATATGGTCTTATTTATTGGCGATTTCGTTCCAATTCACATTCCAAGTAATATTCGGCATGCTAATTACATTGCCGGTTGCCAAATTGCATTATCTCTTATAGTTTCCGAGATATGGACTATCGATAATTTACACCTTAGGCTCTGCTTCTAACTTGGGCCCAAATTGTAAAATGGTCTTATCTATTGGCGATTTCGTTCCAATTCACATTCCAAGTAATATTCGGCATGCTAATTACATTGCCGGTTGCCAAATTGCATTATCTCTTATAGTTTCCGAGATATGGACTATCGATAATTTACACCTTAGGCTCTGCTTCTAACTTGGGCCCAAATTGTAAAATGGTCTTATCTATTGGCGATTTCGTTCCAATTCACATTCCAAGTAATATTCGGCATGCTAATTACATTGCCGGTTGCCAAATTGCATTATCTCTTATAGTTTCCGAGATATGGACTATCGATAATTTACACCTTAGGCTCTGCTTCTAACTTGGGCCCAAATTGTAAAATGGTCTTATCTATTGGCGATTTCGTTCCAATTCACATTCCAAGTAATATTCGGCATGCTAATTACATTGCCGGTTGCCAAATTGCATTATCTCTTATAGTTTCCGAGATACGGACTATCGATAATTTACACCTTAGGCTCTGCTTCTAACTTGGGCCCAAATTGTAAAATGGTCTTATCTATTGGCGATTTCGTTCCAATTCACACTCCAAGTAATATTCGGCATGCTAATTACATTGCCGGTTGCGAAATTGCATTATCTCTTATAGTTTCCGAGATATGGACTATCAATAATTTACACCTTAGGCTCTGCTTCTAACTTGGGCCCAAGTTGTAAAATGGTCTTATCTATTGGCGATTTCGTTCCAATTCACATTCCAAGTAATATTCGGCATGCTAATTACATTGCCGGTTGCCAAATTGCATTATCTCTTATAGTTTCCGAGATATGGACTATGGATAATTTACACCTTAGGCTCTGCTTCTAACTTGGGCCCAAATTGTAAAATGGTCTTATCTATTGGCGATTTCGTTCCATTTCACATTCCAAGTAATATTCGGCATGCTAATTACATTGCCGGTTGCCAAATTGCATTATCTCTTATAGTTTCCGAGATATGGACTATCGATAATTTACACCTTAGGCTCTGCTTCTAACTTGGGCCCAAATTGTAAAATGGTCTTATCTATTGGCGATTTCGTTCCAATTCACATTCCAAGTAATATTCGGCATGCTAATTACATTGCCGGTTGCCAAATTGCATTATCTCTTATAGTTTCCGAGATATGGACTATCGATAATTTACACCTTAGGCTCTGCTTCTAACTTGGGCCCAAATTGTAAAATGGTCTTCTCTATTGGCGATTTCGTTCCAATTCACATTCCAAGTAATATTCGGCATGCTAATTACATTGCCGGTTCCCAAATTGCATTATCTCTTATAGTTTCCGAGATATGGACTATCGATTATTTTTAACCTTAGGCTCTGCTTCTAACTTGGGCCCAAACTGTAAAATGGTCTTATCTATTGGCGATTTCGTTCCAATTCACATTCCAAGTAGTATTCGGCATGCTAATTACATTACCGGTTTCGAAATTGCATTATCTCTTATAGTTTCCGAGATATGGACTATCGATAATTTACACCTTAGGCTCTGCTTCTAACTTGGGCCCAAATTGTAAAATGGTCTTATCTATTGGCGATTTCGTCCCAAATCACATTCCAAGTAATATTCGGCATGCTAATTACATTGCCAGTTGCCAAATTGCATTATCTCTTATAGTTTCCGAGATATGGACTATGGATAATTTACACCTTAGGCTCTGCTTCTAACTTGGGCCCAAATTGTAAAATGGTCTTATCTATTGGCGATTTCATTCCAATTCACATTCCAAGTAATATTCGGCATGCTAATTACATTGCCGGTTGCCAAATTGCATTATCTCTTATAGTTTCCGAGATATGGGCTATCGATAATTTACACCTTAGGCTCTGCTTCTAACTTGGGCCCAAATTGTAAAATGGTCTTATCTATTGGCGATTTCGTTCCAATTCACATTCCAAGTAATATTCGGCATGCTAATTACATTGCCGGTTGCCAAATTGCATTATCTCTTATAGTTTCCGAGATATGGACTATCGGTAATTTACACCTTAGGCTCTGCTTCTAACTTGGGCCCAAATTGTAAAATCGTCTTATCTATTGGCGATTTCGTTCCAATTCACATTCCAAGTAATATTCGGCATGCTAATTACATTGCCGGTTGCCAAATTGTATTATCTCTTATAGTTTCCGAGATATGGACTATCGATAATTTACACCTTAGGCTCTGCTTCTAACTTGGGCCCAAATTGTAAAATGGCCTTATCTATTGGCGATTTCGTTCCAATTCACATTCCAAGTAATATTCGGCATGCTAATTACATTGCCAGTTGCCAAATTGCATTATCTCTTATAGTTTCCGAGATATGGACTATGGATAATTTACACCTTAGGCTCTGCTTCTAACTTGGGCCCAAATTGTAAAATGGTCTTATCTATTGGCGATTTCCTTCCAATTCACATTCCAAGTAATATTCGGCATGCTAATTACATTGCCAGTTGCCAAATTGCATTATCTCTTATAGTTTCCGAGATATGGACTATCGATAATTTACACCTTAGACTCTGCTTCTAACTTGGGCCCAAATTGTAAAATGGTCTTATCTATTGGCGATTTCGTTCCAATTCACATTCCAAGTAATATTCGGCATGCTAATTACATTGCCGGTTGCCAAATTGCATTATCTCTTATAGTTTCCGAGATATGGACTATCGATAATTTACACCTTAGGCTCTGCTTCTAACTTGGGCCCAAATTGTAAAATGGTCTTATCTATTGGCGATATCGTCCCAATTCACATTCCAAGTAATATTCGGCATGCTAATTACATTGCCGGTTGCGAAACTGCATTATCTCTTATAGTTTCCGAGATATGGACTATCGATAATTTTCACCTTAGGCTCTGCTTCTAACTTGGGCCCAAATTGTAAAATGGTCTTATCTATTGGCGATTTCGTTCCAATTCACATTCCAAGTAATATTCGGCATGCTAATTACATTGCCGGTTGCCAAATTGCATTATCTCTTTTAGTTTCCGAGATATGGACTATCGATAATTTACACCTTAGGCTCTGCTTCTAACTTGGGCCCAAATTGTAAAATGGTCTTATCTATTGGCGATTTCGTCCCAATTCACATTCCAAGTAATATTCGGCATGCTAATTACATTGCCGGTTGCGAAACTGCATTATCTCTTATAGTTTCCGAGATATGGACTATCGATAATTTACACCTTAGGCTCTGTTTCTAACTTGGGCCCAAATTGTAAAATGGTCTTATCTATTGGCGATTTCGTCCCAATTCACATTCCAAGTAATATTCGGCATGCTAGTTACATTGCCGGTTGCCAAATTGCATTATCTCTTTTAGTTTCCGAGATATGGACTATCGATAATTTACACCTTAGGCTCTGCTTCTAACTTGGGCCCAAATTGTAAAATGGTCTTATCTATTGGCGATTTCGTTCCAATTCACATTCCAAGTAATATTCGGCATGCTAATTACATTGCCGGTTGCCAAATTGAATTATCTCTTATAGTTTCCGAGATATGGACTATCGATAATTTACACCTTAGGCTCTGCTTCTAACTTGGGCCCAAATTGTAAAATGGTCTTATCTATTGGCGATTTCGTTCCAATTCACATTCCAAGTGGTATTCGGCATGCTAATTACATTGCCGGTTGCCAAATTGCATTATCTCTTATAGTTTCCGAGATATGGACTATCGATAATTTACACCTTAGGCTCTGCTTCTAACTTGGGCCCAAATTGTAAAATGGTCTTATCTATTGGCGATTTCGTCCCAATTCACATTCCAATTAATATTCGGCATGCTAATTACATTGCCGTTTGCGAAACTGCATTATCTCTTATAGTTTCCGAGATATGGACTATCGATAATTTACACCTTAGGCTCTGCTTCTAATTTGGGCCCAAATTGTAAAATGGTTTTATCTATTGGCGATTTCGTTCCAATTCACATTCCAAGTAATATTCGGCATGCTAATTACATTGCCGGTTGCCAAATTGCATTATCTCTTTTAGTTTCCGAGATATGGACTATCGATAATTTACACCTTAGGCTCTGCTTCTAACTTGGGCCCAAATTGTAAAATGGTCTTATCTATTGGCGATTTCGTTCCAATTCACATTCCAAGTAATATTCGGCATGCTAATTACATTGCCGGTTGCCAAATTGCATTATCTCTTATAGTTTCCGAGATATGGACTATCGATAATTTACACCTTAGGCTCTGCTTCTAACTTGGGCCCAAATTGTAAAATGGCCTTATCTATTGGCGATTTCGTTCCAATTCACATTCCAAGTAATATTCGGCATGCTAATTACATTGCCGGTTGCCAAATTGCATTATCTCTTATAGTTTCCGAGATATGGACTATCGATAATTTACACCTTAGGCTCTGCTTCTAACTTGGGCCCAAATTGTAAAATGGTCTTATCTATTGGCGATTTCGTTCCAATTCACATTCCAAGTAATATTCGGCATGCTAATTACATTGCCGGTGGCCAAATTGAATTATCTCTTATAGTTTCCGAGATATGGACTATCGATAATTTACACCTTAGGCTCTGCTTCTAACTTGGGCCCAAATTGTAAAATGGTCTTACCTATTGGCGATTTCGTTCCAATTCACATTCCAAGTAATATTCGGCATGCTAATTACATTGCCGGTTGCCAAATTGCATTATCTCTTATAGTTTCCGAGATATGGACTATCGATAATTTACACCTTAGGCTCTGCTTCTAACTTGGGCCCAAATTGTAATATGGTCTTATCTATTGGCGATTTCGTCCCAATTCACATTCCAAGTAATATTCGGCATGCTAATTACATTGCCGGTTGCCAAATTGCATTATCTCTTATAGTTTCCGAGATATGGACTATCGATAATTTACACCTTAGGCTCTGCTTCTAACTTGGGCCCAAATTGTAAAATGGTCTTATCTATTGGCGATTTCGTTCCAATTCACATTCCAAGTAATATTCGGCATGCTAATTACATTGCCGGTTGCCAAATTGCATTATCTCTTATAGTTTCCGAGATATGGACTATCGATAATTTACACCTTAGGCTCTGCTTCTAACTTGGGCCCAAATTGTAAAATGGTCTTATCTATTGGCGATTTCGTTCCAATTCACATTCCAAGTAATATTCGGCATGCTAATTACATTGCCGGTTGCCAAATTGCATTATCTCTTATAGTTTCCGAGATATGGACTATCGATAATTTACACCTTAGGCTCTGCTTCTAACTTGGGCCCAAATTGTAAAATGGCCTTATCTATTGGCGATTTCGTTCCAATTTACATTCCAAGTAATATTCGGCATGCCAATTACATTGCCAGTTGCCTAATTGCATTATCTCTTATAGTTTCCGAGATATGGACTATGGATAATTTACACCTTAGGCTCTGCTTCTAACTTGGGCCCAAATTGTAAAATGGTCTTATCTATTGGCGATTTCCTTCCAATTCACATTCCAAGTAATATTCGGCATGCTAATTACATTGCCAGTTGCCAAATTGCATTATCTCTTATAGTTTCCGAGATATGGACTATCGATAATTTACACCTTAGGCTCTGCTTCTAACTTGGGCCCAAATTGTAAAATGGTCTTATCTATTGGCGATTTCGTTCCAATTCACATTCCAAGTAATATTCGGCATGCTAATTACATTGCCGGTTGCCAAATTGCATTATCTTTTATAGTTTCCGAGATATGGACTATCGATAATTTACACCTTAGGCTCTGCTTCTAACTTGGGCCCAAATTGTAAAATGGCCTTATCTATTGGCGATTTCGTTCCAATTCACATTCCAAGTGGTATTCGGCATGCTAATTACATTGCCGGTTGCCAAATTGCATTATCTCTTATAGTTTCCGAGATATGGACTATCGATAATTTACACCTTAGGCTCAGCTTCTAACTTGGGCCCAAATTGTAAAATGGTCTTATCTATTGGCGAATTCGTTCCAATTCACATTCCAAGTAATATTCGGCATGCTAATTACATTGCCGGTTGCCAAATTGCATTATCTCTTATAGTTTCCGAGATATGGACTATCGATAATTTACACCTTAGGCTCTGCTTCTAACTTGGGCCCAAATTGTAAAATGGTCTTATCTATTGGCGATATCGTCCCAATTCACATTCCAAGTAATATTCGGCATGCTAATTACATTGCCGGTTGCGAAACTGCATTATCTCTTATAGTTTCCGAGATATGGACTATCGATAATTTTCACCTTAGGCTCTGCTTCTAACTTGGGCCCAAATTGTAAAATGGTCTTATCTATTGGCGATTTCGTTCCAATTCACATTCCAAGTAATATTCGGCATGCTAATTACATTGCCGGTTGCCAAATTGCATTATCTCTTTTAGTTTCCGAGATATGGACTATCGATAATTTACACCTTAGGCTCTGCTTCTAACTTGGGCCCAAATTGTAAAATGGTCTTATCTATTGGCGATTTCGTTCCAATTCACATTCCAAGTAATATTCGGCATGCTAATTACATTGCCGGTTGCCAAATTGAATTATCTCTTATAGTTTCCGAGATATGGACTATCGATAATTTACACCTTAGGCTCTGCTTCTAAATTGGGCCCAAATTGTAAAATGGTCTTATCTATTGGCGATTTCGTTCCAATTCACATTCCAAGTGGTATTCAGCATGCTAATTACATTGCCGGTTGCCAAATTGCATTATCTCTTATAGTTTCCGAGATATGGACTATCGATAATTTACACCTTAGGCTCTGCTTCTAACTTGGGCCCAAATTGTAAAATGGTCTTATCTATTGGCGATTTCGTCCCAATTCACATTCCAATTAATATTCGGCATGCTAATTACATTGCCGTTTGCGAAACTGCATTATCTCTTATAGTTTCCGAGATATGGACTATCGATAATTTACACCTTAGGCTCTGCTTCTAATTTGGGCCCAAATTGTAAAATGGTTTTATCTATTGGCGATTTCGTTCCAATTCACATTCCAAGTAATATTCGGCATGCTAATTACATTGCCGGTTGCCAAATTGCATTATCTCTTTTAGTTTCCGAGATATGGACTATCGATAATTTACACCTTAGGCTCTGCTTCTAACTTGGGCCCAAATTGTAAAATGGTCTTATCTATTGGCGATTTCGTTCCAATTCACATTCCAAGTAATATTCGGCATGCTAATTACATTGCCGGTTGCCAAATTGCATTATCTCTTATAGTTTCCGAGATATGGACTATCGATAATTTACACCTTAGGCTCTGCTTCTAACTTGGGCCCAAATTGTAAAATGGCCTTATCTATTGGCGATTTCGTTCCAATTCACATTCCAAGTAATATTCGGCATGCTAATTACATTGCCGGTTGCCATATTGCATTATCTCTTATAGTTTCCGAGATATGGACTATCGATAATTTACACCTTAGGCTCTGCTTCTAACTTGGGCCCAAATTGTAAAATGGTCTTATCTATTGGCGATTTCGTTCCAATTCACATTCCAAGTAATATTCGGCATGCTAATTACATTGCCGGTGGCCAAATTGAATTATCTCTTATAGTTTCCGAGATATGGACTATCGATAATTTACACCTTAGGCTCTGCTTCTAACTTGGGCCCAAATTGTAAAATGGTCTTACCTATTGGCGATTTCGTTCCAATTCACATTCCAAGTAATATTCGGCATGCTAATTACATTGCCGGTTGCCAAATTGCATTATCTCTTATAGTTTCCGAGATATGGACTATCGATAATTTACACCTTAGGCTCTGCTTCTAACTTGGGCCCAAATTGTAATATGGTCTTATCTATTGGCGATTTCGTCCCAATTCACATTCCAAGTAATATTCGGCATGCTAATTACATTGCCGGTTGCCAAATTGCATTATCTCTTATAGTTTCCGAGATATGGACTATCGATAATTTACACCTTAGGCTCTGCTTCTAACTTGGGCCCAAATTGTAAAATGGTCTTATCTATTGGCGATTTCGTTCCAATTCACATTCTAAGTAATATTCGGCATGCTAATTACATTGCCGGTTGCCAAATTGCATTATCTCTTATAGTTTCCGAGATATGGACTATCGATAATTTACACCTTAGGCTCTGCTTCTAACTTGGGCCCAAATTGTAAAATGGTCTTATCTATTGGCGATTTCGTTCCAATTCACATTCCAAGTAATATTCGGCATGCTAATTACATTGCCGGTTGCCAAATTGCATTATCTCTTATAGTTTCCGAGATATGGACTATCGATAATTTACACTTTAGGCTCTGCTTCTAACTTGGGCCCAAATTGTAAAATGGCCTTATCTATTGGCGATTTCGTTCCAATTTACATTCCAAGTAATATTCGGCATGCCAATTACATTGCCAGTTGCCTAATTGCATTATCTCTTATAGTTTCCGAGATATGGACTATGGATAATTTACACCTTAGGCTCTGCTTCTAACTTGGGCCCAAATTGTAAAATGGTCTTATCTATTGGCGATTTCCTTCCAATTCACATTCCAAGTAATATTCGGCATGCTAATTACATTGCCAGTTGCCAAATTGCATTATCTCTTATAGTTTCCGAGATATGGACTATCGATAATTTACACCTTAGGCTCTGCTTCTAACTTGGGCCCAAATTGTAAAATGGTCTTATCTATTGGCGATTTCGTTCCAATTCACATTCCAAGTAATATTCGGCATGCTAATTACATTGCCGGTTGCCAAATTGCATTATCTTTTATAGTTTCCGAGATATGGACTATCGATAATTTACACCTTAGGCTCTGCTTCTAACTTGGGCCCAAATTGTAAAATGGCCTTATCTATTGGCGATTTCGTTCCAATTCACATTCCAAGTGGTATTCGGCATGCTAATTACATTGCCGGTTGCCAAATTGCATTATCTCTTATAGTTTCCGAGATATGGACTATCGATAATTTACACCTTAGGCTCAGCTTCTAACTTGGGCCCAAATTGTAAAATGGTCTTATCTATTGGCGAATTCGTTCCAATTCACATTCCAAGTAATATTCGGCATGCTAATTACATTGCCGGTTGCCAAATTGCATTATCTCTTATAGTTTCCGAGATATGGACTATCGATAATTTACACCTTAGGCTCTGCTTCTAACTTGGGCCCAAATTGTAAAATGGTCTTATCTATTGGCGATATCGTCCCAATTCACATTCCAAGTAATATTCGGCATGCTAATTACATTGCCGGTTGCGAAACTGCATTATCTCTTATAGTTTCCGAGATATGGACTATCGATAATTTTCACCTTAGGCTCTGCTTCTAACTTGGGCCCAAATTGTAAAATGGTCTTATCTATTGGCGATTTCGTTCCAATTCACATTCCAAGTAATATTCGGCATGCTAATTACATTGCCGGTTGCCAAATTGCATTATCTCTTTTAGTTTCCGAGATATGGACTATCGATAATTTACACCTTAGGCTCTGCTTCTAACTTGGGCCCTAATTGTAAAATGGTCTTATCTATTGGCGATTTCGTCCCAATTCACATTCCAAGTAATATTCGGCATGCTAATTACATTGCCGGTTGCGAAACTGCATTATCTCTTATAGTTTCCGAGATATGGACTATCGATAATTTACACCTTAGGCTCTGCTTCTAACTTGGGCCCAAATTGTAAAATGGTCTTATCTATTGGCGATTTCGTCCCAATTCACATTCCAAGTAATATTCGGCATGCTAGTTACATTGCCGGTTGCCAAATTGCATTATCTCTTTTAGTTTCCGAGATATGGACTATCGATAATTTACACCTTAGGCTCTGCTTCTAACTTGGGCCCAAATTGTAAAATGGTCTTATCTATTGGCGATTTCGTTCCAATTCCATTCCAAGTAATATTCGGCATGCTAATTACATTGCCGGTTGCCAAATTGAATTATCTCTTATAGTTTCCGAGATATGGACTATCGATAATTTACACCTTAGGCTCTGCTTCTAACTTGGGCCCAAATTGTAAAATGGTCTTATCTATTGGCGATTTCGTTCCAATTCACATTCCATGTGGTATTCAGCATGCTAATTACATTGCCGGTTGCCAAATTGCATTATCTCTTATAGTTTCCGAGATATGGACTATCGATAATTTACACCTTAGGCTCTGCTTCTAACTTGGGCCCAAATTGTAAAATGGTCTTATCTATTGGCGATTTCGTCCCAATTCACATTCCAATTAATATTCGGCATGCTAATTACATTGCCGTTTGCGAAACTGCATTATCTCTTATAGTTTCCGAGATATGGACTATCGATAATTTACACCTTAGGCTCCGCTTCTAACTTGGGCCCAAATTGTAAAATGGTCTTATCTATTGGCGATTTCGTTCCAATTCACATTCCAAGTAATATTCGGCATGCTAATTACATTGCCGGTTGCCAAATTGCATTATCTCTTTTAGTTTCCGAGATATGGACTATCGATAATTTACACCTTAGGCTCTGCTTCTAACTTGGGCCCAAATTGTAAAATGGTCTTATCTATTGGCGATTTCGTTCCAATTCACATTCCAAGTAATATTCGGCATGCTAATTACATTGCCGGTTGCCAAATTGCATTATCTCTTATAGTTTCCGAGATATGGACTATCGATAATTTACACCTTAGGCTCTGCTTCTAACTTGGGCCCAAATTGTAAAATGGCCTTATCTATTGGCGATTTCGTTCCAATTCACATTCCAAGTAATATTCGGCATGCTAATTACATTGCCGGTTGCCAAATTGCATTATCTCTTATAGTTTCCGAGATATGGACTATCGATAATTTACACCTTAGGCTCTGCTTCTAACTTGGGCCCAAATTGTAAAATGGTCTTATCTATTGGCGATTTCGTTCCAATTCACATTCCAAGTAATATTCGGCATGCTAATTACATTGCCGGTGGCCAAATTGAATTATCTCTTATAGTTTCCGAGATATGGACTATCGATAATTTACACCTTAGGCTCTGCTTCTAACTTGGGCCCAAATTGTAAAATGGTCTTACCTATTGGCGATTTCGTTCCAATTCACATTCCAAGTAATATTCGGCATGCTAATTACATTGCCGGTTGCCAAATTGCATTATCTCTTATAGTTTCCGAGATATGGACTATCGATAATTTACACCTTAGGCTCTGCTTCTAACTTGGACCCAAATTGTAAAATGGTCTTATCTATTGGCGATTTCGTTCCAATTCACATTCCAAGTAATATCCGGCATGCTAATTACATTGCCGGTTGCCAAATTGAATTATCTCTTATAGTTTCCGAGATATGGACTATCGATAATTTACACCTTAGGCTCTGCTTCTAACTTGGGCCCAAATTGTAAAATGGTCTTACCTATTGGCGATTTCGTTCCAATTCACATTCCAAGTAATATTCGGCATGCTAATTACATTGCCGGTTGCCAAAATGCATTATCTCTTATAGTTTCCGAGATATGGACTATCGATAATTTACACCTTAGGCTCTGCTTCTAACTTGGGCCCAAATTGTAAAATGGTCTTATCTATTGGCGATTTCGTTCCAATTCACATTCCAAGTAATATTCGGCATGCTAATTACATTGCCGGTTGCCAAATTGCATTATCTCTTATAGTTTCCGAGATATGGACTATCGATAATTTACACCTTAGGCTCTGCTTCTAACTTGGGCCCAAATTGTAAAATGGTCTTATCTATTGGCGATTTCGTTCCAATTCACATTCCAAGTAATATTCGGCATGCTAATTACATTGCCGGTTGCCAAATTGCATTATCTCTTATAGTTTCCGAGATATGGACTATCGATAATTTACACCTTAGGCTCTGCTTCTAACTTGGGCCCAAATTGTAAAATGGTCTTATCTATTGGCGATTCCGTTCCAATTCACATTCCAAGTAATATTCGGCATGCTAATTACATTGCCGGTTTCCAAATTGAATTATCTCTTATAGTTTCCGAGATATGGACTATCGATAATTTACACCTTAGGCTCTGCTTCTAACTTGGGCCCAAATTGTAAAATGGTCTTATCTATTGGCGATTTCGTTCCAATTCACATTCCAAGTAGTATTCGGCATGCTAATTACATTGCCGGTTGCCAAATTGCATTATCTCTTATAGTTTCCGAGATATGGACTATCGATAATTTACACCTTAGGCTCTGCTTCTAACTTGGGCCCAAATTGTAAAATGGTCTTATCTATTGGCGATTTCGTTCAAATTCACATTCCAAGTAATATTCGGCATGCTAATTACATTGCCAGTTGCCAAATTGCATTATCTCTTATAGTTTCCGAGATATGGACTATGGATAATTTACACCTTAGGCTCTGCTTCTAACTTGGGCCCAAATTGTAAAATGGTCTTATCTATTGGCAATTTCGTTCCAATTCACATTCCAAGTAATATTCGGCATGCTAATTACATTGCCGGTTGCCAAATTGCATTACCTCTTATAGTTTCCGAGATATGGACTATCGATAATTTACACCTTAGGCTCTGCTTCTAACTTGGGCCCAAATTGTAAAATGGCCTTACCTATTGGCGATTTCGTTCCAATTCACATTCCAAGTAATATTCGGCATGCTAATTACATTGCCGGTTGCCAAATTGCATTATCTCTTATAGTTTCCGAGATATGGACTATCGATAATTTACACCTTAGGCTCTGCTTCTAACTTGGGCCCAAATTGTAAAATGGTCTTATCTATTGGCGATTTCGTTCCAATTCACATTCCAAGTAATATCCGGCATGCTAATTACATTGCCGGTTGCCAAATTGAATTATCTCTTATAGTTTCCGAGATATGGACTATCGATAATTTACACCTTAGGCTCTGCTTCTAACTTGGGCCCAAATTGTAAAATGGTCTTACCTATTGGCGATTTCGTTCCAATTCACATTCCAAGTAATATTCGGCATGCTAATTACATTGCCGGTTGCCAAATTGCATTATCTCTTATAGTTTCCGAGATATGGACTATCGATAATTTACACCTTAGGCTCTGCTTCTAACTTGGGCCCAAATTGTAAAATGGTCTTGTCTATTGGCGATTTCGTTCCAATTCACATTCCAAGTAATATTCGGCATGCTAATTACATTGCCGGTTGCCAAATTGCATTATCTCTTATAGTTTCCGAGATATGGACTATCGATTATTTACATCTTAGGCTCTGCTTCTAACTTGGGCCCAAATTGTAAAATGGTCTTATCTATTGGCGATTTCGTTCCAATTCACATTCCAAGTAATATTCGGCATGCTAATTATATTGCCGGTTGCCAAATTGCATTATCTCTTATAGTTTCCGAGATATGGACTATCGATAATTTACACCTTAGGCTCTGCTTCTAACTTGCCCCCAAATTGTAAAATGGTCTTATCTATTGGCGATTTCGTTCCAATTCACATTCCAAGTAATATTCGGCATGCTAATTACATTGCCGGTTGCCAAATTGCATTATCTCTTATAGTTTCCGAGATATGGTCTATCGATTATTTACATCTTAGGCTCTGCTTCTAACTTGGGCCCAAATTGTAAAATGGTCTTACCTATTGGCGATTTCGTTCCAATTCACATTCCAAGTAATATTCGGCATGCTAATTATATTGCCGGTTGCCAAATTGCATTATCTCTTATAGTTTCCGAGATATGGACTATCGATAATTTACAACTTAGGCTCTGCTTCTAACTTGGGCCCAAATTGTAAAATGGTCTTATCTATTGGCGATTTCGTTCCAATTCACATTCCAAGTATTATTCGGCATGCTAATTACATTGCCGGTTGCCAAATTGCATTATCTCTTATAGTTTCCGAGATATGGACTATCGATAATTTACACCTTAGGCTCTGCTTCTAACTTGGGCCCAAATTGTAAAATGGTCTTATCTATTGGCGATTTCGTTCCAATTCACATTCCAAGTAATATTCGGCATGCTAATTACATTGCCGGTTGCCAAATTGCATTATCTCTTATAGTTTCCGAGATATGGACTATCGATAATTTACACCTTAGGCTCTGCTTCTAACTTGGGCCCAAATTGTAAAATGGTCTTATCTATTGGCGATTTCGTTCCAATTCACATTCCAAGTAATATTCGGCATGCTAATTACATTGCCGGTTTCCAAATTGAATTATCTCTTATAGTTTCCGAGATATTGACTATCGATAATTTACACCTTAGGCTCTGCTTCTAACTTGGGCCCAAATTGTAAAATGGTCTTATCTATTGGCGATTTCGTTCCAATTCACATTCCAAGTAGTATTCCGCATGCTAATTACATTGCCGGTTGCCAAATTGCATTATCTCTTATAGTTTCCGAGATATGGACTATCGATAATTTACACCTTAGGCTCTGCTTCTAACTTGGGCCCAAATTGTAAAATGGTCTTATCTATTGGCGATTTCGTTCAAATTCACATTCCAAGTAATATTCGGCATGCTAATTACATTGCCAGTTGCCAAATTGCATTATCTCTTATAGTTTCCGAGATATGGACTATGGATAATTTACACCTTAGGCTCTGCTTCTAACTTGGGCCCAAATTGTAAAATGGTCTTATCTATTGGCAATTTCGTTCCAATTCACATTCCAAGTAATATTCGGCATGCTAATTACATTGCCGGTTGCCAAATTGCATTACCTCTTATAGTTTCCGAGATATGGACTATCGATAATTTACACCTTAGGCTCTGCTTCTAACTTGGGCCCAAATTGTAAAATGGTCTTACCTATTGGCGATTTCGTTCCAATTCACATTCCAAGTAATATTCGGCATGCTAATTACATTGCCGGTTGCAAAATTGCATTATCTCTTATAGTTTCCGAGATATGGACTATCGATAATTTACACCTTAGGCTCTGCTTCTAACTTGGGCCCAAATTGTAAAATGGTCTTATCTATTGGCGATTTCGTTCCAATTCACATTCCAAGTAATATTCGGCATGCTAATTACATTGCCGGTTGCCAAATTGCATTATCTCTTATAGTTTCCGAGATATGGACTATCGATAATTTACACCTTAGGCTCTGCTTCTAACTAGGGCCCAAATTGTAATATGGACTTATCTATTGGCGATTTCGTTCCAATTCACATTCCAAGTAATATTCGGCATTCTAATTACATTGCCGGTTGCCAAATTGCATTATCTCTTATAGTTTCCGAGATATGGACTATCGATAATTTACACCTTAGGCTCTGCTTCTAACTTGGGCCCAAATTGTAAAATGGTCTTATCTATTGGCGATTTCGTTCCAATTCACATTCCAAGTAATATTCGGCATGCTAATTACATTGCCGGTTGCCAAATTGCATTATCTCTTATAGTTTCCGAGATATGGACTATCGATTATTTACATCTTAGGCTCTGCTTCTAACTTGGGCCCAAATTGTAAAATGGTCTTATCTATTGGCGATTTCGTTCCAATTCACATTCCAAGTAATATTCGGCATGCTAATTACATTGCCTGTTGCCAAATTGCATTATCTCTTATAGTTTCCGAGATATGGACTATCGATAATTTACACCTTAGGCTCTGCTTCTAACTAGGGCCCAAATTGTAATATGGACTTATCTATTGGCGATTTCGTTCCAATTCACATTCCAAGTAATATTCGGCATTCTAATTACATTGCCGGTTGCCAAATTGCATTATCTCTTATAGTTTCCGAGATATGGACTATCGATAATTTACACCTTAGGCTCTGCTTCTAACTTGGGCCCAAATTGTAAAATGGTCTTATCTATTGGCGATTTCGTTCCAATTCACATTCCAAGTAATATTCGGCATGCTAATTACATTGCCGGTTGCCAAATTGCATTATCTCTTATAGTTTCCGAGATATGGACTATCGATTATTTACATCTTAGGCTCTGCTTCTAACTTGGGCCCAAATTGTAAAATGGTCTTATCTATTGGCGATTTCGTTCCAATTCACATTCCAAGTAATATTCGGCATGCTAATTATATTGCCGGTTGCCAAATTGCATTATCTCTTATAGTTTCCGAGATATGGACTATCGATAATTTACACCTTAGGCTCTGCTTCTAACTTGGGCCCAAATTGTAAAATGGTCTTATCTATTGGCGATTTCGTTCCAATTCACACTCCAAGTAATATTCGGCATGCTAATTATATTGCCGGTTGCCAAATTGCATTATCTCTTATAGTTTCCGAGATATGGACTATCGATAATTTACACTTTAGGCTCTGCTTCTAACTTGGGCCCAAATTGTAAAATGGTCTTATCTATTGGCGATTTCGTTCCAATTCACATTCCAAGTAGTATTCGGCATGCTAATTACATTGCCGGTTGCCAAATTGCATTATCTCTTATAGTTTCCGAGATATGGACTATGGATAATTTACACCTTAGGCTCTGCTTCTAACTTGGGCCCAAATTGTAAAATGGTCTTATCTATTGGCGATTTCGTTCCAATTTACATTCCAAGTAATATTCGGCATGCTAATTACATTGCCGGTTGCCAAATTGCATTATCTCTTATAGTTTCCGAGATATGGACTATCGATAATTTACACCTTAGGCTCTGCTTCTAACTTGGGCCCAAATTGTAAAATGGTCTTATCTATTGGCGATTTCTTTCCAATTCACATTCCAAGTAATATTCGGCATGCTAATTACATTGCCGGTGGCCAAGTTGCATTATCTCTTATAGTTTCCGAGATATGGACTATCGATAATTTACACCTTAGGCTCTGCTTCTAACTTGGGCCCAAATTGTAAAATGGTCTTATCTATTGGCGATTTCGTTCCAATTCACATTCCAAGTAATATTCGGCATGCTAATTACATTGCCGGTTCCCAAATTGCATTATCTCTTATAGTTTCCGAGATATGGACTATCGATTATTTTTAACCTTAGGCTCTGCTTCTAACTTGGGCCCAAACTGTAAAATGGTCTTATCTATTGGCGATTTCGTTCCAATTCACATTCCAAGTAGTATTCGGCATGCTAATTACATTGCCGGTTACCAAATTGAATTATCTCCTATAGTTTCCAAGATATGGACTATCGATAATTTACACCTTAGGCTCTGCTTCTAACTTGGGCCCAAACTGTAAAATGGTTTTATCTATTGGCGATTTCGTTCCAATTCACATTCCAAGTAGTATTCGGCATGCTAATTACATTGCCGGTTACCAAATTGAATTATCTCCTATAGTTTCCAAGATATGGACTATCGATAATTTACACCTTAGGCTCTGCTTCTAACTTGGGCCCAAATTGTAAAATGGTCTTACCTATTGGCGATTTCGTTCCAATTCACATTCCAAGTAATATTCGGCATGCTAATTACATTGCCGGTGGCCAAGATGCATTATCTCTTATAGTTTCCGAGATATGGACTATCGATAATTTACACCTTAGGCTCTGCTTCTAACTTGGGCCCAAATTGTAAAATGGTCTTATCTATTGGCGATTTCGTTCCAATTCACATTCCAAGTAATATTCGGCATGCTAATTACATTGCCGGTTCCCAAATTGCATTATCTCTTATAGTTTCCGAGATATGGACTATCGATTATTTTTAACCTTAGGCTCTGCTTCTAACTTGGGCCCAAATTGTAAAATGGCCTTACCTATTGGCGATTTCGTTCCAATTCACATTCCAAGTAGTATTCGGCATGCTAATTACATTGCCGGTTGCCAAATTGCATTATCTCTTATAGTTTCCGAGATATGGACTATAGATAATTTACACCTTAGGCTCTGCTTCTAACTTGGGCCCAAATTGTAAAATGGTTTAATCTATTGGCGATTTCGTTCCAATTCACATACCAAGTAATATTCGGCATGCTAATTACATTGCCGGTTGCCAAATTGCATTATCTCTTATAGTTTCCGAGATATGGACTATCGGTAATTTACACCTTAGGCTCTGCTTCTAACTTGGGCCCAAATTGTAAAATCGTCTTATCTATTGGCGATTTCGTTCCAATTCACATTCCAAGTAATATTCGGCATGCTAATTACATTGCCGGTTGCCAAATTGCATTATCTCTTATAGTTTCCGAGATATGGACTATCGATAATTTACACCTTAGGCTCTGCTTCTAACTTGGGCCCAAATTGTAAAATGGTCTTATCTATTGGCGATTTCATTCCAATTCACATTCCAAGTAATATTCGGCATGCTAATTACATTGCCGGTTGCCAAATTGCATTATCTCTTATAGTTTCCGAGATATGGACTATCGATAATTTACACCTTAGGCTCTGCTTCTAACTTGGGCCCAAATTGTAAAATGGTCTTATCTATTATCGATTTCGTTCCAATTCACATTCCAAGTAATATTCGGCATGCTAATTACATTGCCGGTTGCCAAATTGCATTATCTCTTATAGTTTCCGAGATATGGACTATCGATAATTTACACCTTAGGCTCTGCTTCTAACTTGGGCCCAAATTGTAAAATGGTCTTATCTATTGGCGATTTCGTCCCAATTCACATTCCAAGTAATATTCGGCATGCTAATTACATTGCCGGTTGCGAAACTGCATTATCTCTTATAATTTCCGAGATATGGACTATCGATAATTTACACCTTAGGCTCTGCTTCTAACTTGGGCCCAAATTGTAAAATGGTCTTATCTATTGGCGATTTCGTTCCAATTTACATTCCAAGTAATATTCGGCATGCTAATTACATTGCCGGTTACCAAATTGCATTATCTCTTATAGTTTCCGAGATATGGACTATCGATAATTTACACCTTAGGCTCTGCTTCTAACTTGGGCCCAAATTGTAAAATGGTCTTATCTATTGGCGATTTCGTTCCAATTCACATTCCAAGTAATATTCGGCATGCTAATTACATTGCCGGTGGCCAAGTTGCATTATCTCTTATAGTTTCCGAGATATGGACTATCGATAATTTACACCTTAGGCTCTGCTTCTAACTTGGGCCCAAATTGTAAAATGGTCTTATCTATTGGCGATTTCGTTCCAATTCACATTCCAAGTAATATTCGGCATGCTAATTACATTGCCGGTTCCCAAATTGCATTATCTCTTATAGTTTCCGAGATATGGACTATCGATTATTTTTAACCTTAGGCTCTGCTTCTAACTTGGGCCCAAACTGTAAAATGGTCTTATCTATTGGCGATTTCGTTCCAATTCACATTCCAAGTAGTATTCGGCATGCTAATTACATTGCCGGTTACCAAATTGAATTATCTCCTATAGTTTCCAAGATATGGACTATCGATAATTTACACCTTAGGCTCTGCTTCTAACTTGGGCCCAAATTGTAAAATGGTCTTACCTATTGGCGATTTCGTTCCAATTCACATTCCAAGTAATATTCGGCATGCTAATTACATTGCCGGTGGCCAAGATGCATTATCTCTTATAGTTTCCGAGATATGGACTATCGATAATTTACACCTTAGGCTCTGCTTCTAACTTGGGCCCAAATTGTAAAATGGTCTTATCTATTGGCGATTTCGTTCCAATTCACATTCCAAGTAATATTCGGCATGCTAATTACATTGCCGGTGGCCAAGTTGCATTATCTCTTATAGTTTCCGAGATATGGACTATCGATAATTTACACCTTAGGCTCTGCTTCTAACTTGGGCCCAAATTGTAAAATGGTCTTATCTATTGGCGATTTCGTTCCAATTCACATTCCAAGTAATATTCGGCATGCTAATTACATTGCCGGTTCCCAAATTGCATTATCTCTTATAGTTTCCGAGATATGGACTATCGATTATTTTTAACCTTAGGCTCTGCTTCTAACTTGGGCCCAAACTGTAAAATGGTCTTATCTATTGGCGATTTCGTTCCAATTCACATTCCAAGTAGTATTCGGCATGCTAATTACATTGCCGGTTACCAAATTGAATTATCTCCTATAGTTTCCAAGATATGGACTATCGATAATTTACACCTTAGGCTCTGCTTCTAACTTGGGCCCAAATTGCAAAATGGTCTTACCTATTGGCGATTTCGTTCCAATTCACATTCCAAGTAATATTCGGCATGCTAATTACATTGCCGGTGGCCAAGATGCATTATCTCTTATAGTTTCCGAGATATGGACTATCGATAATTTACACCTTAGGCTCTGCTTCTAACTTGGGCCCAAATTGTAAAATGGTCTTATCTATTGGCGATTTCGTTCCAATTCACATTCCAAGTAATATTCGGCATGCTAATTACATTGCCGGTTCCCAAATTGCATTATCTCTTATAGTTTCCGAGATATGGACTATCGATTATTTTTAACCTTAGGCTCTGCTTCTAACTTGGGCCCAAACTGTAAAATGGTCTTATCTATTGACGATTTCGTTCCAATTCACATTCCAAGTAGTATTCGGCATGCTAATTACATTGCCGGTTGCCAAATTGCATTATCTCTTATAGTTTCCGAGATATGGACTATAGATAATTTACACCTTAGGCTCTGCTTCTAACTTGGGCCCAAATTGTAAAATGGTCTTATCTATTGGCGATTTCGTTCCAATTCACATTCCAAGTAATATTCGGCATGCTAATTACATTGCCGGTTGCCAAATTGCATTATCTCTTTTAGTTTCCGAGATATGGACTATCGATAATTTACACCTTAGGCTCTGCTTCTAACTTGGGCCCAAATTGTAAAATCGTCTTATCTATTGGCGATTTCGTTCCAATTCACATTCCAAGTAATATTCGGCATGCTAATTACATTGCCGGTTGCCAAATTGCATTATCTCTTATAGTTTCCGAGATATGGACTATCGATAATTTACACCTTAGGCTCTGCTTCTAACTTGGGCCCAAATTGTAAAATGGTCTTATCTATTGGCGATTTCGTTCCAATTCACATTCCAAGTAATATTCGGCATGCTAATTACATTGCCGGTTGCCAAATTGAATTATCTCTTATAGTTTCCGAGATATGGACTATCGATAATTTACACCTTAGGCTCTGCTTCTAACTTGGGCCCAAATTGTAAAATGGTCTTATCTATTGGCGATTTCGTTCCAATTCACATTCCAAGTGGTATTCGGCATGCTAATTACATTGCCGGTTGCCAAATTGCATTATCTCTTATAGTTTCCGAGATATGGACTATCGATAATTTACACCTTAGGCTCTGCTTCTAACTTGGGCCCAAATTGTAAAACGGTCTTATCTATTGGCGATTTCGTCCCAATTCACATTCCAAGTAATATTCGGCATGCTAATTACATTGCCAGTTGCCAAATTGCATTATCTCTTATAGTTCCCGAGATATGGACTATGGATAATTTACACCTTAGGCTCTGCTTCTAACTTGGGCACAAATTGTAAAATAGTCTTATCTATTGGCGATTTCATTCCAATTCACATTCCAAGTAATATTCGGCATGCTAATTACATTGCCGGTTGCCAAATTGCATTATCTCTTATAGTTTCCGAGATATGGACTATCGATAATTTACACCTTAGGCTCTGCTTCTAACTTGGGCCCAAATTGTAATATGGTCTAATCTATTGGCGATTTCGTTCCAATTCACATTCCAAGTAATATTCGGCATGCTAATTACATTGCCGGTTGCCAAATTGCATTATCTCTTTTAGTTTCCAAGATATGGACTATCGATAATTTACACCTTAGGCTCTGCTTCTAACTTGGGCCCAAATTGTAAAATGGTCTTATCTATTTTCGATTTCGTTCCAATTCACATTCCAAGTAATATTCGGCATGCTAATTACATTGCCGGTTGCCAAATTGCATTATCTCTTATAGTTTCCGAGATATGGACTATCGATAATTTACACCTCAGGCTCTGCTTCTAACTTGGGCCCAAATTGTAATATGGTCTTATCTATTGGCGATTACGTTCCAATTCACATTCCAAGTAATATTCGGCATGCTAATTACATTGCCGGTTGCCAAATTGCATTATCTCTTATAGTTTCCGAGATATGGACTATCGATAATTTACACCTTAGGCTCTGCTTCTAACTTGGGCCCAAATTGTAAAATGGTCTTATCTATTGGCGATTTCGTTCCAATTCACATTCCAAGTAATATTCGGCATGCTAATTACATTGCCGGCTGCCAAATTGCATTATCTCTTATAGTTTCCGAGATATGGACTATCGATAATTTACACCTTAGGCTCTGCTTCTAACTTGGGCCCAAATTGTAAAATGGTCTTATCTATTGGCGATTTCGTTCCAATTCACATTCCAAGTAATTTTCGGCATGCTAATTACATTGCCGGTTGCCAAATTGCATTATCTCTTATAGTTCCCGAGATGTGGACTATGGATAATTTACACCTTAGGCTCTGCTTCTAACTTGGGCACAAATTGTAAAATAGTCTTATCTATTGGCGATTTCATTCCAATTCACATTCCAAGTAATATTCGGCATGCTAATTACATTGCCGGTTGCCAAATTGCATTATCTCTTATAGTTTCCGAGATATGGACTATCGATAATTTACACCTTAGGCTCTGCTTCTAACTTGGGCCCAAATTGTAAAATGGTCTAATCTATTGGCGATTTCGTTCCAATTCACATTACAAGTAATATTCGGCATGCTAATTACATTGCCGGTTGCCAAATTGCATTATCTCTTTTAGTTTCCGAGATATGGACTATCGATAATTTACACCTTAGGCTCTGCTTCTAACTTGGGCCCAAATTGTAAAATGGTCTTATCTATTTTCGATTTCGTTCCAATTCACATTCCAAGTAATATTCGGCATGCTAATTACATTGCCGGTTGCCAAATTGCATTATCTCTTATAGTTTCCGAGATATGGACTATCGATAATTTACACCTTAGGCTCTGCTTCTAACTTGGGCCCAAATTGTAATATGGTCTTATCTATTGGCGATTTCGTTCCAATTCACATTCCAAGTAATATTCGGCATGCTAATTACATTGCCGGTTGCCAAATTGCATTATCTCTTATAGTTTCCGAGATATGGACTATCGATAATTTACACCTTAGGCTCTGCTTCTAACTTGGGCCCAAATTGTAATATGGTCTTATCTATTGGCGATTTCGTTCCAATTCACATTCCAAGTAATATTCGGCATGCTAATTACATTGCCGGTTGCCAAATTGCATTATCTCTTATAGTTTCCGAGATATGGACTATCGATAATTTACACCTTAGGCTCTGCTTCTAACTTGGGCCCAAATTGTAATATGGTCTTATCTATTGGCGATTTCGTTCCAATTCACATTCCAAGTAATATTCGGCATGCTAATTACATTGCCGGTTGCCAAATTGCATTATCTCTTATAGTTTCCGAGATATGGACTATCGATAATTTACACCTTAGGCTCTGCTTCTAACTTGGGCCCAAATTGTAAAATGGTCTTATCTATTGGCGATTTCGTTCCAATTCACATTCCAAGTAATATTCGGCATGCTAATTACATTGCCGGTTGCCAAATTGCATTATCTCTTATAGTTTCCGAGATATGGACTATCGATAATTTACACCTTAGGCTCTGCTTCTAACTTGGGCCCAAATTGTAAAATGGTCTTATCTATTGGCGATTTCGTTCCAATTCACATTCCAAGTAATATTCGGCATGCTAATTACATTGCCGGTTGCCAAATTGCATTATCTCTTATAGTTTCCGAGATATGGACTATCGATAATTTACACCTTAGGCTCTGCTTCTAACTTGGGCCCAAATTGTAAAATGGTCTTATCTATTGGCGATTTCGTTCCAATTCACATTCCAAGTAATATTCGGCATGCTAATTACATTGCCGGTTGGCAAATTGCATTATCTCTTATAGTTTCCGAGATATGGACTATGGATAATTTACACCTTAGGCTCTGCTTCTAACTTGGGCCCAAATTGTAAAATGGTCTTATCTATTGGCGATTTCGTTCCAATTCACATTCCAAGTGGTATTCGGCATGCTAATTACATTGCCGGTTGCCAAATTGCATTATCTCTTATAGTTTCCGAGATATGGACTATCGATAATTTACACCTTAGGCTCTGCTTCTAACTTGGGCCCAAATTGTAAAACGGTCTTATCTATTGGCGATTTCGTCCCAATTCACATTCCAAGTAATATTCGGCATGCTAATTACATTGCCAGTTGCCAAATTGCATTATCTCTTATAGTTCCCGAGATATGGACTATGGATAATTTACACCTTAGGCTCTGCTTCTAACTTGGGCACAAATTGTAAAATAGTCTTATCTATTGGCGATTTCATTCCAATTCACATTCCAAGTAATATTCGGCATGCTAATTACATTGCCGGTTGCCAAATTGCATTATCTCTTATAGTTTCCGAGATATGGACTATCGATAATTTACACCTTAGGCTCTGCTTCTAACTTGGGCCCAAATTGTAATATGGTCTAATCTATTGGCGATTTCGTTCCAATTCACATTCCAAGTAATATTCGGCATGCTAATTACATTGCCGGTTGCCAAATTGCATTATCTCTTTTAGTTTCCAAGATATGGACTATCGATAATTTACACCTTAGGCTCTGCTTCTAACTTGGGCCCAAATTGTAAAATGGTCTTATCTATTTTCGATTTCGTTCCAATTCACATTCCAAGTAATATTCGGCATGCTAATTACATTGCCGGTTGCCAAATTGCATTATCTCTTATAGTTTCCGAGATATGGACTATCGATAATTTACACCTCAGGCTCTGCTTCTAACTTGGGCCCAAATTGTAATATGGTCTTATCTATTGGCGATTACGTTCCAATTCACATTCCAAGTAATATTCGGCATGCTAATTACATTGCCGGTTGCCAAATTGCATTATCTCTTATAGTTTCCGAGATATGGACTATCGATAATTTACACCTTAGGCTCTGCTTCTAACTTGGGCCCAAATTGTAAAATGGTCTTATCTATTGGCGATTTCGTTCCAATTCACATTCCAAGTAATATTCGGCATGCTAATTACATTGCCGGCTGCCAAATTGCATTATCTCTTATAGTTTCCGAGATATGGACTATCGATAATTTACACCTTAGGCTCTGCTTCTAACTTGGGCCCAAATTGTAAAATGGTCTTATCTATTGGCGATTTCGTTCCAATTCACATTCCAAGTAATTTTCGGCATGCTAATTACATTGCCGGTTGCCAAATTGCATTATCTCTTATAGTTCCCGAGATGTGGACTATGGATAATTTACACCTTAGGCTCTGCTTCTAACTTGGGCACAAATTGTAAAATAGTCTTATCTATTGGCGATTTCATTCCAATTCACATTCCAAGTAATATTCGGCATGCTAATTACATTGCCGGTTGCCAAATTGCATTATCTCTTATAGTTTCCGAGATATGGACTATCGATAATTTACACCTTAGGCTCTGCTTCTAACTTGGGCCCAAATTGTAAAATGGTCTAATCTATTGGCGATTTCGTTCCAATTCACATTACAAGTAATATTCGGCATGCTAATTACATTGCCGGTTGCCAAATTGCATTATCTCTTTTAGTTTCCGAGATATGGACTATCGATAATTTACACCTTAGGCTCTGCTTCTAACTTGGGTCCAAATTGTAAAATGGTCTTATCTATTTTCGATTTCGTTCCAATTCACATTCCAAGTAATATTCGGCATGCTAATTACATTGCCGGTTGCCAAATTGCATTATCTCTTATAGTTTCCGAGATATGGACTATCGATAATTTACACCTTAGGCTCTGCTTCTAACTTGGGCCCAAATTGTAATATGGTCTTATCTATTGGCGATTTCGTTCCAATTCACATTCCAAGTAATATTCGGCATGCTAATTACATTGCCGGTTGCCAAATTGCATTATCTCTTATAGTTTCCGAGATATGGACTATCGATAATTTACACCTTAGGCTCTGCTTCTAACTTGGGCCCAAATTGTAATATGGTCTTATCTATTGGCGATTTCGTTCCAATTCACATTCCAAGTAATATTCGGCATGCTAATTACATTGCCGGTTGCCAAATTGCATTATCTCTTATAGTTTCCGAGATATGGACTATCGATAATTTACACCTTAGGCTCTGCTTCTAACTTGGGCCCAAATTGTAATATGGTCTTATCTATTGGCGATTTCGTTCCAATTCACATTCCAAGTAATATTCGGCATGCTAATTACATTGCCGGTTGCCAAATTGCATTATCTCTTATAGTTTCCGAGATATGGACTATCGATAATTTACACCTTAGGCTCTGCTTCTAACTTGGGCCCAAATTGTAAAATGGTCTTATCTATTGGCGATTTCGTTCCAATTCACATTCCAAGTAATATTCGGCATGCTAATTACATTGCCGGTTGCCAAATTGCATTATCTCTTATAGTTTCCGAGATATGGACTATCGATAATTTACACCTTAGGCTCTGCTTCTAACTTGGGCCCAAATTGTAAAATGGTCTTATCTATTGGCGATTTCGTTCCAATTCACATTCCAAGTAATATTCGGCATGCTAATTACATTGCCGGTTGCCAAATTGCATTATCTCTTATAGTTTCCGAGATATGGACTATCGATAATTTACACCTTAGGCTCTGCTTCTAACTTGGGCCCAAATTGTAAAATGGTCTTATCTATTGGCGATTTCGTTCCAATTCACATTCCAAGTAATATTCGGCATGCTAATTACATTGCCGGTTGGCAAATTGCATTATCTCTTATAGTTTCCGAGATATGGACTATGGATAATTTACACCTTAGGCTCTGCTTCTAACTTGGGCCCAAATTGTAAAATGGTCTTATCTATTGGCGATTTCGTTCCAATTCACATTCCAAGTAATATTCGGCATGCTAATTACATTGCCGGTTCCCAAATTGCATTATCTCTTATAGTTTCCGAGATATGGACTATCGATTATTTTTAACCTTAGGCTCTGCTTCTAACTTGAGCCCAAACTGTAAAATGGTCTTATCTATTGACGATTTCGTTCCAATTCACATTCCAAGTAGTATTCGGCATGCTAATTACATTGCCGGTTGCCAAATTGCATTATCTCTTATAGTTTCCGAGATATGGACTATAGATAATTTACACCTTAGGCTCTGCTTCTAACTTGGGCCCAAATTGTAAAATGGTCTAATCTATTGGCGATTTCGTTCCAATTCACATACCAAGTAATATTCGGCATGCTAATTACATTGCCGGTTGCCAAATTGCATTATCTCTTATAGTTTCCGAGATATGGACTATCGGTAATTTACACCTTAGGCTCTGCTTCTAACTTGGGCCCAAATTGTAAAATCGTCTTATCTATTGGCGATTTCGTTCCAATTCACATTCCAAGTAATATTCGGCATGCTAATTACATTGCCGGTTGCCAAATTGCATTATCTCTTATAGTTTCCGAGATATGGACTATCGATAATTTACACCTTAGGCTCTGCTTGTAACTTGGGCCCAAATTGTAAAATGGTCTTATCTATTGGCGATTTCATTCCAATTCACATTCCAAGTAATATTCGGCATGCTAATTACATTGCCGGTTGCCAAATTGCATTATCTCTTATAGTTTCCGAGATATGGACTATCGATAATTTACACCTTAGGCTCTGCTTCTAACTTGGGCCCAAATTGTAAAATGGTCTTATCTATTATCGATTTCGTTCCAATTCACATTCCAAGTAATATTCGGCATGCTAATTACATTGCCGGTTGCCAAATTGCATTATCTCTTATAGTTTCCGAGATATGGACTATCGATAATTTACACCTTAGGCTCTGCTTCTAACTTGGGATCAAATTGTAAAATGGTCTTATCTATTGGCGATTTCGTCCCAATTCACATTCCAAGTAATATTCGGCATGCTAATTACATTGCCGGTTGCGAAACTGCATTATCTCTTATAGTTTCCGAGATATGGACTATCGATAATTTACACCTTAGGCTCTGCTTCTAACTTGGGCCCAAATTGTAAAATGGTCTTATCTATTGGCGATTTCGTTCCAATTCACATTCCAAGTAATATTCGGCATGCTAATTACATTGCCGGTTGCCAAATTGCATTATCTCTTTTAGTTTCCGAGATATGGACTATCGATAATTTACACCTTAGGCTCTGCTTCTAACTTGGGCCCAAATTGTAAAATCGTCTTATCTATTGGCGATTTCGTTCCAATTCACATTCCAAGTAATATTCCGCATGCTAATTACATTGCCGGTTGCCAAATTGCATTATCTCTTATAGTTTCCGAGATATGGACTATCGATAATTTACACCTTAGGCTCTGCTTCTAACTTGGGCCCAAATTGTAAAATGGTCTTATCTATTGGCGATTTCGTTCCAATTCACATTCCAAGTAATATTCGGCATGCTAATTACATTGCCGGTTGCCAAATTGCATTATCTCTTATAGTTTCCGAGATATGGACTATCGATAATTTACACCTTAGGCTCTGCTTCTAACTTGGGCCCAAATTGTAAAATGGTCTTATCTATTTTCGATTTCGTTCCAATTCACATTCCAAGTAATATTCGGCATGCTAATTACATTGCCGGTTGCCAAATTGCATTATCTCTTATAGTTTCCGAGATATGGACTATCGATAATTTACACCTTAGGCTCTGCTTCTAACTTGAGCCCAAATTGTAATATGGTCTTATCTATTGGCGATTTCGTTCCAATTCACATTCCAAGTAATATTCGGCATGCTAATTACATTGCCGGTTGCCAAATTGCATTATCTCTTATAGTTTCCGAGATATGGACTATCGATAATTTACACCTTAGGCTCTGCTTCTAACTTGGGCCCAAATTGTAAAATGGTCTTATCTATTGGCGATTTCGTTCCAATTCGCATTCCAAGTAATATTCGGCATGCTAATTACATTGCCGGTTGCCAAATTGCATTATCTCTTATAGTTTCCGAGATATGGACTATCGATAATTTACACCTTAGGCTCTGCTTCTAACTTGGGCCCAAATTGTAAAATGGTCTTATCTATTGGCGATTTCGTTCCAATTCACATTCCAAGTAATATTCGGCATGCTAATTACATTGCCGGTTGCCAAATTGCATTATCTCTTATAGTTTCCGAGATATGGACTATCGATAATTTACACCTTAGGCTCTGCTTCTAACTTGGGCCCAAATTGTAAAATGGTCTTATCTATTGGCGATTTCGTTCCAATTCACATTCCAAGTAATATTCGGCATGCTAATTACATTGCCGGTTGCCAAATTGCATTATCTCTTATAGTTTCCGAGATATGGACTATGGATATTTTACACCTTAGGCTCTGCTTCTAACTTGGGCCCAAATTGTAAAATGGTCTTATCTATTGGCGATTTCGTTCGAATTCACATTCCTAGTAATATTTGGCATGCTAATTACATTGCCGGTTGCCAAATTGCATTATCTCTTATAGTTTCCGAGATATGGACTATCGATAATTTACACCTTAGGCTCTGCTTCTAACTTGGGCCCAAATTGTAAAATGGTCTTATCTATTGGCGATTTCGTTCCAATTCACATTCCAAGTAATATTCGGCATGCTAATTACATTGCCGGTTGCCAAATTGCATTATCTCTTATAGTTTCCGAGATATGGACTATCGATAATTTACACCTTAGGCTCTGCTTCTAACTTGGGCCCAAATTGTAAAATGGTCTTCTCTATTGGCGATTTCGTTCCAATTCACATTCCAAGTAATATTCGGCATGCTAATTACATTGCCGGTTCCCAAATTGCATTATCTCTTATAGTTTCCGAGATATGGACTATCGATAATTTACACCTTAGGCTCTGCTTCTAACTTGGGCCCAAATTGTATAATGGTCTTATCTATTGGCGATTTCGTTCCAATTCACATTCCAAGTAATATTCGGCATGCTAATTACATTGCCGGTTGCCAAATTGCATTATCTCTTATAGTTTCCGAGATATGGACTATCGATAATTTACACCTTAGGCTCTGCTTCTAACTAGGGCCCAAATTGTAATATGGACTTATCTATTGGCGATTTCGTTCCAATTCACATTCCAAGTAATATTCGGCATTCTAATTACATTGCCGGTTGCCAAATTGCATTATCTCTTATAGTTTCCGAGATATGGACTATCGATAATTTACACCTTAGGCTCTGCTTCTAACTTGGGCCCAAATTGTAAAATGGTCTTATCTATTGGCGATTTCGTTCCAATTCACATTCCAAGTAATATTCGGCATGCTAATTACATTGCCGGTTGCCAAATTGCATTATCTCTTATAGTTTCCGAGATATGGACTATCGATTATTTACATCTTAGGCTCTGCTTCTAACTTGGGCCCAAATTGTAAAATGGTCTTATCTATTGGCGATTTCGTTCCAATTCACATTCCAAGTAATATTCGGCATGCTAATTATATTGCCGGTTGCCAAATTGCATTATCTCTTATAGTTTCCGAGATATGGACTATCGATAATTTACACCTTAGGCTCTGCTTCTAACTTGGGCCCAAATTGTAAAATGGTCTTATCTATTGGCGATTTCGTTCCAATTCACATTCCAAGTAATATTCGGCATGCTAATTATATTGCCGGTTGCCAAATTGCATTATCTCTTATAGTTTCCGAGATATGGACTATCGATAATTTACACTTTAGGCTCTGCTTCTAACTTGGGCCCAAATTGTAAAATGGTCTTATCTATTGGCGATTTCGTTCCAATTCACATTCCAAGTAATATTCGGCATGCTAATTACATTGCCGGTTGCCAAATTGCATTATCTCTTTTAGTTTCCGAGATATGGACTATCGATAATTTACACCTTAGGCTCTGCTTCTAACTTGGGCCCAAATTGTAAAATCGTCTTATCTATTGGCGATTTCGTTCCAATTCACATTCCAAGTAATATTCGGCATGCTAATTACATTGCCGGTTGCCAAATTGCATTATCTCTTATAGTTTCCGAGATATGGACTATCGATAATTTACACCTTAGGCTCTGCTTCTAACTTGGGCCCAAATTGTAAAATGGTCTTATCTATTGGCGATTTCGTTCCAATTCACATTCCAAGTAATATTCGGCATGCTAATTACATTGCCGGTTGCCAAATTGAATTATCTCTTATAGTTTCCGAGATATGGACTATCGATAATTTACACCTTAGGCTCTGCTTCTAACTTGGGCCCAAATTGTAAAATGGTCTTATCTATTGGCGATTTCGTTCCAATTCACATTCCAAGTGGTATTCGGCATGCTAATTACATTGCCGGTTGCCAAATTGCATTATCTCTTATAGTTTCCGAGATATGGACTATCGATAATTTACACCTTAGGCTCTGCTTCTAACTTGGGCCCAAATTGTAAAACGGTCTTATCTATTGGCGATTTCGTCCCAATTCACATTCCAAGTAATATTCGGCATGCTAATTACATTGCCAGTTGCCAAATTGCATTATCTCTTATAGTTCCCGAGATATGGACTATGGATAATTTACACCTTAGGCTCTGCTTCTAACTTGGGCACAAATTGTAAAATAGTCTTATCTATTGGCGATTTCATTCCAATTCACATTCCAAGTAATATTCGGCATGCTAATTACATTGCCGGTTGCCAAATTGCATTATCTCTTATAGTTTCCGAGATATGGACTATCGATAATTTACACCTTAGGCTCTGCTTCTAACTTGGGCCCAAATTGTAATATGGTCTAATCTATTGGCGATTTCGTTCCAATTCACATTCCAAGTAATATTCGGCATGCTAATTACATTGCCGGTTGCCAAATTGCATTATCTCTTTTAGTTTCCAAGATATGGACTATCGATAATTTACACCTTAGGCTCTGCTTCTAACTTGGGCCCAAATTGTAAAATGGTCTTATCTATTTTCGATTTCGTTCCAATTCACATTCCAAGTAATATTCGGCATGCTAATTACATTGCCGGTTGCCAAATTGCATTATCTCTTATAGTTTCCGAGATATGGACTATCGATAATTTACACCTCAGGCTCTGCTTCTAACTTGGGCCCAAATTGTAATATGGTCTTATCTATTGGCGATTACGTTCCAATTCACATTCCAAGTAATATTCGGCATGCTAATTACATTGCCGGTTGCCAAATTGCATTATCTCTTATAGTTTCCGAGATATGGACTATCGATAATTTACACCTTAGGCTCTGCTTCTAACTTGGGCCCAAATTGTAAAATGGTCTTATCTATTGGCGATTTCGTTCCAATTCACATTCCAAGTAATATTCGGCATGCTAATTACATTGCCGGCTGCCAAATTGCATTATCTCTTATAGTTTCCGAGATATGGACTATCGATAATTTACACCTTAGGCTCTGCTTCTAACTTGGGCCCAAATTGTAAAATGGTCTTATCTATTGGCGATTTCGTTCCAATTCACATTCCAAGTAATTTTCGGCATGCTAATTACATTGCCGGTTGCCAAATTGCATTATCTCTTATAGTTCCCGAGATGTGGACTATGGATAATTTACACCTTAGGCTCTGCTTCTAACTTGGGCACAAATTGTAAAATAGTCTTATCTATTGGCGATTTCATTCCAATTCACATTCCAAGTAATATTCGGCATGCTAATTACATTGCCGGTTGCCAAATTGCATTATCTCTTATAGTTTCCGAGATATGGACTATCGATAATTTACACCTTAGGCTCTGCTTCTAACTTGGGCCCAAATTGTAAAATGGTCTAATCTATTGGCGATTTCGTTCCAATTCACATTACAAGTAATATTCGGCATGCTAATTACATTGCCGGTTGCCAAATTGCATTATCTCTTTTAGTTTCCGAGATATGGACTATCGATAATTTACACCTTAGGCTCTGCTTCTAACTTGGGCCCAAATTGTAAAATGGTCTTATCTATTTTCGATTTCGTTCCAATTCACATTCCAAGTAATATTCGGCATGCTAATTACATTGCCGGTTGCCAAATTGCATTATCTCTTATAGTTTCCGAGATATGGACTATCGATAATTTACACCTTAGGCTCTGCTTCTAACTTGGGCCCAAATTGTAATATGGTCTTATCTATTGGCGATTTCGTTCCAATTCACATTCCAAGTAATATTCGGCATGCTAATTACATTGCCGGTTGCCAAATTGCATTATCTCTTATAGTTTCCGAGATATGGACTATCGATAATTTACACCTTAGGCTCTGCTTCTAACTTGGGCCCAAATTGTAATATGGTCTTATCTATTGGCGATTTCGTTCCAATTCACATTCCAAGTAATATTCGGCATGCTAATTACATTGCCGGTTGCCAAATTGCATTATCTCTTATAGTTTCCGAGATATGGACTATCGATAATTTACACCTTAGGCTCTGCTTCTAACTTGGGCCCAAATTGTAATATGGTCTTATCTATTGGCGATTTCGTTCCAATTCACATTCCAAGTAATATTCGGCATGCTAATTACATTGCCGGTTGCCAAATTGCATTATCTCTTATAGTTTCCGAGATATGGACTATCGATAATTTACACCTTAGGCTCTGCTTCTAACTTGGGCCCAAATTGTAAAATGGTCTTATCTATTGGCGATTTCGTTCCAATTCACATTCCAAGTAATATTCGGCATGCTAATTACATTGCCGGTTGCCAAATTGCATTATCTCTTATAGTTTCCGAGATATGGACTATCGATAATTTACACCTTAGGCTCTGCTTCTAACTTGGGCCCAAATTGTAAAATGGTCTTATCTATTGGCGATTTCGTTCCAATTCACATTCCAAGTAATATTCGGCATGCTAATTACATTGCCGGTTGCCAAATTGCATTATCTCTTATAGTTTCCGAGATATGGACTATCGATAATTTACACCTTAGGCTCTGCTTCTAACTTGGGCCCAAATTGTAAAATGGTCTTATCTATTGGCGATTTCGTTCCAATTCACATTCCAAGTAATATTCGGCATGCTAATTACATTGCCGGTTGGCAAATTGCATTATCTCTTATAGTTTCCGAGATATGGACTATGGATAATTTACACCTTAGGCTCTGCTTCTAACTTGGGCCCAAATTGTAAAATGGTCTTATCTATTGGCGATTTCGTTCCAATTCACATTCCAAGTGGTATTCGGCATGCTAATTACATTGCCGGTTGCCAAATTGCATTATCTCTTATAGTTTCCGAGATATGGACTATCGATAATTTACACCTTAGGCTCTGCTTCTAACTTGGGCCCAAATTGTAAAACGGTCTTATCTATTGGCGATTTCGTCCCAATTCACATTCCAAGTAATATTCGGCATGCTAATTACATTGCCAGTTGCCAAATTGCATTATCTCTTATAGTTCCCGAGATATGGACTATGGATAATTTACACCTTAGGCTCTGCTTCTAACTTGGGCACAAATTGTAAAATAGTCTTATCTATTGGCGATTTCATTCCAATTCACATTCCAAGTAATATTCGGCATGCTAATTACATTGCCGGTTGCCAAATTGCATTATCTCTTATAGTTTCCGAGATATGGACTATCGATAATTTACACCTTAGGCTCTGCTTCTAACTTGGGCCCAAATTGTAATATGGTCTAATCTATTGGCGATTTCGTTCCAATTCACATTCCAAGTAATATTCGGCATGCTAATTACATTGCCGGTTGCCAAATTGCATTATCTCTTTTAGTTTCCAAGATATGGACTATCGATAATTTACACCTTAGGCTCTGCTTCTAACTTGGGCCCAAATTGTAAAATGGTCTTATCTATTTTCGATTTCGTTCCAATTCACATTCCAAGTAATATTCGGCATGCTAATTACATTGCCGGTTGCCAAATTGCATTATCTCTTATAGTTTCCGAGATATGGACTATCGATAATTTACACCTCAGGCTCTGCTTCTAACTTGGGCCCAAATTGTAATATGGTCTTATCTATTGGCGATTACGTTCCAATTCACATTCCAAGTAATATTCGGCATGCTAATTACATTGCCGGTTGCCAAATTGCATTATCTCTTATAGTTTCCGAGATATGGACTATCGATAATTTACACCTTAGGCTCTGCTTCTAACTTGGGCCCAAATTGTAAAATGGTCTTATCTATTGGCGATTTCGTTCCAATTCACATTCCAAGTAATATTCGGCATGCTAATTACATTGCCGGCTGCCAAATTGCATTATCTCTTATAGTTTCCGAGATATGGACTATCGATAATTTACACCTTAGGCTCTGCTTCTAACTTGGGCCCAAATTGTAAAATGGTCTTATCTATTGGCGATTTCGTTCCAATTCACATTCCAAGTAATTTTCGGCATGCTAATTACATTGCCGGTTGCCAAATTGCATTATCTCTTATAGTTCCCGAGATGTGGACTATGGATAATTTACACCTTAGGCTCTGCTTCTAACTTGGGCACAAATTGTAAAATAGTCTTATCTATTGGCGATTTCATTCCAATTCACATTCCAAGTAATATTCGGCATGCTAATTACATTGCCGGTTGCCAAATTGCATTATCTCTTATAGTTTCCGAGATATGGACTATCGATAATTTACACCTTAGGCTCTGCTTCTAACTTGGGCCCAAATTGTAAAATGGTCTAATCTATTGGCGATTTCGTTCCAATTCACATTACAAGTAATATTCGGCATGCTAATTACATTGCCGGTTGCCAAATTGCATTATCTCTTTTAGTTTCCGAGATATGGACTATCGATAATTTACACCTTAGGCTCTGCTTCTAACTTGGGTCCAAATTGTAAAATGGTCTTATCTATTTTCGATTTCGTTCCAATTCACATTCCAAGTAATATTCGGCATGCTAATTACATTGCCGGTTGCCAAATTGCATTATCTCTTATAGTTTCCGAGATATGGACTATCGATAATTTACACCTTAGGCTCTGCTTCTAACTTGGGCCCAAATTGTAATATGGTCTTATCTATTGGCGATTTCGTTCCAATTCACATTCCAAGTAATATTCGGCATGCTAATTACATTGCCGGTTGCCAAATTGCATTATCTCTTATAGTTTCCGAGATATGGACTATCGATAATTTACACCTTAGGCTCTGCTTCTAACTTGGGCCCAAATTGTAATATGGTCTTATCTATTGGCGATTTCGTTCCAATTCACATTCCAAGTAATATTCGGCATGCTAATTACATTGCCGGTTGCCAAATTGCATTATCTCTTATAGTTTCCGAGATATGGACTATCGATAATTTACACCTTAGGCTCTGCTTCTAACTTGGGCCCAAATTGTAATATGGTCTTATCTATTGGCGATTTCGTTCCAATTCACATTCCAAGTAATATTCGGCATGCTAATTACATTGCCGGTTGCCAAATTGCATTATCTCTTATAGTTTCCGAGATATGGACTATCGATAATTTACACCTTAGGCTCTGCTTCTAACTTGGGCCCAAATTGTAAAATGGTCTTATCTATTGGCGATTTCGTTCCAATTCACATTCCAAGTAATATTCGGCATGCTAATTACATTGCCGGTTGCCAAATTGCATTATCTCTTATAGTTTCCGAGATATGGACTATCGATAATTTACACCTTAGGCTCTGCTTCTAACTTGGGCCCAAATTGTAAAATGGTCTTATCTATTGGCGATTTCGTTCCAATTCACATTCCAAGTAATATTCGGCATGCTAATTACATTGCCGGTTGCCAAATTGCATTATCTCTTATAGTTTCCGAGATATGGACTATCGATAATTTACACCTTAGGCTCTGCTTCTAACTTGGGCCCAAATTGTAAAATGGTCTTATCTATTGGCGATTTCGTTCCAATTCACATTCCAAGTAATATTCGGCATGCTAATTACATTGCCGGTTGGCAAATTGCATTATCTCTTATAGTTTCCGAGATATGGACTATGGATAATTTACACCTTAGGCTCTGCTTCTAACTTGGGCCCAAATTGTAAAATGGTCTTATCTATTGGCGATTTCGTTCCAATTCACATTCCAAGTAATATTCGGCATGCTAATTACATTGCCGGTTCCCAAATTGCATTATCTCTTATAGTTTCCGAGATATGGACTATCGATTATTTTTAACCTTAGGCTCTGCTTCTAACTTGAGCCCAAACTGTAAAATGGTCTTATCTATTGACGATTTCGTTCCAATTCACATTCCAAGTAGTATTCGGCATGCTAATTACATTGCCGGTTGCCAAATTGCATTATCTCTTATAGTTTCCGAGATATGGACTATAGATAATTTACACCTTAGGCTCTGCTTCTAACTTGGGCCCAAATTGTAAAATGGTCTAATCTATTGGCGATTTCGTTCCAATTCACATACCAAGTAATATTCGGCATGCTAATTACATTGCCGGTTGCCAAATTGCATTATCTCTTATAGTTTCCGAGATATGGACTATCGGTAATTTACACCTTAGGCTCTGCTTCTAACTTGGGCCCAAATTGTAAAATCGTCTTATCTATTGGCGATTTCGTTCCAATTCACATTCCAAGTAATATTCGGCATGCTAATTACATTGCCGGTTGCCAAATTGCATTATCTCTTATAGTTTCCGAGATATGGACTATCGATAATTTACACCTTAGGCTCTGCTTGTAACTTGGGCCCAAATTGTAAAATGGTCTTATCTATTGGCGATTTCATTCCAATTCACATTCCAAGTAATATTCGGCATGCTAATTACATTGCCGGTTGCCAAATTGCATTATCTCTTATAGTTTCCGAGATATGGACTATCGATAATTTACACCTTAGGCTCTGCTTCTAACTTGGGCCCAAATTGTAAAATGGTCTTATCTATTATCGATTTCGTTCCAATTCACATTCCAAGTAATATTCGGCATGCTAATTACATTGCCGGTTGCCAAATTGCATTATCTCTTATAGTTTCCGAGATATGGACTATCGATAATTTACACCTTAGGCTCTGCTTCTAACTTGGGATCAAATTGTAAAATGGTCTTATCTATTGGCGATTTCGTCCCAATTCACATTCCAAGTAATATTCGGCATGCTAATTACATTGCCGGTTGCGAAACTGCATTATCTCTTATAGTTTCCGAGATATGGACTATCGATAATTTACACCTTAGGCTCTGCTTCTAACTTGGGCCCAAATTGTAAAATGGTCTTATCTATTGGCGATTTCGTTCCAATTCACATTCCAAGTAATATTCGGCATGCTAATTACATTGCCGGTTGCCAAATTGCATTATCTCTTTTAGTTTCCGAGATATGGACTATCGATAATTTACACCTTAGGCTCTGCTTCTAACTTGGGCCCAAATTGTAAAATCGTCTTATCTATTGGCGATTTCGTTCCAATTCACATTCCAAGTAATATTCCGCATGCTAATTACATTGCCGGTTGCCAAATTGCATTATCTCTTATAGTTTCCGAGATATGGACTATCGATAATTTACACCTTAGGCTCTGCTTCTAACTTGGGCCCAAATTGTAAAATGGTCTTATCTATTGGCGATTTCGTTCCAATTCACATTCCAAGTAATATTCGGCATGCTAATTACATTGCCGGTTGCCAAATTGCATTATCTCTTATAGTTTCCGAGATATGGACTATCGATAATTTACACCTTAGGCTCTGCTTCTAACTTGGGCCCAAATTGTAAAATGGTCTTATCTATTTTCGATTTCGTTCCAATTCACATTCCAAGTAATATTCGGCATGCTAATTACATTGCCGGTTGCCAAATTGCATTATCTCTTATAGTTTCCGAGATATGGACTATCGATAATTTACACCTTAGGCTCTGCTTCTAACTTGAGCCCAAATTGTAATATGGTCTTATCTATTGGCGATTTCGTTCCAATTCACATTCCAAGTAATATTCGGCATGCTAATTACATTGCCGGTTGCCAAATTGCATTATCTCTTATAGTTTCCGAGATATGGACTATCGATAATTTACACCTTAGGCTCTGCTTCTAACTTGGGCCCAAATTGTAAAATGGTCTTATCTATTGGCGATTTCGTTCCAATTCGCATTCCAAGTAATATTCGGCATGCTAATTACATTGCCGGTTGCCAAATTGCATTATCTCTTATAGTTTCCGAGATATGGACTATCGATAATTTACACCTTAGGCTCTGCTTCTAACTTGGGCCCAAATTGTAAAATGGTCTTATCTATTGGCGATTTCGTTCCAATTCACATTCCAAGTAATATTCGGCATGCTAATTACATTGCCGGTTGCCAAATTGCATTATCTCTTATAGTTTCCGAGATATGGACTATCGATAATTTACACCTTAGGCTCTGCTTCTAACTTGGGCCCAAATTGTAAAATGGTCTTATCTATTGGCGATTTCGTTCCAATTCACATTCCAAGTAATATTCGGCATGCTAATTACATTGCCGGTTGCCAAATTGCATTATCTCTTATAGTTTCCGAGATATGGACTATGGATATTTTACACCTTAGGCTCTGCTTCTAACTTGGGCCCAAATTGTAAAATGGTCTTATCTATTGGCGATTTCGTTCGAATTCACATTCCTAGTAATATTTGGCATGCTAATTACATTGCCGGTTGCCAAATTGCATTATCTCTTATAGTTTCCGAGATATGGACTATCGATAATTTACACCTTAGGCTCTGCTTCTAACTTGGGCCCAAATTGTAAAATGGTCTTATCTATTGGCGATTTCGTTCCAATTCACATTCCAAGTAATATTCGGCATGCTAATTACATTGCCGGTTGCCAAATTGCATTATCTCTTATAGTTTCCGAGATATGGACTATCGATAATTTACACCTTAGGCTCTGCTTCTAACTTGGGCCCAAATTGTAAAATGGTCTTCTCTATTGGCGATTTCGTTCCAATTCACATTCCAAGTAATATTCGGCATGCTAATTACATTGCCGGTTCCCAAATTGCATTATCTCTTATAGTTTCCGAGATATGGACTATCGATAATTTACACCTTAGGCTCTGCTTCTAACTTGGGCCCAAATTGTATAATGGTCTTATCTATTGGCGATTTCGTTCCAATTCACATTCCAAGTAATATTCGGCATGCTAATTACATTGCCGGTTGCCAAATTGCATTATCTCTTATAGTTTCCGAGATATGGACTATCGATAATTTACACCTTAGGCTCTGCTTCTAACTAGGGCCCAAATTGTAATATGGACTTATCTATTGGCGATTTCGTTCCAATTCACATTCCAAGTAATATTCGGCATTCTAATTACATTGCCGGTTGCCAAATTGCATTATCTCTTATAGTTTCCGAGATATGGACTATCGATAATTTACACCTTAGGCTCTGCTTCTAACTTGGGCCCAAATTGTAAAATGGTCTTATCTATTGGCGATTTCGTTCCAATTCACATTCCAAGTAATATTCGGCATGCTAATTACATTGCCGGTTGCCAAATTGCATTATCTCTTATAGTTTCCGAGATATGGACTATCGATTATTTACATCTTAGGCTCTGCTTCTAACTTGGGCCCAAATTGTAAAATGGTCTTATCTATTGGCGATTTCGTTCCAATTCACATTCCAAGTAATATTCGGCATGCTAATTATATTGCCGGTTGCCAAATTGCATTATCTCTTATAGTTTCCGAGATATGGACTATCGATAATTTACACCTTAGGCTCTGCTTCTAACTTGGGCCCAAATTGTAAAATGGTCTTATCTATTGGCGATTTCGTTCCAATTCACATTCCAAGTAATATTCGGCATGCTAATTATATTGCCGGTTGCCAAATTGCATTATCTCTTATAGTTTCCGAGATATGGACTATCGATAATTTACACTTTAGGCTCTGCTTCTAACTTGGGCCCAAATTGTAAAATGGTCTTATCTATTGGCGATTTCGTTCCAATTCACATTCCAAGTATTATTCGCCATGCTAATTACATTGCCGGTTGCCAAATTGCATTATCTCTTATAGTTTCCGAGATATGGACTATCGATAATTTACACCTTAGGCTCTGCTTCTAACTTGGGCCCAAATTGTAAAATGGTCTTATCTATTTGCGATTTCATTCCAATTCACATTCCAAGTAATATTCGGCATGCTAATTACATTGCCGGTTGCCAAATTGCATTATCTCTTATAGTTTCCGAGATATGGACTATCGATAATTTACACCTTAGGCTCTGCTTCTAACTTGGGCCCAAATTGTAAAATGGTCTTATCTATTGGCGATTTCGTTCCAATTCACATTCCAAGTAATATTCGGCATGCTAATTACATTGCCGGTTTCCAAATTGAATTATCTCTTATAGTTTCCGAGATATGGACTATCGATAATTTACACCTTAGGCTCTGCTTCTAACTTGGGCCCAAATTGTAAAATGGTCTTATCTATTGGCGATTTCGTTCCAATTCACATTCCAAGTAGTATTCGGCATGCTAATTACATTGCCGGTTGCCAAATTGCATTATCTCTTATAGTTTCCGAGATATGGACTATGGATAATTTACACCTTAGGCTCTGCTTCTAACTTGGGCCCAAATTGTAAAATGGTCTTATCTATTGGCGATTTCGTTCCAATTTACATTCCAAGTAATATTCGGCATGCTAATTACATTGCCGGTTGCCAAATTGCATTATCTCTTATAGTTTCCGAGATATGGACTATCGATAATTTACACCTTAGGCTCTGCTTCTAACTTGGGCCCAAATTGTAAAATGGTCTTATCTATTGGCGATTTCGTTCCAATTCACATTCCAAGTAATATTCGGCATGCTAATTACATTGCCGGTGGCCAAGTTGCATTATCTCTTATAGTTTCCGAGATATGGACTATCGATAATTTACACCTTAGGCTCTGCTTCTAACTTGGGCCCAAATTGTAAAATGGTCTTATCAATTGGCGATTTCGTTCCAATTCACATTCCAAGTAATATTCGGCATGCTAATTACATTGCCGGTTCCCAAATTGCATTATCTCTTATAGTTTCCGAGATATGGACTATCGATTATTTTTAACCTTAGGCTCTGCTTCTAACTTGGGCCCAAACTGTAAAATGGTCTTATCTATTGGCGATTTCGTTCCAATTCACATTCCAAGTAGTATTCGGCATGCTAATTACATTGCCGGTTACCAAATTGAATTATCTCCTATAGTTTCCAAGATATGGACTATCGATAATTTACACCTTAGGCTCTGCTTCTAACTTGGGCCCAAATTGTAAAATGGTCTTACCTATTGGCGATTTCGTTCCAATTCACATTCCAAGTAATATTAGACATGCTAATTACATTGCCGGTGGCCAAGATGCATTATCTCTTATAGTTTCCGAGATATGGACTATCGATAATTTACACCTTAGGCTCTGCTTCTAACTTGGGCCCAAATTGTAAAATGGTCTTATCTATTGGCGATTTCGTTCCAATTCACATTCCAAGTAATATTCGGCATGCTAATTACATTGCCGGTGGCCAAGTTGCATTATCTCTTATAGTTTCCGAGATATGGACTATCGATAATATACACCTTAGGCTCTGCTTCTAACTTGGGCCCAAATTGTAAAATGGTCTTATCTATTGGCGATTTCGTTCCAATTCACATTCCAAGTAATATTCGGCATGCTAATTACATTGCCGGTTCCCAAATTGCATTATCTCTTATAGTTTCCGAGATATGGACTATCGATTATTTTTAACCTTAGGCTCTGCTTCTAACTTGGGCCCAAACTGTAAAATGGTCTTATCTATTGGCGATTTCGTTCCAATTCACATTCCAAGTAGTATTCGGCATGCTAATTACATTGCCGGTTACCAAATTGAATTATCTCCTATAGTTTCCAAGATATGGACTATCGATAATTTACACCTTAGGCTCTGCTTCTAACTTGGGCCCAAATTGTAAAATGGTCTTACCTATTGGCGATTTCGTTCCAATTCACATTCCAAGTAATATTCGGCATGCTAATTACATTGCCGGTGGCCAAGATGCATTATCTCTTATAGTTTCCGAGATATGGACTATCGATAATTTACACCTTAGGCTCTGCTTCTAACTTGGGCCCAAATTGTAAAATGGTCTTATCTATTGGCGATTTCGTTCCAATTCACATTCCAAGTAATATTCGGCATGCTAATTACATTGCCGGTTCCCAAATTGCATTATCTCTTATAGTTTCCGAGATATGGACTATCGATTATTTTTAACCTTAGGCTCTGCTTCTAACTTGGGCCCAAACTGTAAAATGGTCTTATCTATTGACGATTTCGTTCCAATTCACATTCCAAGTAGTATTCGGCATGCTAATTACATTGCCGGTTGCCAAATTGCATTATCTCTTATAGTTTCCGAGATATGGACTATAGATAATTTACACCTTAGGCTCTGCTTCTAACTTGGGCCCAAATTGTAAAATGGTTTAATCTATTGGCGATTTCGTTCCAATTCACATACCAAGTAATATTCGGCATGCTAATTACATTGCCGGTTGCCAAATTGCATTATCTCTTATAGTTTCCGAGATATGGACTATCGGTAATTTACACCTTAGGCTCTGCTTCTAACTTGGGCCCAAATTGTAAAATCGTCTTATCTATTGGCGATTTCGTTCCAATTCACATTCCAAGTAATATTCGGCATGCTAATTACATTGCCGGTTGCCAAATTGCATTATCTCTTATAGTTTCCGAGATATGGACTATCGATAATTTACACCTTAGGCTCTGCTTCTAACTTGGGCCCAAATTGTAAAATGGTCTTATCTATTGGCGATTTCATTCCAATTCACATTCCAAGTAATATTCGGCATGCTAATTACATTGCCGGTTGCCAAATTGCATTATCTCTTATAGTTTCCGAGATATGGACTATCGATAATTTACACCTTAGGCTCTGCTTCTAACTTGGGCCCAAATTGTAAAATGGTCTTATCTATTATCGATTTCGTTCCAATTCACATTCCAAGTAATATTCGGCATGCTAATTACATTGCCGGTTGCCAAATTGCATTATCTCTTATAGTTTCCGAGATATGGACTATCGATAATTTACACCTTAGGCTCTGCTTCTAACTTGGGCCCAAATTGTAAAATGGTCTTATCTATTGGCGATTTCGTCCCAATTCACATTCCAAATAATATTCGGCATGCTAATTACATTGCCGGTTGCGAAACTGCATTATCTCTTATAGTTTCCGAGATATGGACTATCGATAATTTACACCTTAGGCTCTGCTTCTAACTTGGGCCCAAATTGTAAAATGGTCTTATCTATTGGCGATTTCGTTCCAATTCACATTCCAAGTAATATTCGGCATGCTAATTACATTGCCGGTTGCCAAATTGCATTATCTCTTTTAGTTTCCGAGATATGGACTATCGATAATTTACACCTTAGGCTCTGCTTCTAACTTGGGCCCAAATTGTAAAATCGTCTTATCTATTGGCGATTTCGTTCCAATTCACATTCCAAGTAATATTCGGCATGCTAATTACATTGCCGGTTGCCAAATTGCATTATCTCTTATAGTTTCCGAGATATGGACTATCGATAATTTACACCTTAGGCTCTGCTTCTAACTTGGGCCCAAATTGTAAAATGGTCTTATCTATTGGCGATTTCGTTCCAATTCACATTCCAAGTAATATTCGGCATGCTAATTACATTGCCGGTTGCCAAATTGAATTATCTCTTATAGTTTCCGAGATATGGACTATCGATAATTTACACCTTAGGCTCTGCTTCTAACTTGGGCCCAAATTGTAAAATGGTCTTATCTATTGGCGATTTCGTTCCAATTCACATTCCAAGTGGTATTCGGCATGCTAATTACATTGCCGGTTGCCAAATTGCATTATCTCTTATAGTTTCCCAGATATGGACTATCGATAATTTACACCTTAGGCTCTGCTTCTAACTTGGGCCCAAATTGTAAAACGGTCTTATCTATTGGCGATTTCGTCCCAATTCACATTCCAAGTAATATTCGGCATGCTAATTACATTGCCAGTTGCCAAATTGCATTATCTCTTATAGTTCCCGAGATATGGACTATGGATAATTTACACCTTAGGCTCTGCTTCTAACTTGGGCACAAATTGTAAAATAGTCTTATCTATTGGCGATTTCATTCCAATTCACATTCCAAGTAATATTCGGAATGCTAATTACATTGCCGGTTGCCAAATTGCATTATCTCTTATAGTTTCCGAGATATGGACTATCGATAATTTACACCTTAGGCTCTGCTTCTAACTTGGGCCCAAATTGTAATATGGTCTAATCTATTGGCGATTTCGTTCCAATTCACATTCCAAGTAATATTCGGCATGCTAATTACATTGCCGGTTGCCAAATTGCATTATCTCTTTTAGTTTCCAAGATATGGACTATCGATAATTTACACCTTAGGCTCTGCTTCTAACTTGGGCCCAAATTGTAAAATGGTCTTATCTATTTTCGATTTCGTTCCAATTTACATTCCAAGTAATATTCGGCATGCTAATTACATTGCCGGTTGCCAAATTGCATTATCTCTTATAGTTTCCGAGATATGGACTATCGATAATTTACACCTTAGGCTCTGCTTCTAACTTGGGCCCAAATTGTAATATGGTCTTATCTATTGGCGATTTCGTTCCAATTCACATTCCAAGTAATATTCGGCATGCTAATTACATTGCCGGTTGCCAAATTGCATTATCTCTTATAGTTTCCGAGATATGGACTATCGATAATTTACACCTTAGGCTCTGCTTCTAACTTGGGCCCAAATTGTAAAATGGTCTTATCTATTGGCGATTTCGTTCCAATTCACATTCCAAGTAATATTCGGCATGCTAATTACATTGCCGGCTGCCAAATTGCATTATCTCTTATAGTTTCCGAGATATGGACTATCGATAATTTACACCTTAGGCTCTGCTTCTAACTTGGGCCCAAATTGTAAAATGGTCTTATCTATTGGCGATTTCGTTCCAATTCACATTCCAAGTAATTTTCGGCATGCTAATTACATTGCCGGTTGCCAAATTGCATTATCTCTTATAGTTCCCGAGATGTGGACTATGGATAATTTACACCTTAGGCTCTGCTTCTAACTTGGGCACAAATTGTAAAATAGTCTTATCTATTGGCGATTTCATTCCAATTCACATTCCAAGTAATATTCGGCATGCTAATTACATTGCCGGTTGCCAAATTGCATTATCTCTTATAGTTTCCGAGATATGGACTATCGATAATTTACACCTTAGGCTCTGCTTCTAACTTGGGCCCAAATTGTAAAATGGTCTAATCTATTGGCGATTTCGTTCCAATTCACATTACAAGTAATATTCGGCATGCTAATTACATTGCCGGTTGCCAAATTGCATTATCTCTTTTAGTTTCCGAGATATGGACTATCGATAATTTACACCTTAGGCTCTGCTTCTAACTTGGGCCCAAATTGTAAAATGGTCTTATCTATTTTCGATTTCGTTCCAATTCACATTCCAAGTAATATTCGGCATGCTAATTACATTGCCGGTTGCCAAATTGCATTATCTCTTATAGTTTCCGAGATATGGACTATCGATAATTTACACCTTAGGCTCTGCTTCTAACTTGGGCCCAAATTGTAATATGGTCTTATCTATTGGCGATTTCGTTCCAATTCACATTCCAAGTAATATTCGGCATGCTAATTACTTTGCCATTTGCCAAATTGCATTATCTCTTATAGTTTCCGAGATATGGACTATCGATAATTTACACCTTAGGCTCTGCTTCTAACTTGGGCCCAAATTGTAATATGGTCTTATCTATTGGCGATTTCGTTCCAATTCACATTCCAAGTAATATTCGGCATGCTAATTACTTTGCCGGTTGCCAAATTGCATTATCTCTTATAGTTTCCGAGATATGGACTATCGATAATTTACACCTTAGGCTCTGCTTCTAACTTGGGCCCAAATTGTAATATGGTCTTATCTATTGGCGATTTCGTTCCAATTCACATTCCAAGTAATATTCGGCATGCTAATTACATTGCCGGTTGCCAAATTGCATTATCTCTTATAGTTTCCGAGATATGGACTATCGATAATTTACACCTTAGGCTCTGCTTCTAACTTGGGCCCAAATTGTAAAATGGTCTTATCTATTGGCGATTTCGTTCCAATTCACATTCCAAGTAATATTCGGCATGCTAATTACATTGCCGGTTGCCAAATTGCATTATCTCTTATAGTTTCCGAGATATGGACTATCGATAATTTACACCTTAGGCTCTGCTTCTAACTTGGGCCCAAATTGTAAAATGGTCTTATCTATTGGCGATTTCGTTCCAATTCACATTCCAAGTAATATTCGGCATGCTAATTACATTGCCGGTTGCCAAATTGCATTATCTCTTATAGTTTCCGAGATATGGACTATCGATAATTTACACCTTAGGCTCTGCTTCTAACTTGGGCCCAAATTGTAAAATGGTCTTATCTATTGGCGATTTCGTTCCAATTCACATTCCAAGTAATATTCGGCATGCTAATTACATTGCCGGTTCCCAAATTGCATTATCTCTTATAGTTTCCGAGATATGGACAATCGATTATTTTTAACCTTAGGCTCTGCTTCTAACTTGAGCCCAAACTGTAAAATGGTCTTATCTATTGACGATTTCGTTCCAATTCACATTCCAAGTAGTATTCGGCATGCTAATTACATTGCCGGTTGCCAAATTGCATTATCTCTTATAGTTTCCGAGATATGGACTATAGATAATTTACACCTTAGGCTCTGCTTCTAACTTGGGCCCAAATTGTAAAATGGTTTAATCTATTGGCGATTTCGTTCCAATTCACATACCAAGTAATATTCGGCATGCTAATTACATTGCCGGTTGCCAAATTGCATTATCTCTTATAGTTTCCGAGATATGGACTATCGGTAATTTACACCTTAGGCTCTGCTTCTAACTTGGGCCCAAATTGTAAAATCGTCTTATCTATTGGCGATTTCGTTCCAATTCACATTCCAAGTAATATTCGGCATGCTAATTACATTGCCGGTTGCCAAATTGCATTATCTCTTATAGTTTCCGAGATATGGACTATCGATAATTTACACCTTAGGCTCTGCTTCTAACTTGGGCCCAAATTGTAAAATGGTCTTATCTATTGGCGATTTCATTCCAATTCACATTCCAAGTAATATTCGGCATGCTAATTACATTGCCGGTTGCCAAATTGCATTATCTCTTATAGTTTCCGAGATATGGACTATCGATAATTTACACCTTAGGCTCTGCTTCTAACTTGGGCCCAAATTGTAAAATGGTCTTATCTATTATCGATTTCGTTCCAATTCACATTCCAAGTAATATTCGGCATGCTAATTACATTGCCGGTTGCCAAATTGCATTATCTCTTATAGTTTCCGAGATATGGACTATCGATAATTTACACCTTAGGCTCTGCTTCTAACTTGGGCCCAAATTGTAATATGGTCTAATCTATTGGCGATTTCGTTCCAATTCACATTCCAAGTAATATTCGGCATGCTAATTACATTGCCGGTTGCCAAATTGCATTATCTCTTTTAGTTTCCAAGATATGGACTATCGATAATTTACACCTTAGGCTCTGCTTCTAACTTGGGCCCAAATTGTAAAATGGTCTTATCTATTTTCGATTTCGTTCCAATTTACATTCCAAGTAATATTCGGCATGCTAATTACATTGCCGGTTGCCAAATTGCATTATCTCTTATAGTTTCCGAGATATGGACTATCGATAATTTACACCTTAGGCTCTGCTTCTAACTTGGGCCCAAATTGTAATATGGTCTTATCTATTGGCGATTTCGTTCCAATTCACATTCCAAGTAATATTCGGCATGCTAATTACATTGCCGGTTGCCAAATTGCATTATCTCTTATAGTTTCCGAGATATGGACTATCGATAATTTACACCTTAGGCTCTGCTTCTAACTTGGGCCCAAATTGTAAAATGGTCTTATCTATTGGCGATTTCGTTCCAATTCACATTCCAAGTAATATTCGGCATGCTAATTACATTGCCGGCTGCCAAATTGCATTATCTCTTATAGTTTCCGAGATATGGACTATCGATAATTTACACCTTAGGCTCTGCTTCTAACTTGGGCCCAAATTGTAAAATGGTCTTATCTATTGGCGATTTCGTTCCAATTCACATTCCAAGTAATTTTCGGCATGCTAATTACATTGCCGGTTGCCAAATTGCATTATCTCTTATAGTTCCCGAGATGTGGACTATGGATAATTTACACCTTAGGCTCTGCTTCTAACTTGGGCACAAATTGTAAAATAGTCTTATCTATTGGCGATTTCATTCCAATTCACATTCCAAGTAATATTCGGCATGCTAATTACATTGCCGGTTGCCAAATTGCATTATCTCTTATAGTTTCCGAGATATGGACTATCGATAATTTACACCTTAGGCTCTGCTTCTAACTTGGGCCCAAATTGTAAAATGGTCTAATCTATTGGCGATTTCGTTCCAATTCACATTACAAGTAATATTCGGCATGCTAATTACATTGCCGGTTGCCAAATTGCATTATCTCTTTTAGTTTCCGAGATATGGACTATCGATAATTTACACCTTAGGCTCTGCTTCTAACTTGGGCCCAAATTGTAAAATGGTCTTATCTATTTTCGATTTCGTTCCAATTCACATTCCAAGTAATATTCGGCATGCTAATTACATTGCCGGTTGCCAAATTGCATTATCTCTTATAGTTTCCGAGATATGGACTATCGATAATTTACACCTTAGGCTCTGCTTCTAACTTGGGCCCAAATTGTAATATGGTCTTATCTATTGGCGATTTCGTTCCAATTCACATTCCAAGTAATATTCGGCATGCTAATTACTTTGCCATTTGCCAAATTGCATTATCTCTTATAGTTTCCGAGATATGGACTATCGATAATTTACACCTTAGGCTCTGCTTCTAACTTGGGCCCAAATTGTAATATGGTCTTATCTATTGGCGATTTCGTTCCAATTCACATTCCAAGTAATATTCGGCATGCTAATTACTTTGCCGGTTGCCAAATTGCATTATCTCTTATAGTTTCCGAGATATGGACTATCGATAATTTACACCTTAGGCTCTGCTTCTAACTTGGGCCCAAATTGTAATATGGTCTTATCTATTGGCGATTTCGTTCCAATTCACATTCCAAGTAATATTCGGCATGCTAATTACATTGCCGGTTGCCAAATTGCATTATCTCTTATAGTTTCCGAGATATGGACTATCGATAATTTACACCTTAGGCTCTGCTTCTAACTTGGGCCCAAATTGTAAAATGGTCTTATCTATTGGCGATTTCGTTCCAATTCACATTCCAAGTAATATTCGGCATGCTAATTACATTGCCGGTTGCCAAATTGCATTATCTCTTATAGTTTCCGAGATATGGACTATCGATAATTTACACCTTAGGCTCTGCTTCTAACTTGGGCCCAAATTGTAAAATGGTCTTATCTATTGGCGATTTCGTTCCAATTCACATTCCAAGTAATATTCGGCATGCTAATTACATTGCCGGTTGCCAAATTGCATTATCTCTTATAGTTTCCGAGATATGGACTATCGATAATTTACACCTTAGGCTCTGCTTCTAACTTGGGCCCAAATTGTAAAATGGTCTTATCTATTGGCGATTTCGTTCCAATTCACATTCCAAGTAATATTCGGCATGCTAATTACATTGCCGGTTCCCAAATTGCATTATCTCTTATAGTTTCCGAGATATGGACAATCGATTATTTTTAACCTTAGGCTCTGCTTCTAACTTGAGCCCAAACTGTAAAATGGTCTTATCTATTGACGATTTCGTTCCAATTCACATTCCAAGTAGTATTCGGCATGCTAATTACATTGCCGGTTGCCAAATTGCATTATCTCTTATAGTTTCCGAGATATGGACTATAGATAATTTACACCTTAGGCTCTGCTTCTAACTTGGGCCCAAATTGTAAAATGGTTTAATCTATTGGCGATTTCGTTCCAATTCACATACCAAGTAATATTCGGCATGCTAATTACATTGCCGGTTGCCAAATTGCATTATCTCTTATAGTTTCCGAGATATGGACTATCGGTAATTTACACCTTAGGCTCTGCTTCTAACTTGGGCCCAAATTGTAAAATCGTCTTATCTATTGGCGATTTCGTTCCAATTCACATTCCAAGTAATATTCGGCATGCTAATTACATTGCCGGTTGCCAAATTGCATTATCTCTTATAGTTTCCGAGATATGGACTATCGATAATTTACACCTTAGGCTCTGCTTCTAACTTGGGCCCAAATTGTAAAATGGTCTTATCTATTGGCGATTTCATTCCAATTCACATTCCAAGTAATATTCGGCATGCTAATTACATTGCCGGTTGCCAAATTGCATTATCTCTTATAGTTTCCGAGATATGGACTATCGATAATTTACACCTTAGGCTCTGCTTCTAACTTGGGCCCAAATTGTAAAATGGTCTTATCTATTATCGATTTCGTTCCAATTCACATTCCAAGTAATATTCGGCATGCTAATTACATTGCCGGTTGCCAAATTGCATTATCTCTTATAGTTTCCGAGATATGGACTATCGATAATTTACACCTTAGGCTCTGCTTCTAACTTGGGCCCAAATTGTAAAATGGTCTTATCTATTGGCGATTTCGTCCCAATTCACATTCCAAATAATATTCGGCATGCTAATTACATTGCCGGTTGCGAAACTGCATTATCTCTTATAGTTTCCGAGATATGGACTATCGATAATTTACACCTTAGGCTCTGCTTCTAACTTGGGCCCAAATTGTAAAATGGTCTTATCTATTGGCGATTTCGTTCCAATTCACATTCCAAGTAATATTCGGCATGCTAATTACATTGCCGGTTGCCAAATTGCATTATCTCTTTTAGTTTCCGAGATATGGACTATCGATAATTTACACCTTAGGCTCTGCTTCTAACTTGGGCCCAAATTGTAAAATCGTCTTATCTATTGGCGATTTCGTTCCAATTCACATTCCAAGTAATATTCGGCATGCTAATTACATTGCCGGTTGCCAAATTGCATTATCTCTTATAGTTTCCGAGATATGGACTATCGATAATTTACACCTTAGGCTCTGCTTCTAACTTGGGCCCAAATTGTAAAATGGTCTTATCTATTGGCGATTTCGTTCCAATTCACATTCCAAGTAATATTCGGCATGCTAATTACATTGCCGGTTGCCAAATTGAATTATCTCTTATAGTTTCCGAGATATGGACTATCGATAATTTACACCTTAGGCTCTGCTTCTAACTTGGGCCCAAATTGTAAAATGGTCTTATCTATTGGCGATTTCGTTCCAATTCACATTCCAAGTGGTATTCGGCATGCTAATTACATTGCCGGTTGCCAAATTGCATTATCTCTTATAGTTTCCGAGATATGGACTATCGATAATTTACACCTTAGGCTCTGCTTCTAACTTGGGCCCAAATTGTAAAACGGTCTTATCTATTGGCGATTTCGTCCCAATTCACATTCCAAGTAATATTCGGCATGCTAATTACATTGCCAGTTGCCAAATTGCATTATCTCTTATAGTTCCCGAGATATGGACTATGGATAATTTACACCTTAGGCTCTGCTTCTAACTTGGGCACAAATTGTAAAATAGTCTTATCTATTGGCGATTTCATTCCAATTCACATTCCAAGTAATATTCGGAATGCTAATTACATTGCCGGTTGCCAAATTGCATTATCTCTTATAGTTTCCGAGATATGGACTATCGATAATTTACACCTTAGGCTCTGCTTCTAACTTGGGCCCAAATTGTAATATGGTCTAATCTATTGGCGATTTCGTTCCAATTCACATTCCAAGTAATATTCGGCATGCTAATTACATTGCCGGTTGCCAAATTGCATTATCTCTTTTAGTTTCCAAGATATGGACTATCGATAATTTACACCTTAGGCTCTGCTTCTAACTTGGGCCCAAATTGTAAAATGGTCTTATCTATTTTCGATTTCGTTCCAATTTACATTCCAAGTAATATTTGGCATGCTAATTACATTGCCGGTTGCCAAATTGCATTATCTCTTATAGTTTCCGAGATATGGACTATCGATAATTTACACCTTAGGCTCTGCTTCTAACTTGGGCCCAAATTGTAATATGGTCTTATCTATTGGCGATTTCGTTCCAATTCACATTCCAAGTAATATTCGGCATGCTAATTACATTGCCGGTTGCCAAATTGCATTATCTCTTATAGTTTCCGAGATATGGACTATCGATAATTTACACCTTAGGCTCTGCTTCTAACTTGGGCCCAAATTGTAAAATGGTCTTATCTATTGGCGATTTCGTTCCAATTCACATTCCAAGTAATATTCGGCATGCTAATTACATTGCCGGCTGCCAAATTGCATTATCTCTTATAGTTTCCGAGATATGGACTATCGATAATTTACACCTTAGGCTCTGCTTCTAACTTGGGCCCAAATTGTAAAATGGTCTTATCTATTGGCGATTTCGTTCCAATTCACATTCCAAGTAATTTTCGGCATGCTAATTACATTGCCGGTTGCCAAATTGCATTATCTCTTATAGTTCCCGAGATGTGGACTATGGATAATTTACACCTTAGGCTCTGCTTCTAACTTGGGCACAAATTGTAAAATAGTCTTATCTATTGGCGATTTCATTCCAATTCACATTCCAAGTAATATTCGGCATGCTAATTACATTGCCGGTTGCCAAATTGCATTATCTCTTATAGTTTCCGAGATATGGACTATCGATAATTTACACCTTAGGCTCTGCTTCTAACTTGGGCCCAAATTGTAAAATGGTCTAATCTATTGGCGATTTCGTTCCAATTCACATTACAAGTAATATTCGGCATGCTAATTACATTGCCGGTTGCCAAATTGCATTATCTCTTTTAGTTTCCGAGATATGGACTATCGATAATTTACACCTTAGGCTCTGCTTCTAACTTGGGCCCAAATTGTAAAATGGTCTTATCTATTTTCGATTTCGTTCCAATTCACATTCCAAGTAATATTCGGCATGCTAATTACATTGCCGGTTGCCAAATTGCATTATCTCTTATAGTTTCCGAGATATGGACTATCGATAATTTACACCTTAGGCTCTGCTTCTAACTTGGGCCCAAATTGTAATATGGTCTTATCTATTGGCGATTTCGTTCCAATTCACATTCCAAGTAATATTCGGCATGCTAATTACTTTGCCATTTGCCAAATTGCATTATCTCTTATAGTTTCCGAGATATGGACTATCGATAATTTACACCTTAGGCTCTGCTTCTAACTTGGGCCCAAATTGTAATATGGTCTTATCTATTGGCGATTTCGTTCCAATTCACATTCCAAGTAATATTCGGCATGCTAATTACTTTGCCGGTTGCCAAATTGCATTATCTCTTATAGTTTCCGAGATATGGACTATCGATAATTTACACCTTAGGCTCTGCTTCTAACTTGGGCCCAAATTGTAATATGGTCTTATCTATTGGCGATTTCGTTCCAATTCACATTCCAAGTAATATTCGGCATGCTAATTACATTGCCGGTTGCCAAATTGCATTATCTCTTATAGTTTCCGAGATATGGACTATCGATAATTTACACCTTAGGCTCTGCTTCTAACTTGGGCCCAAATTGTAAAATGGTCTTATCTATTGGCGATTTCGTTCCAATTCACATTCCAAGTAATATTCGGCATGCTAATTACATTGCCGGTTGCCAAATTGCATTATCTCTTATAGTTTCCGAGATATGGACTATCGATAATTTACACCTTAGGCTCTGCTTCTAACTTGGGCCCAAATTGTAAAATGGTCTTATCTATTGGCGATTTCGTTCCAATTCACATTCCAAGTAATATTCGGCATGCTAATTACATTGCCGGTTGCCAAATTGCATTATCTCTTATAGTTTCCGAGATATGGACTATCGATAATTTACACCTTAGGCTCTGCTTCTAACTTGGGCCCAAATTGTAAAATGGTCTTATCTATTGGCGATTTCGTTCCAATTCACATTCCAAGTAATATTCGGCATGCTAATTACATTGCCGGTTCCCAAATTGCATTATCTCTTATAGTTTCCGAGATATGGACAATCGATTATTTTTAACCTTAGGCTCTGCTTCTAACTTGAGCCCAAACTGTAAAATGGTCTTATCTATTGACGATTTCGTTCCAATTCACATTCCAAGTAGTATTCGGCATGCTAATTACATTGCCGGTTGCCAAATTGCATTATCTCTTATAGTTTCCGAGATATGGACTATAGATAATTTACACCTTAGGCTCTGCTTCTAACTTGGGCCCAAATTGTAAAATGGTCTAATCTATTGGCGATTTCGTTCCAATTCACATACCAAGTAATATTCGGCATGCTAATTACATTGCCGGTTGCCAAATTGCATTATCTCTTATAGTTTCCGAGATATGGACTATCGGTAATTTACACCTTAGGCTCTGCTTCTAACTTGGGCCCAAATCGTAAAATCGTCTTATCTATTGGCGATTTCGTTCCAATTCACATTCCAAGTAATATTCGGCATGCTAATTACATTGCCGGTTGCCAAATTGCATTATCTCTTATAGTTTCCGAGATATGGACTATCGATAATTTACACCTTAGGCTCTGCTTCTAACTTGGGCCCAAATTGTAAAATGGTCTTATCTATTGGCGATTTCATTCCAATTCACATTCCAAGTAATATTCGGCATGCTAATTACATTGCCGGTTGCCAAATTGCATTATCTCTTATAGTTTCCGAGATATGGACTATCGATAATTTACACCTTAGGCTCTGCTTCTAACTTGGGCCCAAATTGTAAAATGGTCTTATCTATTATCGATTTCGTTCCAATTCACATTCCAAGTAATATTCGGCATGCTAATTACATTGCCGGTTGCCAAATTGCATTATCTCTTATAGTTTCCGAGATATGGACTATCGATAATTTACACCTTAGGCTCTGCTTCTAACTTGGGCCCAAATTGTAAAATGGTCTTATCTATTGGCGATTTCGTCCCAATTCACATTCCAAGTAATATTCGGCATGCTAATTACATTGCCGGTTGCGAAACTGCATTATCTCTTATAGTTTCCGAGATATGGACTATCGATAATTTACACCTTAGGCTCTGCTTCTAACTTGGGCCCAAATTGTAAAATGGTCTTATCTATTGGCGATTTCGTTCCAATTCACATTCCAAGTAATATTCGGCATGCTAATTACATTGCCGGTTGCCAAATTGCATTATCTCTTTTAGTTTCCGAGATATGGACTATCGATAATTTACACATTAGGCTCTGCTTCTAACTTGGGCCCAAATTGTAAAATCGTCTTATCTATTGGCGATTTCGTTCCAATTCACATTCCAAGTAATATTCGGCATGCTAATTACATTGCCGGTTGCCAAATTGCATTATCTCTTATAGTTTCCGAGATATGGACTATCGATAATTTACACCTTAGGCTCTGCTTCTAACTTGGGCCCAAATTGTAAAATGGTCTTATCTATTTTCGATTTCGTTCCAATTCACATTCCAAGTAATATTCGGCATGCTAATTACATTGCCGGTTGCCAAATTGCATTATCTCTTATAGTTTCCGAGATATGGACTATCGATAATTTACACCTTAGGCTCTGCTTCTAACTTGAGCCCAAATTGTAATATGGTCTTATCTATTGGCGATTTCGTTCCAATTCACATTCCAAGTAATATTCGGCATGCTAATTACATTGCCGGTTGCCAAATTGCATTATCTCTTATAGTTTCCGAGATATGGACTATCGATAATTTACACCTTAGGCTCTGCTTCTAACTTGGGCCCAAATTGTAAAATGGTCTTATCTATTGGCGATTTCGTTCCAATTCACATTCCAAGTAATATTCGGCATGCTAATTACATTGCCGGTTGCCAAATTGCATTATCTCTTATAGTTTCCGAGATATGGACTATCGATAATTTACACCTTAGGCTCTGCTTCTAACTTGGGCCCAAATTGTAAAATGGTCTTATCTATTGGCGATTTCGTTCCAATTCACATTCCAAGTAATATTCGGCATGCTAATTACATTGCCGGTTGCCAAATTGCATTATCTCTTATAGTTTCCGAGATATGGACTATCGATAATTTACACCTTAGGCTCTGCTTCTAACTTGGACCCAAATTGTAAAATGGTCTTATCTATTGGCGATTTCGTTCCAATTCACATTCCAAGTAATATTCGGCATGCTAATTACATTGCCGGTTGCCAAATTGCATTATCTCTTATAGTTTCCGAGATATGGACTATGGATATTTTACACCTTAGGCTCTGCTTCTAACTTGGGCCCAAATTGTAAAATGGTCTTATCTATTGGCGATTTCGTTCCAATTCACATTCCTAGTAATATTTGGCATGCTAATTACACTGCCGGTTGCCAAATTGCATTATCTCTTATAGTTTCCGAGATATGGACTATCGATAATTTACACCTTAGGCTCTGCTTCTAACTTGGGCCCAAATTGTAAAATGGTCTTATCTATTGGCGATTTCGTTCCAATTCACATTCCAAGTAATATTCGGCATGCTAATTACATTGCCGGTTCCCAAATTGCATTATCTCTTATAGTTTCCGAGATATGGACTATCGATTATTTTTAACCTTAGGCTCTGCTTCTAACTTGGGCCCAAACTATAAAATGGTCTTATCTATTGGCGATTTCGTTCCAATTCACATTCCAAGTAGTATTCGGCATGCTAATTACATTGCCGGTTGCCAAATTGCATTATCTCTTATAGTTTCCGAGATATGGACTATCGATAATTTACACCTTAGGCTCTGCTTCTAACTTGGGCCCAAATTGTAAAATGGTCTTATCTATTGGCGATTTCGTCCCAATTCACATTCCAAGTAATATTCGGCATGCTAATTACATTGCCAGTTGCCAAATTGCATTATCTCTTATAGTTTCCGAGATATGGACTATGGATAATTTACACCTTAGGCTCTGCTTCTAACTTGGGCCGAAATTGTAAAATGGTCTTATCTATTGGCGATTTCATTCCAATTCATATTCCAAGTAATATTCGGCATGCTAATTACATTGCCGGTTGCCAAATTGCATTATCTCTTATAGTTTCCGAGATATGGACTATCGATAATTTACACCTTAGGCTCTGCTTCTAACTTGGGGCCAAATTGTAAAATGGTCTTATCTATTGGCGATTTCGTTCCAATTCACATTCCAAGGAATATTCGGCATGCTAATTACATTGCCGGTTGCCAAATTGCATTATCTCTTATAGTTTCCGAGATATGGACTATCGATAATTTACACCTTAGGCTCTGCTTCTAACTTGGGCCCAAATTGTAAAATGGTCTTATCTATTGGCGATTTCGTTCCAATTCACATTCCAAGTAATATTCGGCATGCTAATTACATTGCCGGTTGCCAAATTGAATTATCTCTTATAGTTTCCGAGATATGGACTATCGATAATTTACACCTTAGGCTCTGCTTCTAACTTGGGCCCAAATTGTAAAATGGTCTTATCTATTAGCGATTTCGTTCCAATTCACATTCCAAGTGGTATTCGGCATGCTAATTACATTGCCGGTTGCCAAATTGCATTATCTCTTATAGTTTCCCAGATATGGACTATCGATAATTTACACCTTAGGCTCTGCTTCTAACTTGGGCCCAAATTGTAAAACGGTCTTATCTATTGGCGATTTCGTCCCAATTCACATTCCAAGTAATATTCGGCATGCTAATTACATTGCCAGTTGCCAAATTGCATTATCTCTTATAGTTCCCGAGATATGGACTATGGATAATTTACACCTTAGGCTCTGCTTCTAACTTGGGCACAAATTGTAAAATAGTCTTATCTATTGGCGATTTCATTCCAATTCACATTCCAAGTAATATTCGGAATGCTAATTACATTGCCGGTTGCCAAATTGCATTATCTCTTATAGTTTCCGAGATATGGACTATCGATAATTTACACCTTAGGCTCTGCTTCTAACTTGGGCCCAAATTGTAATATGGTCTAATCTATTGGCGATTTCGTTCCAATTCACATTCCAAGTAATATTCGGCATGCTAATTACATTGCCGGTTGCCAAATTGCATTATCTCTTTTAGTTTCCAAGATATGGACTATCGATAATTTACACCTTAGGCTCTGCTTCTAACTTGGGCCCAAATTGTAAAATGGTCTTATCTATTTTCGATTTCGTTCCAATTTACATTCCAAGTAATATTCGGCATGCTAATTACATTGCCGGTTGCCAAATTGCATTATCTCTTATAGTTTCCGAGATATGGACTATCGATAATTTACACCTTATACTCTGCTTCTAACTTGGGCCCAAATTGTAATATGGTCTTATCTATTGGCGATTTCGTTCCAATTCACATTCCAAGTAATATTCGGCATGCTAATTACATTGCCGGTTGCCAAATTGCATTATCTCTTATAGTTTCCGAGATATGGACTATCGATAATTTACACCTTAGGCTCTGCTTCTAACTTGGGCCCAAATTGTAAAATGGTCTTATCTATTGGCGATTTCGTTCCAATTCACATTCCAAGTAATATTCGGCATGCTAATTACATTGCCGGCTGCCAAATTGCATTATCTCTTATAGTTTCCGAGATATGGACTATCGATAATTTACACCTTAGGCTCTGCTTCTAACTTGGGCCCAAATTGTAAAATGGTCTTATCTATTGGCGATTTCGTTCCAATTCACATTCCAAGTAATTTTCGGCATGCTAATTACATTGCCGGTTGCCAAATTGCATTATCTCTTATAGTTCCCGAGATGTGGACTATGGATAATTTACACCTTAGGCTCTGCTTCTAACTTGGGCACAAATTGTAAAATAGTCTTATCTATTGGCGATTTCATTCCAATTCACATTCCAAGTAATATTCGGCATGCTAATTACATTGCCGGTTGCCAAATTGCATTATCTCTTATAGTTTCCGAGATATGGACTATCGATAATTTACACCTTAGGCTCTGCTTCTAACTTGGGCCCAAATTGTAAAATGGTCTAATCTATTGGCGATTTCGTTCCAATTCACATTACAAGTAATATTCGGCATGCTAATTACATTGCCGGTTGCCAAATTGCATTATCTCTTTTAGTTTCCGAGATATGGACTATCGATAATTTACACCTTAGGCTCTGCTTCTAACTTGGGCCCAAATTGTAAAATGGTCTTATCTATTTTCGATTTCGTTCCAATTCACATTCCAAGTAATATTCGGCATGCTAATTACATTGCCGGTTGCCAAATTGCATTATCTCTTATAGTTTCCGAGATATGGACTATCGATAATTTACACCTTAGGCTCTGCTTCTAACTTGGGCCCAAATTGTAATATGGTCTTATCTATTGGCGATTTCGTTCCAATTCACATTCCAAGTAATATTCGGCATGCTAATTACTTTGCCATTTGCCAAATTGCATTATCTCTTATAGTTTCCGAGATATGGACTATCGATAATTTACACCTTAGGCTCTGCTTCTAACTTGGGCCCAAATTGTAATATGGTCTTATCTATTGGCGATTTCGTTCCAATTCACATTCCAAGTAATATTCGGCATGCTAATTACTTTGCCGGTTGCCAAATTGCATTATCTCTTATAGTTTCCGAGATATGGACTATCGATAATTTACACCTTAGGCTCTGCTTCTAACTTGGGCCCAAATTGTAATATGGTCTTATCTATTGGCGATTTCGTTCCAATTCACATTCCAAGTAATATTCGGCATGCTAATTACATTGCCGGTTGCCAAATTGCATTATCTCTTATAGTTTCCGAGATATGGACTATCGATAATTTACACCTTAGGCTCTGCTTCTAACTTGGGCCCAAATTGTAAAATGGTCTTATCTATTGGCGATTTCGTTCCAATTCACATTCCAAGTAATATTCGGCATGCTAATTACATTGCCGGTTGCCAAATTGCATTATCTCTTATAGTTTCCGAGATATGGACTATCGATAATTTACACCTTAGGCTCTGCTTCTAACTTGGGCCCAAATTGTAAAATGGTCTTATCTATTGGCGATTTCGTTCCAATTCACATTCCAAGTAATATTCGGCATGCTAATTACATTGCCGGTTGCCAAATTGCATTATCTCTTATAGTTTCCGAGATATGGACTATCGATAATTTACACCTTAGGCTCTGCTTCTAACTTGGGCCCAAATTGTAAAATGGTCTTATCTATTGGCGATTTCGTTCCAATTCACATTCCAAGTAATATTCGGCATGCTAATTACATTGCCGGTTCCCAAATTGCATTATCTCTTATAGTTTCCGAGATATGGACAATCGATTATTTTTAACCTTAGGCTCTGCTTCTAACTTGAGCCCAAACTGTAAAATGGTCTTATCTATTGACGATTTCGTTCCAATTCACATTCCAAGTAGTATTCGGCATGCTAATTACATTGCCGGTTGCCAAATTGCATTATCTCTTATAGTTTCCGAGATATGGACTATAGATAATTTACACCTTAGGCTCTGCTTCTAACTTGGGCCCAAATTGTAAAATGGTTTAATCTATTGGCGATTTCGTTCCAATTCACATACCAAGTAATATTCGGCATGCTAATTACATTGCCGGTTGCCAAATTGCATTATCTCTTATAGTTTCCGAGATATGGACTATCGGTAATTTACACCTTAGGCTCTGCTTCTAATTTGGGCCCAAATTGTAAAATCGTCTTATCTATTGGCGATTTCGTTCCAATTCACATTCCAAGTAATATTCGGCATGCTAATTACATTGCCGGTTGCCAAATTGCATTATCTCTTATAGTTTCCGAGATATGGACTATCGATAATTTACACCTTAGGCTCTGCTTCTAACTTGGGCCCAAATTGTAAAATGGTCTTATCTATTGGCGATTTCATTCCAATTCACATTCCAAGTAATATTCGGCATGCTAATTACATTGCCGGTTGCCAAATTGCATTATCTCTTATAGTTTCCGAGATATGGACTATCGATAATTTACACCTTAGGCTCTGCTTCTAACTTGGGCCCAAATTGTAAAATGGTCTTATCTATTATCGATTTCGTTCCAATTCACATTCCAAGTAATATTCGGCATGCTAATTACATTGCCGGTTGCCAAATTGCATTATCTCTTATAGTTTCCGAGATATGGACTATCGATAATTTACACCTTAGGCTCTGCTTCTAACTTGGGCCCAAATTGTAAAATGGTCTTATCTATTGGCGATTTCGTCCCAATTCACATTCCAAATAATATTCGGCATGCTAATTACATTGCCGGTTGCGAAACTGCATTATCTCTTATAGTTTCCGAGATATGGACTATCGATAATTTACACCTTAGGCTCTGCTTCTAACTTGGGCCCAAATTGTAAAATGGTCTTATCTATTGGCGATTTCGTTCCAATTCACATTCCAAGTAATATTCGGCATGCTAATTACATTGCCGGTTGCCAAATTGCATTATCTCTTTTAGTTTCCGAGATATGGACTATCGATAATTTACACCTTAGGCTCTGCTTCTAACTTGGGCCCAAATTGTAAAATCGTCTTATCTATTGGCGATTTCGTTCCAATTCACATTCCAAGTAATATTCGGCATGCTAATTACATTGCCGGTTGCCAAATTGCATTATCTCTTATAGTTTCCGAGATATGGACTATCGATAATTTACACCTTAGGCTCTGCTTCTAACTTGGGCCCAAATTGTAAAATGGTCTTATCTATTGGCGATTTCGTTCCAATTCACATTCCAAGTAATATTCGGCATGCTAATTACATTGCCGGTTGCCAAATTGAATTATCTCTTATAGTTTCCGAGATATGGACTATCGATAATTTACACCTTAGGCTCTGCTTCTAACTTGGGCCCAAATTGTAAAATGGTCTTATCTATTGGCGATTTCGTTCCAATTCACATTCCAAGTGGTATTCGGCATGCTAATTACATTGCCGGTTGCCAAATTGCATTATCTCTTATAGTTTCCGAGATATGGACTATCGATAATTTACACCTTAGGCTCTGCTTCTAACTTGGGCCCAAATTGTAAAACGGTCTTATCTATTGGCGATTTCGTCCCAATTCACATTCCAAGTAATATTCGGCATGCTAATTACATTGCCAGTTGCCAAATTGCATTATCTCTTATAGTTCCCGAGATATGGACTATGGATAATTTACACCTTAGGCTCTGCTTCTAACTTGGGCACAAATTGTAAAATAGTCTTATCTATTGGCGATTTCATTCCAATTCACATTCCAAGTAATATTCGGAATGCTAATTACATTGCCGGTTGCCAAATTGCATTATCTCTTATAGTTTCCGAGATATGGACTATCGATAATTTACACCTTAGGCTCTGCTTCTAACTTGGGCCCAAATTGTAATATGGTCTAATCTATTGGCGATTTCGTTCCAATTCACATTCCAAGTAATATTCGGCATGCTAATTACATTGCCGGTTGCCAAATTGCATTATCTCTTTTAGTTTCCAAGATATGGACTATCGATAATTTACACCTTAGGCTCTGCTTCTAACTTGGGCCCAAATTGTAAAATGGTCTTATCTATTTTCGATTTCGTTCCAATTTACATTCCAAGTAATATTTGGCATGCTAATTACATTGCCGGTTGCCAAATTGCATTATCTCTTATAGTTTCCGAGATATGGACTATCGATAATTTACACCTTAGGCTCTGCTTCTAACTTGGGCCCAAATTGTAATATGGTCTTATCTATTGGCGATTTCGTTCCAATTCACATTCCAAGTAATATTCGGCATGCTAATTACATTGCCGGTTGCCAAATTGCATTATCTCTTATAGTTTCCGAGATATGGACTATCGATAATTTACACCTTAGGCTCTGCTTCTAACTTGGGCCCAAATTGTAAAATGGTCTTATCTATTGGCGATTTCGTTCCAATTCACATTCCAAGTAATATTCGGCATGCTAATTACATTGCCGGCTGCCAAATTGCATTATCTCTTATAGTTTCCGAGATATGGACTATCGATAATTTACACCTTAGGCTCTGCTTCTAACTTGGGCCCAAATTGTAAAATGGTCTTATCTATTGGCGATTTCGTTCCAATTCACATTCCAAGTAATTTTCGGCATGCTAATTACATTGCCGGTTGCCAAATTGCATTATCTCTTATAGTTCCCGAGATGTGGACTATGGATAATTTACACCTTAGGCTCTGCTTCTAACTTGGGCACAAATTGTAAAATAGTCTTATCTATTGGCGATTTCATTCCAATTCACATTCCAAGTAATATTCGGCATGCTAATTACATTGCCGGTTGCCAAATTGCATTATCTCTTATAGTTTCCGAGATATGGACTATCGATAATTTACACCTTAGGCTCTGCTTCTAACTTGGGCCCAAATTGTAAAATGGTCTAATCTATTGGAGATTTCGTTCCAATTCACATTACAAGTAATATTCGGCATGCTAATTACATTGCCGGTTGCCAAATTGCATTATCTCTTTTAGTTTCCGAGATATGGACTATCGATAATTTACACCTTAGGCTCTGCTTCTAACTTGGGCCCAAATTGTAAAATGGTCTTATCTATTGGCGATTTCGTTCCAATTCACATTCCAAGTAATATTCGGCATGCTAATTACATTGCCGGCTGCCAAATTGCATTATCTCTTATAGTTTCCGAGATATGGACTATCGATAATTTACACCTTAGGCTCTGCTTCTAACTTGGGCCCAAATTGTAAAATGGTCTTATCTATTGGCGATTTCGTTCCAATTCACATTCCAAGTAATTTTCGGCATGCTAATTACATTGCCGGTTGCCAAATTGCATTATCTCTTATAGTTCCCGAGATGTGGACTATGGATAATTTACACCTTAGGCTCTGCTTCTAACTTGGGCACAAATTGTAAAATAGTCTTATCTATTGGCGATTTCATTCCAATTCACATTCCAAGTAATATTCGGCATGCTAATTACATTGCCGGTTGCCAAATTGCATTATCTCTTATAGTTTCCGAGATATGGACTATCGATAATTTACACCTTAGGCTCTGCTTCTAACTTGGGCCCAAATTGTAAAATGGTCTAATCTATTGGCGATTTCGTTCCAATTCACATTACAAGTAATATTCGGCATGCTAATTACATTGCCGGTTGCCAAATTGCATTATCTCTTTTAGTTTCCGAGATATGGACTATCGATAATTTACACCTTAGGCTCTGCTTCTAACTTGGGCCCAAATTGTAAAATGGTCTTATCTATTTTCGATTTCGTTCCAATTCACATTCCAAGTAATATTCGGCATGCTAATTACATTGCCGGTTGCCAAATTGCATTATCTCTTATAGTTTCCGAGATATGGACTATCGATAATTTACACCTTAGGCTCTGCTTCTAACTTGGGCCCAAATTGTAATATGGTCTTATCTATTGGCGATTTCGTTCCAATTCACATTCCAAGTAATATTCGGCATGCTAATTACTTTGCCATTTGCCAAATTGCATTATCTCTTATAGTTTCCGAGATATGGACTATCGATAATTTACACCTTAGGCTCTGCTTCTAACTTGGGCCCAAATTGTAATATGGTCTTATCTATTGGCGATTTCGTTCCAATTCACATTCCAAGTAATATTCGGCATGCTAATTACTTTGCCGGTTGCCAAATTGCATTATCTCTTATAGTTTCCGAGATATGGACTATCGATAATTTACACCTTAGGCTCTGCTTCTAACTTGGGCCCAAATTGTAATATGGTCTTATCTATTGGCGATTTCGTTCCAATTCACATTCCAAGTAATATTCGGCATGCTAATTACATTGCCGGTTGCCAAATTGCATTATCTCTTATAGTTTCCGAGATATGGACTATCGATAATTTACACCTTAGGCTCTGCTTCTAACTTGGGCCCAAATTGTAAAATGGTCTTATCTATTGGCGATTTCGTTCCAATTCACATTCCAAGTAATATTCGGCATGCTAATTACATTGCCGGTTGCCAAATTGCATTATCTCTTATAGTTTCCGAGATATGGACTATCGATAATTTACACCTTAGGCTCTGCTTCTAACTTGGGCCCAAATTGTAAAATGGTCTTATCTATTGGCGATTTCGTTCCAATTCACATTCCAAGTAATATTCGGCATGCTAATTACATTGCCGGTTGCCAAATTGCATTATCTCTTATAGTTTCCGAGATATGGACTATCGATAATTTACACCTTAGGCTCTGCTTCTAACTTGGGCCCAAATTGTAAAATGGTCTTATCTATTGGCGATTTCGTTCCAATTCACATTCCAAGTAATATTCGGCATGCTAATTACATTGCCGGTTCCCAAATTGCATTATCTCTTATAGTTTCCGAGATATGGACAATCGATTATTTTTAACCTTAGGCTCTGCTTCTAACTTGAGCCCAAACTGTAAAATGGTCTTATCTATTGACGATTTCGTTCCAATTCACATTCCAAGTAGTATTCGGCATGCTAATTACATTGCCGGTTGCCAAATTGCATTATCTCTTATAGTTTCCGAGATATGGACTATAGATAATTTACACCTTAGGCTCTGCTTCTAACTTGGGCCCAAATTGTAAAATGGTCTAATCTATTGGCGATTTCGTTCCAATTCACATACCAAGTAATATTCGGCATGCTAATTACATTGCCGGTTGCCAAATTGCATTATCTCTTATAGTTTCCGAGATATGGACTATCGGTAATTTACACCTTAGGCTCTGCTTCTAACTTGGGCCCAAATTGTAAAATCGTCTTATCTATTGGCGATTTCGTTCCAATTCACATTCCAAGTAATATTCGGCATGCTAATTACATTGCCGGTTGCCAAATTGCATTATCTCTTATAGTTTCCGAGATATGGACTATCGATAATTTACACCTTAGGCTCTGCTTCTAACTTGGGCCCAAATTGTAAAATGGTCTTATCTATTGGCGATTTCATTCCAATTCACATTCCAAGTAATATTCGGCATGCTAATTACATTGCCGGTTGCCAAATTGCATTATCTCTTATAGTTTCCGAGATATGGACTATCGATAATTTACACCTTAGGCTCTGCTTCTAACTTGGGCCCAAATTGTAAAATGGTCTTATCTATTATCGATTTCGTTCCAATTCACATTCCAAGTAATATTCGGCATGCTAATTACATTGCCGGTTGCCAAATTGCATTATCTCTTATAGTTTCCGAGATATGGACTATCGATAATTTACACCTTAGGCTCTGCTTCTAACTTGGGCCCAAATTGTAAAATGGTCTTATCTATTGGCGATTTCGTCCCAATTCACATTCCAAGTAATATTCGGCATGCTAATTACATTGCCGGTTGCGAAACTGCATTATCTCTTATAGTTTCCGAGATATGGACTATCGATAATTTACACCTTAGGCTCTGCTTCTAACTTGGGCCCAAATTGTAAAATGGTCTTATCTATTGGCGATTTCGTTCCAATTCACATTCCAAGTAATATTCGGCATGCTAATTACATTGCCGGTTGCCAAATTGCATTATCTCTTTTAGTTTCCGAGATATGGACTATCGATAATTTACACATTAGGCTCTGCTTCTAACTTGGGCCCAAATTGTAAAATCGTCTTATCTATTGGCGATTTCGTTCCAATTCACATTCCAAGTAATATTCGGCATGCTAATTACATTGCCGGTTGCCAAATTGCATTATCTCTTATAGTTTCCGAGATATGGACTATCGATAATTTACACCTTAGGCTCTGCTTCTAACTTGGGCCCAAATTGTAAAATGGTCTTATCTATTTTCGATTTCGTTCCAATTCACATTCCAAGTAATATTCGGCATGCTAATTACATTGCCGGTTGCCAAATTGCATTATCTCTTATAGTTTCCGAGATATGGACTATCGATAATTTACACCTTAGGCTCTGCTTCTAACTTGAGCCCAAATTGTAATATGGTCTTATCTATTGGCGATTTCGTTCCAATTCACATTCCAAGTAATATTCGGCATGCTAATTACATTGCCGGTTGCCAAATTGCATTATCTCTTATAGTTTCCGAGATATGGACTATCGATAATTTACACCTTAGGCTCTGCTTCTAACTTGGGCCCAAATTGTAAAATGGTCTTATCTATTGGCGATTTCGTTCCAATTCACATTCCAAGTAATATTCGGCATGCTAATTACATTGCCGGTTGCCAAATTGCATTATCTCTTATAGTTTCCGAGATATGGACTATCGATAATTTACACCTTAGGCTCTGCTTCTAACTTGGGCCCAAATTGTAAAATGGTCTTATCTATTGGCGATTTCGTTCCAATTCACATTCCAAGTAATATTCGGCATGCTAATTACATTGCCGGTTGCCAAATTGCATTATCTCTTATAGTTTCCGAGATATGGACTATCGATAATTTACACCTTAGGCTCTGCTTCTAACTTGGACCCAAATTGTAAAATGGTCTTATCTATTGGCGATTTCGTTCCAATTCACATTCCAAGTAATATTCGGCATGCTAATTACATTGCCGGTTGCCAAATTGCATTATCTCTTATAGTTTCCGAGATATGGACTATGGATATTTTACACCTTAGGCTCTGCTTCTAACTTGGGCCCAAATTGTAAAATGGTCTTATCTATTGGCGATTTCGTTCCAATTCACATTCCTAGTAATATTTGGCATGCTAATTACATTGCCGGTTGCCAAATTGCATTATCTCTTATAGTTTCCGAGATATGGACTATCGATAATTTACACCTTAGGCTCTGCTTCTAACTTGGGCCCAAATTGTAAAATGGTCTTATCTATTGGCGATTTCGTTCCAATTCACATTCCAAGTAATATTCGGCATGCTAATTACATTGCCGGTTCCCAAATTGCATTATCTCTTATAGTTTCCGAGATATGGACTATCGATTATTTTTAACCTTAGGCTCTGCTTCTAACTTGGGCCCAAACTGTAAAATGGTCTTATCTATTGGCGATTTCGTTCCAATTCACATTCCAAGTAGTATTCGGCATGCTAATTACATTGCCGGTTGCCAAATTGCATTATCTCTTATAGTTTCCGAGATATGGACTATCGATAATTTACACCTTAGGCTCTGCTTCTAACTTGGGCCCAAATTGTAAAATGGTCTTATCTATTGGCGATTTCGTCCCAATTCACATTCCAAGTAATATTCGGCATGCTAATTACATTGCCAGTTGCCAAATTGCATTATCTCTTATAGTTTCCGAGATATGGACTATGGATAATTTACACCTTAGGCTCTGCTTCTAACTTGGGCCGAAATTGTAAAATGGTCTTATCTATTGGCGATTTCATTCCAATTCATATTCCAAGTAATATTCGGCATGCTAATTACATTGCCGGTTGCCAAATTGCATTATCTCTTATAGTTTCCGAGATATGGACTATCGATAATTTACACCTTAGGCTCTGCTTCTAACTTGGGGCCAAATTGTAAAATGGTCTTATCTATTGGCGATTTCGTTCCAATTCACATTCCAAGGAATATTCGGCATGCTAATTACATTGCCGGTTGCCAAATTGCATTATCTCTTATAGTTTCCGAGATATGGACTATCGGTAATTTACACCTTAGGCTCTGCTTCTAACTTGGGCCCAAATTGTAAAATCGTCTTATCTATTGGCGATTTCGTTCCAATTCACATTCCAAGTAATATTCGGCATGCTAATTACATTGCCGGTTGCCAAATTGCATTATCTCTTATAGTTTCCGAGATATGGACTATCGATAATTTACACCTTAGTCTCTGCTTCTAACTTGGGCCCAAATTGTAAAATGGTCTTATTTATTGGCGATTTCGTTCCAATTCACATTCCAAGTAATATTCGGCATGTTAATTAAATTGCCGGTTGCCAAATTGCATTATCTCTTATAGTTTCCGAGATATGGACTATCGATAATTTACACCTTAGGCTCTGCTTCTAACTTGGGCCCAAATTGTAAAATCGTCTTATCTATTGGCGATTTCTTTCCAATTCACATTCCAAGTAATATTCGGCATGCTAATTACATTGCCGGTTGCCAAATTGCATTATCTCTTATAGTTTCCGAGATATGGACTATCGATAATTTACACCTTAGGCTCTGCTTCTAACTTGGGCCCAAATTGTAAAATGGTCTTACCTATTGGCGATTTCGTTCCAATTCACATTCCAAGTATTATTCGGCATGCTAGTTACATTGCCGGTGGCCAAGTTGCATTATCTCTTATAGTTTCCGAGATATGGACTATCGATAATTTACACCTTAGGCTCTGCTTCTAACTTGGGCCCAAATTGTAAAATGGTCTTATCTATTGGCGATTTCGTTCCAATTCACATTCCAAGTAATATTCGGCATGCTAATTACATTGCCGGTTCCCAAATTGCATTATCTCTTATAGTTTCCGAGATATGGACTATCGATTATTTTTAACCTTAGGCTCTGCTTCTAACTTGGGCCAAAACTGTAAAATGGTCTTATCTATTGGCGATTTCGTTCCAATTCACATTCCAAGTAGTATTCGGCATGCTAGTTACATTGCCGGTTGCCAAATTGCATTATCTCTTATAGTTTCCGAGATATGGACTATCGATAATTTACACCTTAGGCTCTGCTTCTAACTTGGGCCCAAATTGTAAAATGGTCTTATCTATTGGCGATTTCGTCCCAATTCACATTCCAAGTAATATTCGGCATGCTAATTACTTTGCCAGTTGCCAAATTGCATTATCTCTTATAGTTTTCGAGATATGGACTATGGATAATTTACACCTTAGGCTCTGCTTCTAACTTGGGCCCAAATTGTAAAATGGTCTTATCTATTGGCGATTTCATTCCAATTCACATTCCAAGTAATATTCGGCATGCTAATTACATTGCCGTTTGCCAAATTGCATTATCTCTTATAGTTTCCGAGATATGGACTATCGATAATTTACACCTTAGGCTCTGCTTCTAACTTGGGCCCAAATTGTAAAATGGTCTTATCTATTGGCGATTTCGTTCCAATTCACATTCCAAGTAATATTCGGCATGCTAATTACATTGCCGGTTGCCAAATTGCATTATCTCTTATAGTTTCCGAGATATGGACTATCGGTAATTTACACCTTAGGCTCTGCTTCTAACTTGGGCCCAAATTGTAAAATCGTCTTATCTATTGGCGATTTCGTTCCAATTCACATTCCAAGTAATATTCGGCATGCTAATTACATTGCCGGTTGCCAAGTTGCATTATCTCTTATAGTTTCCGAGATATGGACTATCGATAATTTACACCTTCGGCTCTGCTTCTAACTTGGGCCCAAATTGTAAAATGGTCTTATCTATTGGCGATTTCATTCCAATTCACATTCCAAGTAATATTCGGCATGCTAATTACATTGCCGGTTGCCAAATTGCATTATCTCTTATAGTTTCCGAGATATGGACTATCGATAATTTACACCTTAGGCTCTGCTTCTAACTTGGGGCCAAATTGTAAAATGGTCTTATCTATTGGCGATTTCGTTCCAATTCACATTCCAAGTAATATTCGGCATGCTAATTACATTGCCGGTTGCCAAATTGTATTATCTCTTATAGTTTCCGAGATATGGACTATCGGTAATTTACACCTTAGGCTCTGCTTCTAACTTGGGCCCAAATTGTAAAATCGTCTTATCTATTGGCGATTTCGTTCCAATTCACATTCCAAGTAATATTCGGCATGCTGATTACATTGCCGGTTGCCAAATTGCATTATCTCTTATAATTTCCGAGATATGGACTATCGATAATTTACACCTTAGGCTCTGCTTCTAACTTGGGCCCAAATTGTAAAATGGTCTTATCTATTGGCGATTTCGTTCCAATTCACATTCCAAGTAATATTCGGCATGCTAATTACATTGCCGGTTGCCAAATTGAATTATCTCTTATAGTTTCCGAGATATGGACTATCGATAATTTACACCTTAGGCTCTGCTTCTAACTTGGGCCCAAATTGTAAAATGGTCTTATCTATTGGCGATTTCGTTCCAATTCACATTCCAAGTGGTATTCGGCATGCTAATTACATTGCCGGTTGCCAAATTGCATTATCTCTTATAGTTTCCGAGATATGGACTATCGATAATTTACACCTTAGGCTCTGCTTCTAACTTGGGCCCAAATTGTAAAATGGTCTTATCTATTGGCGATTTCGTTCCAATTCACATTCCAAGTAATATTCGGCATGCTAATTACATTGCCGGTTGCCAAATTGCATTATCTCTTATAGTTTCCGAGATATGGACTATCGATAATTTACACCTTAGGCTCTGCTTCTAACTTGGGCCCAAATTGTAAAATGGCCTTATCTATTGGCGATTTCGTTCCAATTCACATTACAAGTAATATTCGGCATGCTAATTACATTGCCGGTTGCCAAATTGCATTATCTCTTATAGTTTCCGAGATATGGACTATCGATAATTTACACCTTAGGCTCTGCTTCTAACTTGGGCCCAAATTGTAAAATGGTCTTATCTATTGGCGATTACGTTCCAATTCACATTCCAAGTAATATTCGGCATGCTAATTACATTGCCGGTTGCCAAATTGCATTATCTCTTATAGTTTCCGAGATATGGACTATCGATAATTTACACCTTAGGCTCTGCTTCTAACTTGGGCCCAAAATGTAAAATGGTCTTCTCTATTGGCGATTTCGTTCCAATCCACATTCCAAGTAATATTCGGCATGCTAATTACATTGCCGGTTCCCAAATTGCATTATCTCTTATAGTTTCCGAGATATGGACTATCGATTATTTTTAACCTTAGGCTCTGCTTCTAACTTGTGCCCAAACTGTAAAATGGTCTTATCTATTGGCGATTTCGTTCCAATTCACATTCCAAGTAGTATTCGGCATGCTAATTACATTGCCGGTTGCCAAATTGCATTATCTCTTATAGTTTCCGAGATATGGACTATCGATAATTTACACCTTAGGCTCTGCTTCTAACTTGGGCCCAAATTGTAAAATGGTCTTATCTATTGGCGATTTCGTCCCAATTCACATTCCAAGTAATATTCGGCATGCTAATTACATTGCCAGTTGCCAAATTGCATTATCTCTTATAGTTTCCGAGATATGGACTATGGATAATTTACACCTTAGGCTCTGCTTCTAACTTGGGCCCAAATTGTAAAATGGTCTTATCTATTGGCGATTTCATTCCAATTCACATTCCAAGTAATATTCGGCATGCTAATTACATTGCCGGTTGCCAAATTGCATTATCTCTTATAGTTTCCGAGATATGGACTATCGATAATTTACACCTTAGGCTCTGCTTCTAACTTGGGCCCAAATTGTAAAATGGTCTTATCTATTGGCGATTTCGTTCCAATTCACATTCCAAGGAATATTCGGCATGCTAATTACATTGCCGGTTGCCAAATTGCATTATCTCTTATAGTTTCCGAGATATGGACTATCGGTAATTTACACCTTAGGCTCTGCTTCTAACTTGGGCCCAAATTGTAAAATCGTCTTATCTATTGGCGATTTCGTTCCAATTCACATTCCAAGTAATATTCGGCATGCTAATTACATTGCCGGTTGCCAAATTGCATTATCTCTTATAGTTTCCGAGATATGGACTATCGATAATTTACACCTTAGGCTCTGCTTCTAACTTGGGCCCAAATTGTAAAATGGTCTTATCTATTGGCGATTTCGTTCCAATTCACATTCCAAGTAATATTCGGCATGTTAATTAAATTGCCGGTTGCCAAATTGCATTATCTCTTATAGTTTCCGAGATATGGACTATCGATAATTTACACCTTAGGCTCTGCTTCTAACTTGGGCCCAAATTGTAAAATCGTCTTATCTATTGGCGATTTCTTTCCAATTCACATTCCAAGTAATATTCGGCATGCTAATTACATTGCCGGTTGCCAAATTGCATTATCTCTTATAGTTTCCGAGATATGGACTATCGATAATTTACACCTTAGGCTCTGCTTCTAACTTGGGCCCAAATTGTAAAATCGTCTTATCTATTGGCGATTTCTTTCCAATTCACATTCCAAGTATTATTCGGCATGCTAGTTACATTGCCGGTGGCCAAGTTGCATTATCTCTTATAGTTTCCGAGATATGGACTATCGATAATTTACACCTTAGGCTCTGCTTCTAACTTGGGCCCAAATTGTAAAATGGTCTTATCTATTGGCGATTTCGTTCCAATTCACATTCCAAGTAATATTCGGCATGCTAATTACATTGCCGGTTGCCAAATTGCATTATCTCTTATAGTTTCCGAGATATGGACTATCGGTAATTTACACCTTAGGCTCTGCTTCTAACTTGGGCCCAAATTGTAAAATCGTCTTATCTATTGGCGATTTCGTTCCAATTCACATTCCAAGTAATATTCGGCATGCTAATTACATTGCCGGTTGCCAAATTGCATTATCTCTTATAGTTTCCGAGATATGGACTATCGATAATTTACACCTTCGGCTCTGCTTCTAACTTGGGCCCAAATTGTAAAATGGTCTTATCTATTGGCGATTTCATTCCAATTCACATTCCAAGTAATATTCGGCATGCTAATTACATTGCCGGTTGCCAAATTGCATTATCTCTTATAGTTTCCGAGATATGGACTATCGATAATTTACACCTTAGGCTCTGCTTCTAACTTGGGGCCAAATTGTAAAATGGTCTTATCTATTGGCGATTTCGTTCCAATTCACATTCCAAGTAATATTCGGCATGCTAATTACATTGCCGGTTGCCAAATTGTATTATCTCTTATAGTTTCCGAGATATGGACTATCGGTAATTTACACCTTAGGCTCTGCTTCTAACTTGGGCCCAAATTGTAAAATCGTCTTATCTATTGGCGATTTCGTTCCAATTCACATTCCAAGTAATATTCGGCATGCTGATTACATTGCCGGTTGCCAAATTGCATTATCTCTTATAATTTCCGAGATATGGACTATCGATAATTTACACCTTAGGCTCTGCTTCTAACTTGGGCCCAAATTGTAAAATGGTCTTATCTATTGGCGATTTCGTTCCAATTCACATTCCAAGTAATATTCGGCATGCTAATTACATTGCCGGTTGCCAAATTGAATTATCTCTTATAGTTTCCGAGATATGGACTATCGATAATTTACACCTTAGGCTCTGCTTCTAACTTGGGCCCAAATTGTAAAATGGTCTTATCTATTGGCGATTTCGTTCCAATTCACATTCCAAGTGGTATTCGGCATGCTAATTACATTGCCGGTTGCCAAATTGCATTATCTCTTATAGTTTCCGAGATATGGACTATCGATAATTTACACCTTAGGCTCTGCTTCTAACTTGGGCCCAAATTGTAAAATGGTCTTATCTATTGGCGATTTCGTTCCAATTCACATTCCAAGTAATATTCGGCATGCTAATTACATTGCCGGTTGCCAAATTGCATTATCTCTTATAGTTTCCGAGATATGGACTATCGATAATTTACACCTTAGGCTCTGCTTCTAACTTGGGCCCAAATTGTAAAATGGCCTTATCTATTGGCGATTTCGTTCCAATTCACATTACAAGTAATATTCGGCATGCTAATTACATTGCCGGTTGCCAAATTGCATTATCTCTTATAGTTTCCGAGATATGGACTATCGATAATTTACACCTTAGGCTCTGCTTCTAACTTGGGCCCAAATTGTAAAATGGTCTTATCTATTGGCGATTTCGTTCCAATTCACATTCCAAGTAATATTCGGCATGCTAATTACATTGCCGGTTGCCAAATTGCATTATCTCTTATAGTTTCCGAGATATGGACTATCGATAATTTACACCTTAGGCTCTGCTTCTAACTTGGGCCCAAAATGTAAAATGGTCTTCTCTATTGGCGATTTCGTTCCAATTCACATTCCAAGTAATATTCGGCATGCTAATTACATTGCCGGTTCCCAAATTGCATTATCTCTTATAGTTTCCGAGATATGGACTATCGATTATTTTTAACCTTAGGCTCTGCTTCTAACGTGTGCCCAAACTGTAAAATGGTCTTATCTATTGGCGATTTCGTTCTAATTCACATTCCAAGTAGTATTCGGCATGCTAATTACATTGCCGGTTGCCAAATTGCATTATCTCTTATAGTTTCCGAGATATGGACTATCGATAATTTACACCTTAGGCTCTGCTTCTAACTTGGGCCCAAATTGTAAAATGGTCTTATCTATTGGCGATTTCGTCCCAATTCACATTCCAAGTAATATTCGGCATGCTAATTACATTGCCAGTGGCCAAATTGCATTATCTCTTATAGTTTCCTAGATATGGACTATGGATAATTTACACCTTAGGCTCTGCTTCTAACTTGGGCCCAAATTGTAAAATGGTCTTATCTATTGGCGATTTCATTCCAATTCACATTCCAAGTAATATTCGGCATGCTAATTACATTGCCGGTTGCCAAATTGCATTATCTCTTATAGTTTCCGAGATATGGACTATCGATAATTTACACCTTAGGCTCTGCTTCTAACTTGGGCCCAAATTGTAAAATGGTCTTATCTATTGGCGATTTCGTTCCAATTCACATTCCAAGGAATATTCGGCATGCTAATTACATTGCCGGTTGCCAAATTGCATTATCTCTTATAGTTTCCGAGATATGGACTATCGATAATTTACACCTTAGGCTCTGCTTCTAACTTGGGCCCAAATTGTAAAATGGTCTTATCTATTGGCGATTTCGTTCCAATTCACATTCCAAGTAATATTCGGCATGTTAATTAAATTGCCGGTTGCCAAATTGCATTATCTCCTATAGTTTCCGAGATATGGACTATCGATAATTTACACCTTAGGCTCTGCTTCTAACTTGGGCCCAAATTGTAAAATCGTCTTATCTATTGGCGATTTCTTTCCAATTCACATTCCAAGTAATATTCGGCATGCTAATTACATTGCCGGTTGCCAAATTGCATTATCTCTTATAGTTTCCGAGATATGGACTATCGATAATTTACACCTTAGGCTCTGCTTCTAACTTGGGCCCAAATTGTAAAATCGTCTTATCTATTGGCGATTTCTTTCCAATTCACATTCCAAGTAATATTCGGCATGCTAGTTACATTGCCGGTGGCCAAGTTGCATTATCTCTTATAGTTTCCGAGATATGGACTATCGATAATTTACACCTTAGGCTCTGCTTCTAACTTGGGCCCAAATTGTAAAATGGTCTTATCTATTGGCGATTTCGTTCCAATTCACATTCCAAGTAATATTCGGCATGCTAATTACATTGCCGGTTGCCAAATTGCATTATCTCTTATAGTTTCCGAGATATGGACTATCGGTAATTTACACCTTAGGCTCTGCTTCTAACTTGGGCCCAAATTGTAAAATCGTCTTATCTATTGGCGATTTCGTTCCAATTCACATTCCAAGTAATATTCGGCATGCTAATTACATTGCCGGTTGCCAAATTGCATTATCTCTTATAGTTTCCGAGATATGGACTATCGATAATTTACACCTTCGGCTCTGCTTCTAACTTGGGCCCAAATTGTAAAATGGTCTTATCTATTGGCGATTTCATTCCAAATCACATTCCAAGTAATATTCGGCATGCTAATTACATTGCCGGTTGCCAAATTGCATTATCTCTTATAGTTTCCGAGATATGGACTATCGATAATTTACACCTTAGGCTCTGCTTCTAACTTGGGGCCAAATTGTAAAATGGTCTTATCTATTGGCGATTTCGTTCCAATTCACATTCCAAGTAATATTCGGCATGCTAATTACATTGCCGGTTGCCAAATTGTATTATCTCTTATAGTTTCCGAGATATGGACTATCGGTAATTTACACCTTAGGCTCTGCTTCTAACTTGGGCCCAAATTGTAAAATCGTCTTATCTATTGGCGATTTCGTACCAATTCACATTCCAAGTAATATTCGGCATGCTGATTACATTGCCGGTTGCCAAATTGCATTATCTCTTATAATTTCCGAGATATGGACTATCGATAATTTACACCTTAGGCTCTGCTTCTAACTTGGGCCCAAATTGTAAAATGGTCTTATCTATTGGCGATTTCGTTCCAATTCACATTCCAAGTAATATTCGGCATGCTAATTACATTGCCGGTTGCCAAATTGAATTATCTCTTATAGTTTCCGAGATATGGACTATCGATAATTTACACCTTAGGCTCTGCTTCTAACTTGGGCCCAAATTGTAAAATGGTCTTATCTATTGGCGATTTCGTTCCAATTCACATTCCAAGTGGTATTCGGCATGCTAATTACATTGCCGGTTGCCAAATTGCATTATCTCTTATAGTTTCCGAGATATGGACTATCGATAATTTACACCTTAGGCTCTGCTTCTAACTTGGGCCCAAATTGTAAAATGGTCTTATCTATTGGCGATTTCGTTCCAATTCACATTCCAAGTAATATTCGGCATGCTAATTACATTGCCGGTTGCCAAATTGCATTATCTCTTATAGTTTCCGAGATATGGACTATCGATAATTTACACCTTAGGCTCTGCTTCTAACTTGGGCCCAAATTGTAAAATGGTCTTATCTATTGGCGATTTCGTTCCAATTCACATTCCAAGTAATATTCGGCATGCTAATTACATTGCCGGTTGCCAAATTGCATTATCTCTTATAGTTTCCGAGATATGGACTATCGATAATTTACACCTTAGGCTCTGCTTCTAACTTGGGCCCAAATTGTAAAATGGTCTTATCTATTGGCGATTTCGTTCCAATTCACATTCCAAGTAATATTCGGCATGCTAATTACATTGCCGGTTGCCAAATTGCATTATCTCTTATAGTTTCCGAGATATGGACTATCGATAATTTACACTTTAGGCTCTGCTTCTAACTTGGGCCCAAATTGTAAAATGGTCTTATCTATTGGCGATTTCGTTCCAATTCACATTCCAAGTAATATTCGGCATGCTAACTACATTGCCGGTTGCCAAATTGCATTATCTCTTATAGTTTCCGAGATATGGACTATCGATAATTTACACCTTAGGCTCTGCTTCTAACTTGGGCCCAAATTGTAAAATGGTCTTATCTATTGGCGATTTCGTTCCAATTCACATTCCAAGTAATATTCGGCATGCTAACTACATTGCCGGTTGCCAAATTGCATTATCTCTTATAGTTTCCGAGATATGGACTATCGATAATTTACACCTTAGGCTCTGCTTCTAACTTGGGCCCAAATTGTAAAATGGTCTTATCTATTGGCGATTTCGTTCCAATTCACATTCCAAGTAATATTCGGCATGCTAATTACATTGCCGGTTGCCAAATTGCATTATCTCTTATAGTTTCCGAGATATGGACTATCGATAATTTACACTTTAGGCTCTGCTTCTAACTTGGGCCCAAATTGTAAAATGGTCTTATCTATTGGCGATTTCGTTCCAATTCACTTTCCAAGTAATATTCGGCATGCTAATTACATTGCCGTTTGCCAAATTGAATTATCTCTTATAGTTTCCGAGATATGGACTATCGATAATTTACACCTTAGGCTCTGCTTCTAACTTGGGCCCAAATTGTAAAATGGTCTTATCTTTTGGCGATTTCGTTCCAATTCACTCTCCAAGTAATATTCGGCATGCTAATTACATTGCCGTTTGCCAAATTGCATTATCTCTTATAGTTTCCGAGATATGGACTATCGATAATTTACACCTTAGGCTCTGCTTCTAACTTGGGCTCAAATTGTAAAATGGTCTTATCTATTGGCGATTTCGTTCCAATTCACATTCCAAGTAATATTCGGCATGCTAATTGCATTGCCGGTTGCCAAATTGCATTATCTCTTATAGCTTCCGAGATATGGACTGTCGATAATTTACACCTTAGGCTCTGCTTCTAACTTGGGCCCAAATTGTAAAATGGTCTTATCTATTGGCGATTTCGTTCCAATTTACTTTCCAAGTAATATTCGGCATGCTAATTACATTGCCGGTTGCCAAATTGGTCTATCTCTTATAGTTTCCGAGATATGGACTATCGATAATTTACACCTTAGGCTCTGCTTCTAACTTGGGCCCAATTTGTAAAATGGTCTTATCTATTGGCGATTTCGTTACAATTCACATTCCAAGTAGTATTTGGCATGCTAATTACATTGCCGGTTCCCAAATTGCATTATCTCTTATAGTTTCCGAGATATGGACTATCGATAATTTACACCTTAGGCTCTGCTTCTAACTTGGGCCCAAATTGTAAAATGGTCTTATCTATTGGCGATTTCGTTCCAATTCACATTCCAAGTAATATTCGGCATGCTAATTACATTGCCAGTTGCCGAATTGCATTATCTCTTATAGTTTCCGAGATATGGACTATGGATAATTTACACCTTAGGCTCTGCTTCTAACTTGGGCCCAAATTGTAAAATGGTCTTATCTATTGTCGATTTCGTTCCAATTCACATTCGAAGTAATATTCGGCATGCTAATTACATTGCCGGTTGCCAAATTGCATTACCTCTTATAGTTTCCGAGATATGGACTATCGATAATTTACACATTAGGCTCTGCTTCTAACTTGGGCCCAAATTGTAAAATGGTCTTATCTATTGGCGATTTCGTTCCAATTCACTTTCCAAGTAATATTCGGCATGCTAATTACATTGCCGGTTGCCAAATTCCATTATCTCTTATAGTTTCCGAGATATGGACTATCGATAATTTACACCTCAGGCTCTGCTTCTAACTTGGGCCCAAATTGTAAAATCGTCTTATCTATTGGCGATTTCGTTCCAATTCACATTCCAAGTAATATTCGGCATGCTAATTACATTGCCGGTTGCCAAATTGCATTATCTCTTATAGTTTCCGAGATATGGACTATCGATAATTTACACCTTAGGCTCTGCTTCTAACTTGGGCCCAAATTGTAAAATGGTCTTATCTATTGGCGATTTCGTTCCAATTCACATTCCAAGTAATATTCGGCATGCTAATTACATTGCCAGTTGCCAAATTGCATTATCTCTTATAGTTTCCGAGATATGGACTATGGATAATTTACACCTTAGGCTCTGCTTCTAACTTGGGCCCAAATTGTAAAATGGTCTTATCTATTGGCGATTTCGTTCCAATTCACATTCCAAGTAATATTCGGCATGCTAATTACATTGCCGGTTGCCAAATTGAATTATCTCTTATAGTTTCCGAGATATGGACTATCGATAATTTACACCTTAGGCTCTGCTTCTAACTTGGGCCCAAATTGTAAAATGGTCTTATCTATTGGCGATTTCGTTCCAATTCACATTCCAAGTGGTATTCGGCATGCTAATTACATTGCCGGTTGCCAAATTGCATTATCTCTTATAGTTTCCGAGATATGGACTATCGATAATTTACACCTTAGGCTCTGCTTCTAACTTGGGCCCAAATTGTAAAATGGTCTTATCTATTGGCGATTTCGTTCCAATTCACATTCCAAGTAATATTCGGCATGCTAATTACATTGCCGGTTGCCAAATTGCATTATCTCTTATAGTTTCCGAGATATGGACTATCGATAATTTACACCTTAGGCTCTGCTTCTAACTTGGGCCCAAATTGTAAAATGGTCTTATCTATTGGCGATTTCGTTCCAATTCACATTCCAAGTAATATTCGGCATGCTAATTACATTGCCGGTTGCCAAATTGCATTATCTCTTATAGTTTCCGAGATATGGACTATCGATAATTTACACCTTAGGCTCTGCTTCTAACTTGGGCCCAAATTGTAAAATGGTCTTATCTATTGGCGATTTCGTTCCAATTCACATTCCAAGTAATATTCGGCATGCTAATTACATTGCCGGTTGCCAAATTGCATTATCTCTTATAGTTTCCGAGATATGGACTATCGATAATTTACACTTTAGGCTCTGCTTCTAACTTGGGCCCAAATTGTAAAATGGTCTTATCTATTGGCGATTTCGTTCCAATTCACATTCCAAGTAATATTCGGCATGCTAACTACATTGCCGGTTGCCAAATTGCATTATCTCTTATAGTTTCCGAGATATGGACTATCGATAATTTACACCTTAGGCTCTGCTTCTAACTTGGGCCCAAATTGTAAAATGGTCTTATCTATTGGCGATTTCGTTCCAATTCACATTCCAAGTAATATTCGGCATGCTAACTACATTGCCGGTTGCCAAATTGCATTATCTCTTATAGTTTCCGAGATATGGACTATCGATAATTTACACCTTAGGCTCTGCTTCTAACTTGGGCCCAAATTGTAAAATGGTCTTATCTATTGGCGATTTCGTTCCAATTCACATTCCAAGTAATATTCGGCATGCTAATTACATTGCCGGTTGCCAAATTGCATTATCTCTTATAGTTTCCGAGATATGGACTATCGATAATTTACACTTTAGGCTCTGCTTCTAACTTGGGCCCAAATTGTAAAATGGTCTTATCTATTGGCGATTTCGTTCCAATTCACATTCCAAGTAATATTCGGCATGCTAATTACATTGCCGGTTGCCAAATTGAATTATCTCTTATAGTTTCCGAGATATGGACTATCGATAATTTACACCTTAGGCTCTGCTTCTAACTTGGGCCCAAATTGTAAAATGGTCTTATCTTTTGGCGATTTCGTTCCAATTCACTCTCCAAGTAATATTCGGCATGCTAATTACATTGCCGTTTGCCAAATTGCATTATCTCTTATAGTTTCCGAGATATGGACTATCGATAATTTACACCTTAGGCTCTGCTTCTAACTTGGGCTCAAATTGTAAAATGGTCTTATCTATTGGCGATTTCGTTCCAATTCACATTCCAAGTAATATTCGGCATGCTAATTGCATTGCCGGTTGCCAAATTGCATTATCTCTTATAGCTTCCGAGATATGGACTGTCGATAATTTACACCTTAGGCTCTGCTTCTAACTTGGGCCCAAATTGTAAAATGGTCTTATCTATTGGCGATTTCGTTCCAATTTACTTTCCAAGTAATATTCGGCATGCTAATTACATTGCCGGTTGCCAAATTGGTCTATCTCTTATAGTTTCCGAGATATGGACTATCGATAATTTACACCTTAGGCTCTGCTTCTAACTTGGGCCCAATTTGTAAAATGGTCTTATCTATTGGCGATTTCGTTACAATTCACATTCCAAGTAGTATTTGGCATGCTAATTACATTGCCGGTTCCCAAATTGCATTATCTCTTATAGTTTCCGAGATATGGACTATCGATAATTTACACCTTAGGCTCTGCTTCTAACTTGGGCCCAAATTGTAAAATGGTCTTATCTATTGGCGATTTCGTTCCAATTCACATTCCAAGTAATATTCGGCATGCTAATTACATTGCCAGTTGCCGAATTGCATTATCTCTTATAGTTTCCGAGATATGGACTATGGATAATTTACACCTTAGGCTCTGCTTCTAACTTGGGCCCAAATTGTAAAATGGTCTTATCTATTGTCGATTTCGTTCCAATTCACATTCGAAGTAATATTCGGCATGCTAATTACATTGCCGGTTGCCAAATTGCATTACCTCTTATAGTTTCCGAGATATGGACTATCGATAATTTACACATTAGGCTCTGCTTCTAACTTGGGCCCAAATTGTAAAATGGTCTTATCTATTGGCGATTTCGTTCCAATTCACTTTCCAAGTAATATTCGGCATGCTAATTACATTGCCGGTTGCCAAATTCCATTATCTCTTATAGTTTCCGAGATATGGACTATCGATAATTTACACCTCAGGCTCTGCTTCTAACTTGGGCCCAAATTGTAAAATCGTCTTATCTATTGGCGATTTCGTTCCAATTCACATTCCAAGTAATATTCGGCATGCTAATTACATTGCCGGTTGCCAAATTGCATTATCTCTTATAGTTTCCGAGATATGGACTATCGATAATTTACACCTTAGGCTCTGCTTCTAACTTGGGCCCAAATTGTAAAATGGTCTTATCTATTGGCGATTTCGTTCCAATTCACATTCCAAGTAATATTCGGCATGCTAATTACATTGCCAGTTGCCAAATTGCATTATCTCTTATAGTTTCCGAGATATGGACTATGGATAATTTACACCTTAGGCTCTGCTTCTAACTTGGGCCCAAATTGTAAAATGGTCTTATCTATTGGCGATTTCGTTCCAATTCACATTCCAAGTAATATTCGGCATGCTAATTACATTGCCGGTTGCCAAATTGCATTACCTCTTATAGTTTCCGAGATATGGACTATCGATAATTTACACCTTAGGCTCTGCTTCTAACTTGGGCCCAAATTGTAAAATGGTCTTATCTATTGGCGATTTCGTTCCAATTCACTTTCCAAGTAATATTCGGCATGCTAATTACATTGCCGGTTGCCAAATTCCATTATCTCTTATAGTTTCCGAGATATGGACTATCGATAATTTACACCTCAGGCTCTGCTTCTAACTTGGGCCCAAATTGTAAAATGGTCTTATCTATTGGCGATTTCGTTCCAATTCACTTTCCAAGTAATATTCGGCATGCTAATTACATTGCCGGTTGCCAAATTGCATTATCTCTTATAGTTTCCGAGATATGGACTATCGATAATTTACACCTTAGGCTCTGCTTCTAACTTGGGCTCAAATTGTAAAATGGTCTTATCTATTGGCGATTTCGTTCCAATTCACATTCCAAGTAATATTCGGCATGCTAATTGCATTGCCGGTTGCCAAATTGCATTATCTCTTATAGCTTCCGAGATATGGACTGTCGATAATTTACACCTTAGGCTCTGCTTCTAACTTGGGCCCAAATTGTAAAATGGTCTTATCTATTGGCGATTTCGTTCCAATTCACTTTCCAAGTAATATTCGGCATGCTAATTACATTGCCGGTTGCCAAATTGCATTATCTCTTATAGTTTCCGAGATATGGACTATCGATAATTTACACCTTAGGCTCTGCTTCTAACTTGGGCCCAAATTGTAAAATGGTCTTATCTATTGGCGATTTCGTTCCAATTCACTTTCCAAGTAATATTCGGCATGCTAATTACATTGCCGGTTGCCAAATTGCATTATCTCTTATAGTTTCCGAGATATGGACTATCGATAATTTACACCTTAGGCTCTGCTTCTAACTTGGGCCCAAATTGTAAAATGGTCTTATCTATTGGCGATTTCGTTCCAATTCACATTCCAAGTAATATCCGGCATGCTAATTACATTGCCGGTTGCCAAATTGAATTATCTCTTATAGTTTCCGAGATATGGGCTATCGATAATTTACACCTTAGGCTCTGCTTCTAACTTGGGCCCAAATTGTAAAATGGTCTTACCTATTGGCGATTTCGTTCCAATTCACATTCCAAGTAATATTCGGCATGCTAATTACATTGCCGGTTGCCAAATTGCATTATCTCTGATAGTTTCCGAGATATGGACTATCGATAATTTACACCTTAGGCTCTGCTTCTAACTTGGGCCCAAATTGTAAAATGGTCTTATCTATTGGCGATTTCGTTCCAATTCACATTCCAAGTAATATTCGGCATGCTAATTACATTGCCGGTTGCCAAATTGCATTATCTCTTATAGTTTCCGAGATATGGACTATCGATAATTTACACCTTAGGCTCTGCTTCTAACTTGGGCCCAAATTGTAAAATGGTCTTATCTATTGGCGATTCCGTTCCAATTCACATTCCAAGTAATATTCGGCATGCTAATTACATTGCCGGTTGCCAAATTGCATTATCTCTTATAGTTTCCGAGATATGGACTATCGTTAATTTACACCTTAGGCTCTGCTTCTTACTTGGGCCCAAATTGTAAAATGGTCTTATCTATTGCCGATTTCGTTCCAATTCACATTCCAAGTAATATTCGGCATGCTAATTACATTGCCGGGTGCCAAATTGCATTATCTCTTATAGTTTCCGAGATATGGACTATCGATAATTTACACCTTAGGCTCTGCTTCTAACTTGGGCCCAAATTGTAAAATGGTCTTATCTATTGGCGATTTCGTTCCAATTCACATTCCAAGTAATATTCGGCATGCTAATTACATTGCCGGTTGCCAAATTGCATTATCTCTTATAGTTTCCGAGATATGGACTATCGATAATTTACACCTTAGGTTCTGCTTCTAACTTGGGCCCAAATTGTAAAATGGTCTTATCTATTGGCGATTTCGTTCCAATTCACATTCCAAGTAATATTCGGCATGCTAATTACATTGCCGGTTGCCAAATTGCATTATCTCTTATAGTTTCCGAGATATGGACTATCGTTAATTTACACCTTAGGCTCTGCTTCTTACTTGGGCCCAAATTGTAAAATGGTCTTATCTATTGCCGATTTCGTTCCAATTCACATTCCAAGTAATATTCGGCATGCTAATTACATTGCCGGGTGCCAAATTGCATTATCTCTTATAGTTTCCGAGATATGGACTATCGATAATTTACACCTTAGGCTCTGCTTCTAACTTGGGCCCAAATTGTAAAATGGTCTTATCTATTGGCGATTTCGTTCCAATTCACATTCCAAGTAATATTCGGCATGCTAATTACATTGCCGGTTGCCAAATTGCATTATCTCTTATAGTTTCCGAGATATGGACTATCGATAATTTACACCTTAGGCTCTGCTTCTAACTTGGGCCCAAATTGTAAAATGGTCTTATCTATTGGCGATTTCGTTCCAATTCACATTCCAAGTAATATTCGGCATGCTAATTACATTGCCGGTTGCCAAATTGCATTATCTCTTATAGTTTCCGAGATATGGACTATCGATAATTTACACCTTAGGCTCTGCTTCTAACTTGGGCCCAAATTGTAAAATGGTCTTATCTATTGGCGATTTCGTTCCAATTCACATTCCAAGTAATATTCGGCATGCTAATTACATTGCCGGTTGCCAAATTGCATTATCTCTTATAGTTTCCGAGATATGGACTATCGATAATTTACACCTTAGGCTCTGCTTCTAACTTGGGCCCAAATTGTAAAATGGTCTTATCTATTGGCGATTTCGTTCCAATTCACATTCCAAGTAATATTCGGCATGCTAATTACATTGCCGGTTGCCAAATTGCATTATCTCTTATAGTTTCCGAGATATGGACTATCGATAATTTACACCTTAGGCTCTGCTTCTAACTTGGGCCCAAATTGTAAAATGGTCTTATCTATTGGCGATTTCGTTCCAATTCACATTCCAAGTAATATTCGGCATGCTAATTACATTGCCGGTTGCCAAATTGCATTATCTCTTATAGTTTCCGAGATATGGACTATCGATAATTTACACCTTAGGCTCTGCTTCTAACTTGGGCCCAAATTGTAAAATGGTCTTATCTATTGGCGATTTCGTTCCAATTCACATTCCAAGTAATATTCGGCATGCTAATTACATTGCCGGTTGCCAAATTGCATTATCTCTTATAGTTTCCGAGATATGGACTATCGATAATTTACACCTTAGGCTCTGCTTCTAACTTGGGCCCAAATTGTAAAATGGTCTTATCTATTGGCGATTTCGTTCCAATTCACATTCCAAGTAATATTCGGCATGGTAATTACATTGCCGGTTGCCAAATTGAATTATCTCTTATAGTTTCCGAGATATGGACTATCGATAATTTACACCTTAGGCTCTGCTTCTAACTTGGGCCCAAATTGTAAAATGGTCTTATCTATTGGCGATTTCGTTCCAATTCACATTCCAAGTATTATTCGGCATGCTAATTACATTGCCGGTTGCCAAATTGCATTATCTCTTATAGTTTCCGAGATATGGACTATCGATAATTTACACCTTAGGCTCTGCTTCTAACTTGGGCCCAAATTGTAAAATGGTCTTATCTATTGGCGATTTCGTTCCAATTCACATTCCAAGTAATATTCGGCATGCTAATTACATTGCCAGTTGCCAAATTGCATTATCTCTTATAGTTTCCGAGATATGGACTATCGATAATTTACACCTTAGGCTCTGCTTCTAACTTGGGCCCAAATTGTAAAATGGTCTTATCTATTGGCGATTTCGTTCCAATTCACATTCCAAGTAATATTCGGCATGCTAATTACATTGCCGGTTGCCAAATTGCATTATCTCTTATAGTTTCCGAGATATGGACTATCGATAATTTACACCTTAGGCTCTGCTTCTAACTTGGGCCCAAATTGTAAAATGGTCTTATCTATTAGCGATTTCGTTCCAATTCACTTTCCAAGTAATATTCGGCATGCTAATTACATTGCCGGTTGCCAAATTGCATTATCTCTTATAGTTTCCGAGATATGGACTATCGTTAATTTACACCTTAGGCTCTGCTTCTAACTTGGGCCCAAATTGTAAAATGGTCTTATCTATTGGCGATTTCGTTCCAATTCACTCTCCAAGTAATATTCGGCATGCTAATTACATTGCCGGTTGCCAAATTGCATTATCTCTTATAGTTTCCGAGATATGGACTATCGATAATTTACACCTTAGGCTCTGCCTCTAACTTGGGCCCAAATTGTAAAATGGTCTTATCTATTGGCGATTTCGTTCCAATTCACATTCCAAGTAATATTCGGCATGCTAATTACATTGCCGGTTGCCAAATTGCATTATCTCTTATAGTTTCCGAGATATGGACTATCGATAATTTACACCTTAGGCTCTGCTTCTAACTTGGGCCCAAATTGTAAAATGGTCTTATCTATTGGCGATTTCGTTCCAATTCACATTCCAAGTAATATTCGGCATGCTAATTACATTGCCGGTTGCCAAATTGCATTATCTCTTATAGTTTCCGAGATATGGACTATCGATAATTTACACCTTAGGCTCTGCTTCTAACTTGGGCCCAAATTGTAAAATGGTCTTATCTATTGGCGATTTCGTTCCAATTCACATTCCAAGTATTATTCGGCATGCTAATTACATTGCCGGTTGCCAAATTGCATTATCTCTTATAGTTTCCGAGATATGGACTATCGATAATTTACACCTTAGGCTCTGCTTCTAACTTGGGCCCAAATTGTAAAATGGTCTTATCTATTGGCGATTTCGTTCCAATTCACATTCCAAGTAATATTCGGCATGCTAATTACATTGCCAGTTGCCAAATTGCATTATCTCTTATAGTTTCCGAGATATGGACTATCGATAATTTACACCTTAGGCTCTGCTTCTAACTTGGGCCCAAATTGTAAAATGGTCTTATCTATTGGCGATTTCGTTCCAATTCACTCTCCAAGTAATATTCGGCATGCTAATTACATTGCCGGCTGCCAAATTGCATTATCTCTTATAGTTTCCGAGATATGGACTATCGATAATTTACACCTTAGGCTCTGCTTCTAACTTGGGCCCAAATTGTAAAATGGTCTTATCTATTGGCGATTTCGTTCCAATTCACATTCCAAGTAATATTCGGCATGCTAATTACATTGCCGGTTGCCAAATTGCATTATCTCTTATAGTTTCCGAGATATGGACTATCGATAATTTACACCTTAGGCTCTGCTTCTAACTTGGGCCCAAATTGTAAAATGGTCTTATCTATTGGCGATTTCGTTCCAATTCACATTCCAAGTAATATTCGGCATGCTAATTACATTGCCGGTTGCCAAATTGCATTATCTCTTATAGTTTCCGAGATATGGACTATCGATAATTTACACCTTAGGCTCTGCTTCTAACTTGGGCCCAAATTGTAAAATGGTCTTATCTATTGGCGATTTCGTTCCAATTCACATTCCAAGTAATATTCGGCATGCTAATTACATTGCCGGTTGCCAAATTGCATTATCTCTTATAGTTTCCGAGATATGGACTATCGATAATTTACACCTTAGGCTCTGCTTCTAACTTGGGCCCAAATTGTAAAATGGTCTTATCTATTGGCGATTTCGTTCCAATTCACATTCCAAGTAATATTCGGCATGCTAATTACATTGCCGGTTGCCAAATTGCATTATCTCTTATAGTTTCCGAGATATGGACTATCGATAATTTACACCTTAGGCTCTGCTTCTAACTTGGGCCCAAATTGTAAAATGGTCTTATCTATTGGCGATTTCGTTCCAATTCACATTCCAAGTAATATTCGGCATGCTAATTACATTGCCGGTTGCCAAATTGCATTATCTCTTATAGTTTCCGAGATATGGACTATCGATAATTTACACCTTAGGCTCTGCTTCTAACTTGGGCCCAAATTGTAAAATGGTCTTATCTATTGGCGATTTCGTTCCAATTCACATTCCAAGTAATATTCGGCATGGTAATTACATTGCCGGTTGCCAAATTGAATTATCTCTTATAGTTTCCGAGATATGGACTATCGATAATTTACACCTTAGGCTCTGCTTCTAACTTGGGCCCAAATTGTAAAATGGTCTTATCTATTGGCGATTTCGTTCCAATTCACATTCCAAGTATTATTCGGCATGCTAATTACATTGCCGGTTGCCAAATTGCATTATCTCTTATAGTTTCCGAGATATGGACTATCGATAATTTACACCTTAGGCTCTGCTTCTAACTTGGGCCCAAATTGTAAAATGGTCTTATCTATTGGCGATTTCGTTCCAATTCACATTCCAAGTAATATTCGGCATGCTAATTACATTGCCAGTTGCCAAATTGCATTATCTCTTATAGTTTCCGAGATATGGACTATCGATAATTTACACCTTAGGCTCTGCTTCTAACTTGGGCCCAAATTGTAAAATGGTCTTATCTATTGGCGATTTCGTTCCAATTCACATTCCAAGTAATATTCGGCATGCTAATTACATTGCCGGTTGCCAAATTGCATTATCTCTTATAGTTTCCGAGATATGGACTATCGATAATTTACACCTTAGGCTCTGCTTCTAACTTGGGCCCAAATTGTAAAATGGTCTTATCTATTAGCGATTTCGTTCCAATTCACTTTCCAAGTAATATTCGGCATGCTAATTACATTGCCGGTTGCCAAATTGCATTATCTCTTATAGTTTCCGAGATATGGACTATCGTTAATTTACACCTTAGGCTCTGCTTCTAACTTGGGCCCAAATTGTAAAATGGTCTTATCTATTGGCGATTTCGTTCCAATTCACTCTCCAAGTAATATTCGGCATGCTAATTACATTGCCGGTTGCCAAATTGCATTATCTCTTATAGTTTCCGAGATATGGACTATCGATAATTTACACCTTAGGCTCTGCCTCTAACTTGGGCCCAAATTGTAAAATGGTCTTATCTATTGGCGATTTCGTTCCAATTCACATTCCAAGTAATATTCGGCATGCTAATTACATTGCCGGTTGCCAAATTGCATTATCTCTTATAGTTTCCGAGATATGGACTATCGATAATTTACACCTTAGGCTCTGCTTCTAACTTGGGCCCAAATTGTAAAATGGTCTTATCTATTGGCGATTTCGTTCCAATTCACATTCCAAGTAATATTCGGCATGCTAATTACATTGCCGGTTGCCAAATTGCATTATCTCTTATAGTTTCCGAGATATGGACTATCGATAATTTACACCTTAGGCTCTGCTTCTAACTTGGGCCCAAATTGTAAAATGGTCTTATCTATTGGCGATTTCGTTCCAATTCACATTCCAAGTATTATTCGGCATGCTAATTACATTGCCGGTTGCCAAATTGCATTATCTCTTATAGTTTCCGAGATATGGACTATCGATAATTTACACCTTAGGCTCTGCTTCTAACTTGGGCCCAAATTGTAAAATGGTCTTATCTATTGGCGATTTCGTTCCAATTCACATTCCAAGTAATATTCGGCATGCTAATTACATTGCCAGTTGCCAAATTGCATTATCTCTTATAGTTTCCGAGATATGGACTATCGATAATTTACACCTTAGGCTCTGCTTCTAACTTGGGCCCAAATTGTAAAATGGTCTTATCTATTGGCGATTTCGTTCCAATTCACATTCCAAGTAATATTCGGCATGCTAATTACATTGCCGGTTGCCAAATTGCATTATCTCTTATAGTTTCCGAGATATGGACTATCGATAATTTACACCTTAGGCTCTGCTTCTAACTTGGGCCCAAATTGTAAAATGGTCTTATCTATTAGCGATTTCGTTCCAATTCACTTTCCAAGTAATATTCGGCATGCTAATTACATTGCCGGTTGCCAAATTGCATTATCTCTTATAGTTTCCGAGATATGGACTATCGTTAATTTACACCTTAGGCTCTGCTTCTAACTTGGGCCCAAATTGTAAAATGGTCTTATCTATTGGCGATTTCGTTCCAATTCACTCTCCAAGTAATATTCGGCATGCTAATTACATTGCCGGCTGCCAAATTGCATTATCTCTTATAGTTTCCGAGATATGGACTATCGATAATTTACACCTTAGGCTCTGCTTCTAACTTGGGCTCAAATTGTAAAATGGTCTTATCTATTGGCGATTTCGTTCCAATTCACATTCCAAGTAATATTCGGCATGCTAATTGCATTGCCGGTTGCCAAATTGCATTATCTCTTATAGTTTCCGAGATATGGACTGTCGATAATTTACACCTTAGGCTCTGCTTCTAACTTGGGCCCAAATTGTAAAATGGTCTTATCTATTGGCGATTTCGTTCCAATTCACTTTCCAAGTAATATTCGGCATGCTAATTACATTGCCGGTTGCCAAATTGAATTATCTCTTATAGTTTCCGAGATATGGACTATCGATAATTTACACCTTAGGCTCTGCTTCTAACTTGGGCCCAAATTGTAAAATGGTCTTATCTTTGGCGATTTCGTTCCAATTCACTCTCCAAGTAATATTCGGCATGCTAATTACATTGCCGTTTGCCAAATTGCATTATCTCTTATAGTTTCCGAGATATGGACTATCGATAATTTACACCTTAGTCTCTGCTTCTAACTTGGGCTCAAATTGTAAAATGGTCTTATCTATTGGCGATTTCGTTCCAATTCACATTCCAAGTAATATTCGGCATGCTAATTGCATTGCCGGTTGTCAAATTGCATTATCTCTTATAGCTTCCGAGATATGGACTGTCGATAATTTACACCTTAGGCTCTGCTTCTAACTTGGGCCCAAATTGTAAAATGGTCTTATCTATTGGCGATTTCGTTCCAATTCACTTTCCAAGTAATATTCGGCATGCTAATTACATTGCCGGTTGCCAAATTGAATTATCTCTTATAGTTTCCGAGATATGGACTATCGATAATTTACACCTTAGGCTCTGCTTCTAACTTGGGCCCAAATTGTAAAATGGTCTTATCTATTGGCGATTTCGTTCCAATTCACATTCCAAGTAGTATTCGGCATGCTAATTACGTCGCCGGTTGCCAAATTGCATTATCTCTTATAGTTTCCGAGATATGGACTATCGATAATTTACACCTTAGGCTCTGCTTCTAACTTGGGCCCAAATTGTAAAATGGTCTTATCTATTGGCGATTTCGTTCCAATTCACATTCCAATTAATATTCGGCATGCTAATTACATTGCCAGTTGCCAAATTGCATTATCTCTTATAGTTTCCGAGATATGGACTATGGATAATTTACACCTTAGGCTCTGCTTCTAACTTGGGCCCAAATTGTAAAATGGTCTTATCTATTGGCGATTTCGTTCCAATTCACATTCCAAGTAATATTCGGCATGCTAATTACATTGCCGGTTGCCAAATTGCATTACCTCTTATAGTTTCCGAGATATGGACTATCGATAATTTACACATTAGGCTCTGCTTCTAACTTGGGCCCAAATTGTAAAATGGTCTTATCTATTGGCGATTTCGTTCCAATTCACATTCCAAGTAATATTCGGCATGCTAATTTCATTGCCGGTTGCCAAATTGCATTACCTCTTATAGTTTCCGAGATATGGACTATCGATAATTTACACCTCAGGCTCTGCTTCTAACTTGGGCCCAAATTGTAAAATCGTCTTATCTATTGGCGATTTCGTTCCAATTCACATTCCAAGTAATATTCGGCATGCTAATTACATTGCCGGTTGCCAAATTGCATTATCTCTTATAGTTTCCGAGATATGGACTATCGATAATTTACACCTTAGGCTCTGCTTCTAACTTGGGCCCAAATTGTAAAATGGTCTTATCTATTACCGATTTCGTTCCAATTCACATTCCAAGTAATATTCGGCATGCTAATTACATTGCCGGTTGCCAAATTGCATTATCTCTTATAGTTTCCGAGATATGGACTATCGATAATTTACACCTTAGGCTCTGCTTCTAACTTGGGCCCAAATTGTAAAATGGTCTTATCTATTGGCGATTTCGTTCCAATTCACTTTCCAAGTAATATTCGGCATGCTAATTACATTGCCGGTTGCCAAATTGCATTATCTCTTATAGTTTCCGAGATATGGACTATCGATAATTTACACCTTAGGCTCTGCTTCTAACTTGGGCCCAAATTGTAAAATGGTCTTATCTATTGGCGATTTCGTTCCAATTCACTTTCCAAGTAATATTCGGCATGCTAATTACATTGCCGGTTGCCAAATTGCATTATCTCTTATAGTTTCCGAGATATGGATTATCGATAATTTACACCTTAGGCTCTGCTTCTAACTTGGGCCCAAATTGTAAAATGGTCTTATCTATTACCGATTTCGTTCCAATTCACATTCCAAGTAATATTCGGCATGCTAATTACATTGCCGGTAGCCAAATTGCATTATCTCTTATAGTTTCCGAGATATGGACTATCGATAATTTACACCTTAGGCTCTGCTTCTAACTTGGGCCCAAATTGTAAAATGGTCTTATCTATTGGCGATTTCATTCCAATTCACATTCCAAGTAATATTCGGCATGCTAATTACATTGCCGGTTGCCAAATTGCATTATCTCTTATAGTTTCCGAGATATGGACTATCGATAATTTACACCTTAGGCTCTGCTTCTAACTTGGGCCCAAATTGTAAAATGGTCTTATCTATTGGCGATTTCATTCCAATTCACATTCCAAGTAATATTCGGCATACTAATTACATTGCCGGTTGCCAAATTGCATTATCTCTTATAGTTTCCGAGATATGGACTATCGATAATTTACACCTTAGGCTCTGCTTCTAACTTGGGCCCAAATTGTAAAATGGTCTTATCTATTGGCGATTTCGTTCCAATTCACATTCCAAGTAATATTCGGCATGCTAATTACATTGCCGGTTGCCAAATTGCATTATCTCTTATAGTTTCCGAGATATGGACTATCGATAATTTACACCTTAGGCTCTGCTTCTAACTTGGGCCCAAATTGTAAAATGGTTTTATCTATTACCGATTTCGTTCCATTTCAAATTCCAAGTAATATTCGGCATGCTAATTACATTGCCGGTTGCCAAATTGCATTATCTCTTATAGTTTCCGAGATATGGACTATCGATAATTTACACCTTAGGCTCTGCTTCTAACTTGGGCCCAAATTGTAAAATGGTCTTATCTATTGGCGATTTCATTCCAATTCACATTCCAAGTAATATTCGGCATGCTAATTACATTGCCGGTTGCCAGATTGCATTATCTCTTATAGTTTCCGAGATATGGACTATCGATAATTTACACCTTAGGCTCTGCTTCTAACTTGGGCCCAAATTGTAAAATAGTCTTATCTATTGGCGATTTCGTTCCAATTCACATTCCAAGTAATATTCGGCATGCTAATTACATTGCCGGTTGCCAAATTGCATTACCTCTTATAGTTTCCGAGATATGGACTATCGATAATTTACACCTCAGGCTCTGCTTCTAACTTGGGCCCAAATTGTAAAATCGTCTTATCTATTGGCGATTTCGTTCCAATTCACATTCCAAGTAATATTCGGCATGCTAATTACATTGCCGGTTGCCAAATTGCATTACCTCTTATAGTTTCCGAGATATGGACTATCGATAATTTACACCTTAGGCTCTGCTTCTAACTTGGGCCCAAATTGTAAAATGGTCTTATCTATTGGCGATTTCGTTCCAATTCACATTCCAAGTAATATTCGGCATGCTAATTACATTGCCGGTTGCCAAATTGCATTATCTCTTATAGTTTCCGAGATATGGACTATCGTTAATTTACACCTTAGGCTCTGCTTCTAACTTGGGCCCAAATTGTAAAATGGTCTTATCTATTGCCGATTTCATTCCAATTCACATTCCAAGTAATATTCGGCATGCGAATTACATTGCCGGTTGCCAAATTGCATTATCTCTTATAGTTTCCGAGATATGGACTATCGATAATTTACACCTTAGGCTCTGCTTCTAACTTGGGCCCAAATTGTAAAATGGTCTTATCTATTGGCGATTTCATTCCAATTCACATTCCAAGTAGTATTCGGCATGCTAATTACATTGCCGGTTGCCAAATTGCATTATCTCTTATAGTTTCCGAGTTATGGACTATCGATAATTTACACCTTAGGCTCTGCTTCTAACTTGGGCCCAAATTGTAAAATGGTCTTATCTATTGGCGATTTCGTTCCAATTCACATTCCAAGTAATATTAGGCATGCTAATTACATTGCCAGTTGCCAAATTGCATTATCTCTTATAGTTTCCGACATATGGACTATCGATAATTTACACCTTAGTCTCTGCTTCTAACTTGGGCCCAAATTGTAAAATGGTCTTATCTATTGGCGATTTCGTTCCAATTCACATTCCAAGTAGTATTCGGCATGCTAATTACATTGCCGGTTGCCAAATTGCATTATCTCTTATAGTTTCCGAGTTATGGACTATCGATAATTTACACCTTAGGCTCTGCTTCTAACTTGGGCCCAAATTGTAAAATGGTCTTATCTATTGGCGATTTCGTTCCAATTCACATTCCAAGTAATATTAGGCATGCTAATTACATTGCCAGTTGCCAAATTGCATTATCTCTTATAGTTTCCGACATATGGACTATCGATAATTTACACCTTAGTCTCTGCTTCTAACTTGGGCCCAAATTGTAAAATGGTCTTATCTATTGGCGATTTCGTTCCAATTCACATTCCAAGTAGTATTCGGCATGCTAATTACATTGCCGGTTGCCAAATTGCATTATCTCTTATAGTTTCCGAGATATGGACTATCGATAATTTACACCTTAGGCTCTGCTTCTAACTTGGGCCCAAATTGTAAAATGGTCTTATCTATTGGCGATTTCGTTCCAATTCACATTCCAAGTAATATTCGGCATGCTAATTGCATTGCCAGTTGCCAAATTGCATTATCTCTTATAGTTTCCGAGATATGGACTATCGATAATTTACACCTTAGGCTCTGCTTCTAACTTGGGCCCAAATTGTAAAATGGTCTTATCTATTGGCGATTTCGTTCCAATTCACATTCCAAGTAATATTCGGCATGCTAATTACATTGCCGGTTGCCAAATTGCATTATCTCTTATAGTTTCCGAGATATGGACTATCGATAATTTACACCTTAGGCTCTGCTTCTAACTTGGGCTCAAATTGTAAAATGGTCTTATCTATTGGCGATTTCGTTCCAATTCACATTCCAAGTAATATTCGGCATGCTAATTGCATTGCCGGTTGTCAAATTGCATTATCTCTTATAGCTTCCGAGATATGGACTGTCGATAATTTACACCTTAGGCTCTGCTTCTAACTTGGGCCCAAATTGTAAAATGGTCTTATCTATTGGCGATTTCGTTCCAATTCACTTTCCAAGTAATATTCGGCATGCTAATTACATTGCCGGTTGCCAAATTGAATTATCTCTTATAGTTTCCGAGATATGGACTATCGATAATTTACACCTTAGGCTCTGCTTCTAACTTGGGCCCAAATTGTAAAATGGTCTTATCTATTGGCGATTTCGTTCCAATTCACATTCCAAGTAGTATTCGGCATGCTAATTACGTTGCCGGTTCCCAAATTGCATTATCTCTTATAGTTTCCGAGATATGGACTATCGATAATTTACACCTTAGGCTCTGCTTCTAACTTGGGCCCAAATTGTAAAATGGTCTTATCTATTGGCGATTTCGTTCCAATTCACATTCCAATTAATATTCGGCATGCTAATTACATTGCCAGTTGCCAAATTGCATTATCTCTTATAGTTTCCGAGATATGGACTATGGATAATTTACACCTTAGGCTCTGCTTCTAACTTGGGCCCAAATTGTAAAATGGTCTTATCTATTGGCGATTTCGTTCCAATTCACATTCCAAGTAATATTCGGCATGCTAATTACATTGCCGGTTGCCAAATTGCATTACCTCTTATAGTTTCCGAGATATGGACTATCGATAATTTACACATTAGGCTCTGCTTCTAACTTGGGCCCAAATTGTAAAATGGTCTTATCTATTGGCGATTTCGTTCCAATTCACATTCCAAGTAATATTCGGCATGCTAATTTCATTGCCGGTTGCCAAATTGCATTACCTCTTATAGTTTCCGAGATATGGACTATCGATAATTTACACCTCAGGCTCTGCTTCTAACTTGGGCCCAAATTGTAAAATCGTCTTATCTATTGGCGATTTCGTTCCAATTCACATTCCAAGTAATATTCGGCATGCTAATTACATTGCCGGTTGCCAAATTGCATTATCTCTTATAGTTTCCGAGATATGGACTATCGATAATTTACACCTTAGGCTCTGCTTCTAACTTGGGCCCAAATTGTAAAATGGTCTTATCTATTACCGATTTCGTTCCAATTCACATTCCAAGTAATATTCGGCATGCTAATTACATTGCCGGTTGCCAAATTGCATTATCTCTTATAGTTTCCGAGATATGGACTATCGATAATTTACACCTTAGGCTCTGCTTCTAACTTGGGCCCAAATTGTAAAATGGTCTTATCTATTGGCGATTTCGTTCCAATTCACTTTCCAAGTAATATTCGGCATGCTAATTACATTGCCGGTTGCCAAATTGCATTATCTCTTATAGTTTCCGAGATATGGACTATCGATAATTTACACCTTAGGCTCTGCTTCTAACTTGGGCCCAAATTGTAAAATGGTCTTATCTATTGGCGATTTCGTTCCAATTCACTTTCCAAGTAATATTCGGCATGCTAATTACATTGCCGGTTGCCAAATTGCATTATCTCTTATAGTTTCCGAGATATGGATTATCGATAATTTACACCTTAGGCTCTGCTTCTAACTTGGGCCCAAATTGTAAAATGGTCTTATCTATTACCGATTTCGTTCCAATTCACATTCCAAGTAATATTCGGCATGCTAATTACATTGCCGGTTGCCAAATTGCATTATCTCTTATAGTTTCCGAGATATGGACTATCGATAATTTACACCTTAGGCTCTGCTTCTAACTTGGGCCCAAATTGTAAAATGGTCTTATCTATTGGCGATTTCATTCCAATTCACATTCCAAGTAATATTCGGCATGCTAATTACATTGCCGGTTGCCAAATTGCATTATCTCTTATAGTTTCCGAGATATGGACTATCGATAATTTACACCTTAGGCTCTGCTTCTAACTTGGGCCCAAATTGTAAAATGGTCTTATCTATTGGCGATTTCATTCCAATTCACATTCCAAGTAATATTCGGCATACTAATTACATTGCCGGTTGCCAAATTGCATTATCTCTTATAGTTTCCGAGATATGGACTATCGATAATTTACACCTTAGGCTCTGCTTCTAACTTGGGCCCAAATTGTAAAATGGTCTTATCTATTGGCGATTTCGTTCCAATTCACATTCCAAGTAATATTCGGCATGCTAATTACATTGCCGGTTGCCAAATTGCATTATCTCTTATAGTTTCCGAGATATGGACTATCGATAATTTACACCTTAGGCTCTGCTTCTAACTTGGGCCCAAATTGTAAAATGGTCTTATCTATTACCGATTTCGTTCCATTTCACATTCCAAGTAATATTCGGCATGCTAATTACATTGCCGGTTGCCAAATTGCATTATCTCTTATAGTTTCCGAGATATGGACTATCGATAATTTACACCTTAGGCTCTGCTTCTAACTTGGGCCCAAATTGTAAAATGGTCTTATCTATTGGCGATTTCATTCCAATTCACATTCCAAGTAATATTCGGCATGCTAATTACATTGCCGGTTGCCAGATTGCATTATCTCTTATAGTTTCCGAGATATGGACTATCGATAATTTACACCTTAGGCTCTGCTTCTAACTTGGGCCCAAATTGTAAAATAGTCTTATCTATTGGCGATTTCGTTCCAATTCACATTCCAAGTAATATTCGGCATGCTAATTACATTGCCGGTTGCCAAATTGCATTACCTCTTATAGTTTCCGAGATATGGACTATCGATAATTTACACCTCAGGCTCTGCTTCTAACTTGGGCCCAAATTGTAAAATCGTCTTATCTATTGGCGATTTCGTTCCAATTCACATTCCAAGTAATATTCGGCATGCTAATTACATTGCCGGTTGCCAAATTGCATTACCTCTTATAGTTTCCGAGATATGGACTATCGATAATTTACACCTTAGGCTCTGCTTCTAACTTGGGCCCAAATTGTAAAATGGTCTTATCTATTGGCGATTTCGTTCCAATTCACATTCCAAGTAATATTCGGCATGCTAATTACATTGCCGGTTGCCAAATTGCATTATCTCTTATAGTTTCCGAGATATGGACTATCGTTAATTTACACCTTAGGCTCTGCTTCTAACTTGGGCCCTAATTGTAAAATGGTCTTATCTATTGCCGATTTCATTCCAATTCACATTCCAAGTAATATTCGGCATGCGAATTACATTGCCGGTTGCCAAATTGCATTATCTCTTATAGTTTCCGAGATATGGACTATCGATAATTTACACCTTAGGCTCTGCTTCTAACTTGGGCCCAAATTGTAAAATGGTCTTATCTATTGGCGATTTCATTCCAATTCACATTCCAAGTAGTATTCGGCATGCTAATTACATTGCCGGTTGCCAAATTGCATTATCTCTTATAGTTTCCGAGTTATGGACTATCGATAATTTACACCTTAGGCTCTGCTTCTAACTTGGGCCCAAATTGTAAAATGGTCTTATCTATTGGCGATTTCGTTCCAATTCACATTCCAAGTAATATTAGGCATGCTAATTACATTGCCAGTTGCCAAATTGCATTATCTCTTATAGTTTCCGACATATGGACTATCGATAATTTACACCTTAGTCTCTGCTTCTAACTTGGGCCCAAATTGTAAAATGGTCTTATCTATTGGCGATTTCGTTCCAATTCACATTCCAAGTAGTATTCGGCATGCTAATTACATTGCCGGTTGCCAAATTGCATTATCTCTTATAGTTTCCGAGATATGGACTATCGATAATTTACACCTTAGGCTCTGCTTCTAACTTGGGCCCAAATTGTAAAATGGTCTTATCTATTGGCGATTTCGTTCCAATTCACATTCCAAGTAATATTCGGCATGCTAATTGCATTGCCAGTTGCCAAATTGCATTATCTCTTATAGTTTCCGAGATATGGACTATCGATAATTTACACCTTAGGCTCTGCTTCTAACTTGGGCCCAAATTGTAAAATGGACTTATCTATTGGCGATTTCGTTCCAATTCACATTCCAAGTAATATTCGGCATGCTAATTACATTGCCGGTTGCCAAATTGCATTATCTCTTATAGTTTCCGAGATATGGACTATCGATAATTTACACCTTAGGCTCTGCTTCTAACTTGGGCCCAAATTGTAAAATGGTCTTATCTATTGGCGATTTCGTTCCAATTCACTCTCCAAGTAATATTCGGCATGCTAATTACATTGCCGGTTGCCAAATTGCATTATCTCTTATAGTTTCCGAGATATGGACTATCGATAATTTACACCTTAGGCTCTGCTTCTAACTTGGGCTCAAATTGTAAAATGGTCTTATCTATTGGCGATTTCGTTCCAATTCACATTCCAAGTAATATTCGGCATGCTAATTGCATTGCCGGTTGCCAAATTGCATTATCTCTTATAGCTTCCGAGATATGGACTGTCGATAATTTACACCTTAGGCTCTGCTTCTAACTTGGGCCCAAATTGTAAAATGGTCTTATCTATTGGTGATTTCGTTCCAATTCACATTCCAAGTAGTATTCGGCATGCTAATTACATTGCCGGTTGCCAAATTGCATTATCTCTTATAGTTTCCGAGATATGGACTATCGATAATTTACACCTTAGGCTCTGCTTCTAACTTGGGCCCAAATTGTAAAATGGTCTTATCTATTGGCGATTTCATTCCAATTCACATTCCAAGTAGTATTCGGCATGCTAATTACATTGCCGGTTGCCAAATTGCATTATCTCTTATAGTTTCCGAGTTATGGACTATCGATAATTTACACCTTAGGCTCTGCTTCTAACTTGGGCCCAAATTGTAAAATGGTCTTATCTATTGGCGATTTCGTTCCAATTCACATTCCAAGTAATATTCGGCATGCTAATTGCATTGCCGGTTGCCAAATTGCATTATCTCTTATAGCTTCCGAGATATGGACTGTCGATAATTTACACCTTAGGCTCTGCTTCTAACTTGGGCCCAAATTGTAAAATGGTCTTATCTATTGGCGATTTCGTTCCAATTCACATTCCAAGTAATATTCGGCATGCTAATTACATTGCCGGTTGCCAAATTGCATTATCTCTTATAGTTTCCGAGATATGGACTATCGTTAATTTACACCTTAGGCTCTGCTTCTAACTTGGGCCCAAATTGTAAAATGGTCTTATCTATTGCCGATTTCATTCCAATTCACATTCCAAGTAATATTCGGCATGCGAATTACATTGCCGGTTGCCAAATTGCATTATCTCTTATAGTTTCCGAGATATGGACTATCGATAATTTACACCTTAGGCTCTGCTTCTAACTTGGGCCCAAATTGTAAAATGGTCTTATCTATTGGCGATTTCATTCCAATTCACATTCCAAGTAGTATTCGGCATGCTAATTACATTGCCGGTTGCCAAATTGCATTATCTCTTATAGTTTCCGAGTTATGGACTATCGATAATTTACACCTTAGGCTCTGCTTCTAACTTGGGCCCAAATTGTAAAATGGTCTTATCTATTGGCGATTTCGTTCCAATTCACATTCCAAGTAATATTAGGCATGCTAATTACATTGCCAGTTGCCAAATTGCATTATCTCTTATAGTTTCCGACATATGGACTATCGATAATTTACACCTTAGTCTCTGCTTCTAACTTGGGCCCAAATTGTAAAATGGTCTTATCTATTGGCGATTTCGTTCCAATTCACATTCCAAGTAGTATTCGGCATGCTAATTACATTGCCGGTTGCCAAATTGCATTATCTCTTATAGTTTCCGAGATATGGACTATCGATAATTTACACCTTAGGCTCTGCTTCTAACTTGGGCCCAAATTGTAAAATGGTCTTATCTATTGGCGATTTCGTTCCAATTCACATTCCAAGTAATATTCGGCATGCTAATTGCATTGCCAGTTGCCAAATTGCATTATCTCTTATAGTTTCCGAGATATGGACTATCGATAATTTACACCTTAGGCTCTGCTTCTAACTTGGGCCCAAATTGTAAAATGGTCTTATCTATTGGCGATTTCGTTCCAATTCACATTCCAAGTAATATTCGGCATGCTAATTACATTGCCGGTTGCCAAATTGCATTATCTCTTATAGTTTCCGAGATATGGACTATCGATAATTTACACCTTAGGCTCTGCTTCTAACTTGGGCCCAAATTGTAAAATGGTCTTATCTATTGGCGATTTCGTTCCAATTCACTCTCCAAGTAATATTCGGCATGCTAATTACATTGCCGGTTGCCAAATTGCATTATCTCTTATAGTTTCCGAGATATGGACTATCGATAATTTACACCTTAGGCTCTGCTTCTAACTTGGGCTCAAATTGTAAAATGGTCTTATCTATTGGCGATTTCGTTCCAATTCACATTCCAAGTAATATTCGGCATGCTAATTGCATTGCCGGTTGCCAAATTGCATTATCTCTTATAGCTTCCGAGATATGGACTGTCGATAATTTACACCTTAGGCTCTGCTTCTAACTTGGGCCCAAATTGTAAAATGGTTTTATCTATTGGCGATTTCGTTCCAATTCACATTCCAAGTAATATTCGGCATGCTAATTACATTGCCGGTTGCCAAATTGCATTATCTCTTATAGTTTCCGAGATATGGACTATCGATAATTTACACCTTAGGCTCTGCTTCTAACTTGGGCCCAAATTGTAAAATGGTCTTATCTATTGGCGATTTCGTTCCAATTCACATTCCAAGTAATATTCGGCATGCTAATTACATTGCCGGTTGCCAAATTGCATTATCTCTTATAGTTTCCGAGATATGGACTATCGATAATTTACACCTTAGGCTCTGCTTCTAACTTGGGCCCAAATTGTAAAATGGTCTTATCTATTGGCGATTTCGTTCCAATTCACATTCCATGTAATATTCGGCATGCTAATTACATTGCCGGTGGCCAAGTTGCATTATCTCTTATAGTTTCCGAGATATGGACTATCGATAATTTACACCTTAGGCTCTGCTTCTAACTTGGGCCCAAATTGTAAAATGGTCTTATCTATTGGCGATTTCGTTCCAATTCACATTCCAAGTAATATTCGGCATGCTAATTACATTGCCGGTTGCCAAATTGCATTATCCCTTATAGTTTCCGAGATATGGACTATCGATAATTTACACCTCAGGCTCTGCTTCTAACTTGGGCCCAAATTGTAAAATCGTCTTATCTATTGGCGATTTCGTTCCAATTCACATTCCAAGTAATATTCGGCATGCTAATTACATTGCCGGTTGCCAAATTGCATTACCTCTTATAGTTTCCGAGATATGGACTATCGATAATTTACACCTTAGGCTCTGCTTCTAACTTGGGCCCAAATTGTAAGATGGTCTTATCTATTGGCGATTTCGTTCCAATTCACATTCCAAGTAATATTCGGCATGCTAATTACATTGCCGGTTGCCAAATTGCATTATCTCTTATAGTTTCCGAGATATGGACTATCGTTAATTTACACCTTAGGCTCTGCTTCTAACTTGGGCCCTAATTGTAAAATGGTCTTATCTATTGCCGATTTCATTCCAATTCACATTCCAAGTAATATTCGGCATGCGAATTACATTGCCGGTTGCCAAATTGCATTATCTCTTATAGTTTCCGAGATATGGACTATCGATAATTTACACCTTAGGCTCTGCTTCTAACTTGGGCCCAAATTGTAAAATGGTCTTATCTATTGGCGATTTCATTCCAATTCACATTCCAAGTAGTATTCGGCATGCTAATTACATTGCCGGTTGCCAAATTGCATTATCTCTTATAGTTTCCGAGTTATGGACTATCGATAATTTACACCTTAGGCTCTGCTTCTAACTTGGGCCCAAATTGTAAAATGGTCTTATCTATTGGCGATTTCGTTCCAATTCACATTCCAAGTAATATTAGGCATGCTAATTACATTGCCAGTTGCCAAATTGCATTATCTCTTATAGTTTCCGACATATGGACTATCGATAATTTACACCTTAGTCTCTGCTTCTAACTTGGGCCCAAATTGTAAAATGGTCTTATCTATTGGCGATTTCGTTCCAATTCACATTCCAAGTAGTATTCGGCATGCTAATTACATTGCCGGTTGCCAAATTGCATTATCTCTTATAGTTTCCGAGATATGGACTATCGATAATTTACACCTTAGGCTCTGCTTCTAACTTGGGCCCAAATTGTAAAATGGTCTTATCTATTGGCGATTTCGTTCCAATTCACATTCCAAGTAATATTCGGCATGCTAATTGCATTGCCAGTTGCCAAATTGCATTATCTCTTATAGTTTCCGAGATATGGACTATCGATAATTTACACCTTAGGCTCTGCTTCTAACTTGGGCCCAAATTGTAAAATGGTCTTATCTATTGGCGATTTCGTTCCAATTCACATTCCAAGTAATATTCGGCATGCTAATTACATTGCCGGTTGCCAAATTGCATTATCTCTTATAGTTTCCGAGATATGGACTATCGATAATTTACACCTTAGGCTCTGCTTCTAACTTGGGCCCAAATTGTAAAATGGTCTTATCTATTGGCGATTTCGTTCCAATTCACTCTCCAAGTAATATTCGGCATGCTAATTACATTGCCGGTTGCCAAATTGCATTATCTCTTATAGTTTCCGAGATATGGACTATCGATAATTTACACCTTAGGCTCTGCTTCTAACTTGGGCTCAAATTGTAAAATGGTCTTATCTATTGGCGATTTCGTTCCAATTCACATTCCAAGTAATATTCGGCATGCTAATTGCATTGCCGGTTGCCAAATTGCATTATCTCTTATAGCTTCCGAGATATGGACTGTCGATAATTTACACCTTAGGCTCTGCTTCTAACTTGGGCCCAAATTGTAAAATGGTCTTATCTATTGGCGATTTCGTTCCAATTCACATTCCAAGTAGTATTCGGCATGCTAATTACATTGCCGGTTGCCAAATTGCATTATCTCTTATAGTTTCCGAGATATGGACTATCGATAATTTACACATTAGGCTCTGCTTCTAACTTGGGCCCAAATTGTAAAATGGTCTTATCTATTGGCGATTTCATTCCAATTCACATTCCAAGTAGTATTCGGCATGCTAATTACATTGCCGGTTGCCAAATTGCATTATCTCTTATAGTTTCCGAGATATGGACTATCGATAATTTACACCTTAGGCTCTGCTTCTAACTTGGGCCCAAATTGTAAAATGGTCTTATCTATTGGCGATTTCGTTCCAATTCACATTCCAAGTAATATTCGGCATGCTAATTGCATTGCCAGTTGCCAAATTGCATTATCTCTTATAGTTTCCGAGATATGGACTATCGATAATTTACACCTTAGGCTCTGCTTCTAACTTGGGCCCAAATTGTAAAATGGTCTTATCTATTGGCGATTTCGTTCCAATTCACATTCCAAGTAATATTCGGCATGCTAATTACATTGCCGGTTGCCAAATTGCATTATCTCTTATAGTTTCCGAGATATGGACTATCGATAATTTACACCTTAGGCTCTGCTTCTAACTTGGGCCCAAATTGTAAAATGGTCTTATCTATTGGCGATTTCGTTCCAATTCACTCTCCAAGTAATATTCGGCATGCTAATTACATTGCCGGTTGCCAAATTGCATTATCTCTTATAGTTTCCGAGATATGGACTATCGATAATTTACACCTTAGGCTCTGCTTCTAACTTGGGCTCAAATTGTAAAATGGTCTTATCTATTGGCGATTTCGTTCCAATTCACATTCCAAGTAATATTCGGCATGCTAATTGCATTGCCGGTTGCCAAATTGCATTATCTCTTATAGCTTCCGAGATATGGACTGTCGATAATTTACACCTTAGGCTCTGCTTCTAACTTGGGCCCAAATTGTAAAATGGTTTTATCTATTGGCGATTTCGTTCCAATTCACTTTCCAAGTAATATTCGGCATGCTAATTACATTGCCGGTTGCCAAATTGCATTATCTCTTATAGTTTCCGAGATATGGACTATCGATAATTTACACCTTAGGCTCTGCTTCTAACTTGGGCCCAAATTGTAAAATGGTCTTATCTATTGGCGATTTCGTTCCAATTCACATTCCAAGTAATATTCGGCATGCTAATTACATTGCCGGTTGCCAAATTGCATTATCTCTTATAGTTTCCGAGATATGGACTATCGTTAATTTACACCTTAGGCTCTGCTTCTAACTTGGGCCCAAATTGTAAAATGGTCTTATCTATTGCCGATTTCATTCCAATTCACATTCCAAGTAATATTCGGCATGCGAATTACATTGCCGGTTGCCAAATTGCATTATCTCTTATAGTTTCCGAGATATGGACTATCGATAATTTACACCTTAGGCTCTGCTTCTAACTTGGGCCCAAATTGTAAAATGGTCTTATCTATTGGCGATTTCATTCCAATTCACATTCCAAGTAGTATTCGGCATGCTAATTACATTGCCGGTTGCCAAATTGCATTATCTCTTATAGTTTCCGAGTTATGGACTATCGATAATTTACACCTTAGGCTCTGCTTCTAACTTGGGCCCAAATTGTAAAATGGTCTTATCTATTGGCGATTTCGTTCCAATTCACATTCCAAGTAATATTAGGCATGCTAATTACATTGCCAGTTGCCAAATTGCATTATCTCTTATAGTTTCCGACATATGGACTATCGATAATTTACACCTTAGTCTCTGCTTCTAACTTGGGCCCAAATTGTAAAATGGTCTTATCTATTGGCGATTTCGTTCCAATTCACATTCCAAGTAGTATTCGGCATGCTAATTACATTGCCGGTTGCCAAATTGCATTATCTCTTATAGTTTCCGAGATATGGACTATCGATAATTTACACCTTAGGCTCTGCTTCTAACTTGGGCCCAAATTGTAAAATGGTCTTATCTATTGGCGATTTCGTTCCAATTCACATTCCAACTAATATTCGGCATGCTAATTGCATTGCCAGTTGCCAAATTGCATTATCTCTTATAGTTTCCGAGATATGGACTATCGATAATTTACACCTTAGGCTCTGCTTCTAACTTGGGCCCAAATTGTAAAATGGTCTTATCTATTGGCGATTTCGTTCCAATTCACATTCCAAGTAATATTCGGCATGCTAATTACATTGCCGGTTGCCAAATTGCATTATCTCTTATAGTTTCCGAGATATGGACTATCGATAATTTACACCTTAGGCTCTGCTTCTAACTTGGGCCCAAATTGTAAAATGGTCTTATCTATTGGCGATTTCGTTCCAATTCACTCTCCAAGTAATATTCGGCATGCTAATTACATTGCCGGTTGCCAAATTGCATTATCTCTTATAGTTTCCGAGATATGGACTATCGATAATTTACACCTTAGGCTCTGCTTCTAACTTGGGCTCAAATTGTAAAATGGTCTTATCTATTGGCGATTTCGTTCCAATTCACATTCCAAGTAATATTCGGCATGCTAATTGCATTGCCGGTTGCCAAATTGCATTATCTCTTATAGCTTCCGAGATATGGACTGTCGATAATTTACACCTTAGGCTCTGCTTCTAACTTGGGCCCAAATTGTAAAATGGTTTTATCTATTGGCGATTTCGTTCCAATTCACTTTCCAAGTAATATTCGGCATGCTAATTACATTGCCGGTTGCCAAATTGCATTATCTCTTATAGTTTCCGAGATATGGACTATCGATAATTTACACCTTAGGCTCTGCTTCTAACTTGGGCCCAAATTGTAAAATGGTCTTATCTATTGGCGATTTCGTTCCAATTCACATTCCAAGTAATATTCGGCATGCTAATTACATTGCCGGTTGCCAAATTGCATTATCTCTTATAGTTTCCGAGATATGGACTATCGATAATTTACACCTTAGGCTCTGCTTCTAACTTGGGCCCAAATTGTAAAATGGTCTTATCTATTGGCGATTTCGTTCCAATTCACATTCCATGTAATATTCGGCATGCTAATTACATTGCCGGTGGCCAAGTTGCATTATCTCTTATAGTTTCCGAGATATGGACTATCGATAATTTACACCTTAGGCTCTGCTTCTAACTTGGGCCCAAATTGTAAAATGGTCTTATCTATTGGCGATTTCGTTCCAATTCACATTCCAAGTAATATTCGGCATGCTAATTACATTGCCGGTTGCCAAATTGCATTATCCCTTATAGTTTCCGAGATATGGACTATCGATAATTTACACCTTAGGCTCTGCTTCTAACTTGGGCCCAAATTGTAAAATGGTCTTATCTATTGGCGATTTCGTTCCAATTCACTCTCCAAGTAATATTCGGCATGCTAATTACATTGCCGGTTGCCAAATTGCATTATCTCTTATAGTTTCCGAGATATGGACTATCGATAATTTACACCTTAGGCTCTGCTTCTAACTTGGGCTCAAATTGTAAAATGGTCTTATCTATTGGCGATTTCGTTCCAATTCACATTCCAAGTAATATTCGGCATGCTAATTGCATTGCCGGTTGCCAAATTGCATTATCTCTTATAGCTTCCGAGATATGGACTGTCGATAATTTACACCTTAGGCTCTGCTTCTAACTTGGGCCCAAATTGTAAAATGGTCTTATCTATGGGCGATTTCGTTCCAATTTACTTTCCAAGTAATATTCGGCATGCTAATTACATTGCCGGTTGCCAAATTGCATTATCTCTTATAGTTTCCGAGATATGGACTATCGATAATTTAGACCTTAGGCTCCGCTTCTAACTTGGGCCCAAATTGTAAAATGGTCTTATCTATTGGCGATTTCGTTCCAATTCACATTCCAAGTAATATTCGGCATGCTAATTACATTGCCGGTGGCCAAGTTGCATTATCTTTTATAGTTTCCGAGATATGGACTATCGATAATTTACACCTTAGGCTCTGCTTCTAACTTGGGCCCAAATTGTAAAATGGTCTTATCTATTGGCGATTTCGTTCCAATTCACATTCCAAGTAATATTTGGCATGCTAATTACATTGCCGGTTGCCAAATTGCATTATCTCTTATAGTTTCCGAGATATGGACTATCGATTATTTTTAACCTTAGGCTCTGCGTCTAACTTGGGCTCAAACTGTAAAATGGTCTTATCTATTGGCGATTTCGTTCCAATTCACATTCCAAGTAATATTCGTCATGCTAATTACATTGCCGGTTGCCAAATTGCATTATCTCTTATAGTTTCCGAGATATGGACTATCGATAATTTACACCTTAGGCTCTGCTTCTAACTTGGGCCCAAATTGTAAAATGGTCTTATCTATTGGCGATTTCGTTCCAATTCACATTCCAAGTAATATTCGGCATGCTAATTACATTGCCGGTTGCCAAATTGCATTATCTCTTATAGTTTCCGAGATATGGACTATCGATAATTTACACCTTAGGCTCTGCTTCTACCTTGGGCCCAAATTGTAAAATGGTCTTATCTATTGGCGATTTCGTCCCAATTCACATTCCATGTAATATTCGGCATGCTAATTACATTGCCGGTTGCGAAATTGCATTATCTCTTATAGTTTCCGAGATATGGACTATCGATAATTTACACCTTAGGCTCTGCTTCTAACTTGGGCCCAAATTGTAAAATGGTCTTATCTATTGGCGATTTCGTTCCAATTCACATTCCAAGTAATATTCGGCATGCTAATTACATTGCCGGTTGCCAAATTGCATTATCTCTTATAGTTTCCGAGATATGGACTATCTATAATTTACACCTTAGGCTCTGCTTCTAACTTGGGCCCAAATTGTAAAATGGCCTTATCTATTGGCGATTTCGTTCCAATTCACATTCCAAGTAATACTCGGCATGCTGATTACATTGCCGGTTGCCAAATTGCATTATCTCTTATAGTTTCAGAGATATGGACTATCGATAATTTACACCTTAGGCTCTGCTTCTAACTTGGGCCCAAATTGTAAAATGGTCTTATCTATTGGCGATTTCGTTCCAATTCACATTCCAAGTAATATTCGGGACGCTAATTACATTGCCGGTTGCCAAATTGCATTATCTCTTATAGTTTCCGAGATATAGACTATCGATAATTTACACCTTAGGCTCTGCTTCTAACTTGGGCCCAAATTGTAAAATGGTCTTATCTATTGGCGATTTCGTTCCAATTCACATTCCAAGTAATATTCGGCATGCTAATTACATTGCCGGTTGCCAAATTGAATTATCTCCTATAGTTTCCGAGATATGGACTATCGATAATTTACACCTTAGGCTCTGCTTCTAACTTGGGCCCAAATTGTAAAATGGTCTTACCTATTGGCGATTTCGTTCCAATTCACATTCCAAGTAATATTCGGCATGCTAATTACATTGCCGGTGGCCAAGTTGCATTATCTCTTATAGTTTCCGAGATATGGACTATCGATAATTTACACCTTAGGCTCTGCTTCTAACTTGGGCCCAAATTGTAAAATGGTCTAATCTATTGGCGATTTCGTTCCAATTCACATTCCAAGTAATATTCGGCATGCTAATTACATTGCCGGTTCCCAAATTGCATTATCTCTTATAGTTTCCGAGATATGGACTATCGATTATTTTTAACCTTAGGCTCTGCTTCTAACTTGGGCCCAAACTGTAAAATGGTCTTATCTATTGGCGATTTCGTTCCAATTCACATTCCAAGTAGTATTCGGCATGTTAATTAAATTGCTGGTTGCCAAATTGCATTATCTCTTATAGTTTCCGAGATATGGACTATCGATAATTTACACCTTAGGCTCTGCTTCTAACTTGGGCCCAAATTGTAAAATGGCCTTATCTAATGGCGATTTCGTTCCAATTCACATTCCAAGTATTATTCGGCATGCTAATTACATTGCCGGTGGCCAAATTGCATTATCTCTTATAGTTTCCGAGATATGGACTATCGATAATTTACACCTTTGGCTCTGCTTCTAACTTGGGCCCAAATTGTAAAATGGTCTTATCTATTGCCGATTTCGTTCCAATTCACATTCCAAGTAATATTCGGCATGCTAATTACATTGCCGGTTGCCAAATTGCATTATCTCTTATAGTTTCCGAGATATGGACTATCGATAATTTACACCTTAGGCTCTGCTTCTAACTTGGGCCCAAATTGTAAAATGGTCTTATCTATTGGCGATTTCGTTCCAATTGACATTGTAAGTAATATTCGGCATGCTAATTACATTGCCGGTTGCCAAATTGCATTATCTCTTATAGTTTCCGAGATATGGACTATCGATAATTTACACCTTAGGCTCTGCTTCTAACTTGGGCTCAAATTGTAAAATGGTCTTATCTATTGGCGATTTCGTTCCAATTCACATTCCAAGTAATATTCGGCATGCTAATTATATTGCCGGTTCCGAAATTGCATTATCTCCTATAGTTTCCGAGATATGGACTATCGATTACTTTTAACCTTAGGCTCTGCTTCTAACTTGGGCCCAAACTGTAAAATGGTCTTATCTATTGGCGATTTCGTTCCAATTCACATTCCAAGTATTATTCGGCATGCTAATTACATTGCCGGTGGCCAAATTGCATTATCTCTTATAGTTTCCGAGATATGGACTATCGATAATTTACACCTTTGGCTCTGCTTCTAACTTGGGCCCAAATTGTAAAATGGTCTTATCTATTGCCGATTTCGTTCCAATTCACATTCCAAGTAATATTCGGCATGCTAATTACATTGCCGGTTGCCAAATTGCATTATCTCTTATAGTTTCCGAGATATGGACTATGGATAATTTACACCTTAGGCTCTGCTTCTAACTTGGGCCCAAATTGTAAAATGGTCTTATCTATTGCCGATTTCGTTCCAATTCACATTCCAAGTAATATTCGGCATGCTAATTACATTGCCGGTTGCCAAATTGCATTATCTCTTATAGTTTCCGAGATATGGACTATCGATAATTTACACCTTAGGCTCTGCTTCTAACTTGGGCCCAAATTGTAAAATGGTCTTATCTATTGGCGATTTCATTCCAATTCACAATCCAAGTAATATTCGGCATGCTAATTACATTGCCGGTTGCCAAATTGCATTATCTCTTATAGTTTCCGAGATATGGACTATCGATAATTTACACCTTAGGCTCTGCTTCTAACTTGGGCCCAAATTGTAAAATGGTCTTATCTATTGGCGATTTCATTCCAATTCACATTCCAAGTAATATTCGGCATGCTAATTACATTGCCGGTTGCCAAATTGCATTATCTCTTATAGTTTCCGAGATATGGACTATCGATAATTTACACCTTAGGCTCTGCTTCTAACTTGGGCCCAAATTGTAAAATGGTCTTATCTATTGGCGATTTCGTTCCAATTCACATTCCAAGTAATATTCGGCATGCTAATTACATTGCCGTTTGCCAAATTGCATTATCCCTTATAGTTTCCGAGATATGGACTATCGATAATTTACACCTTAGGCTCTGCTTCTAACTTGGGCCCAAATTGTAAAATCGTCTTATCTATTGGCGATTTCGTTCCAATTCACATTCCAAGTAATATTCGGCATGCTAATTACATTGCCGGTTGCCAAATTGCATTATCTCTTATAGTTTCCGAGATATGGACTATCGATAATTTACACCTTAGGCTCTGCTTCTAACTTGGGCCCAAATTGTAAAATGGTCTTATCTATTGGCGATTTCGTTCCAATTCACATTCCAAGTAATATTCGGCATGTTAATTACATTGCCGGTTGCCAAATTGCATTATCTCTTATAGTTTCCGAGATATGGACTATCGATAATTTACACCTTAGGCTCTGCTTCTAACTTGGGCCCAAATTGTAAAATGGTCTTATCTATTGGCGATTTCGATCCAATTCACATTCCAAGTAATATTCGGCATGCTAATTACATTGCCGGTGGCCAAGTTGCATTATCTTTTATAGTTTCCGAGATATGGACTATCGATAATTTACACCTTAGGCTCTGCTTCTAACTTGGGCCCAAATTGTAAAATGGTCTTATCTATTGGCGATTTCGTTCCAATTCACATTCCAAGTAATATTTGGCATGCTAATTACATTGCCGGTTGCCAAATTGCATTATCTCTTATAGTTTCCGAGATATGGACTATCGATTATTTTTAACCTTAGGCTCTGCGTCTAACTTGGGCTCAAACTGTAAAATGGTCTTATCTATTGGCGATTTCGTTCCAATTCACATTCCAAGTAATATTCGTCATGCTAATTACATTGCCGGTTGCCAAATTGCATTATCTCTTATAGTTTCCGAGATATGGACTATCGATAATTTACACCTTAGGCTCTGCTTGTACCTTGGGCCCAAATTGTAAAATGGTCTTATCTATTGGCGATTTCGTCCCAATTCACATTCCAAGTAATATTCGGCATGCTAATTACATTGCCGGTTGCGAAATTGCATTATCTCTTATAGTTTCCGAGATATGGACTATCGATAATTTACACCTTAGGCTCTGCTTCTAACTTGGGCCCAAATTGTAAAATGGTCTTATCTATTGGCGATTTCGTTCCAATTCACATTCCAAGTAATATTCGGCATGCTAATTACATTGCCGGTTGCCAAATTGCATTATCTCTTATAGTTTCCGAGATATGGACTATCGATAATTTACACCTTAGGCTCTGCTTCTAACTTGGGCCCAAATTGTAAAATGGTCTTATCTATTGGCGATTTCGTTCCAATTCACATTCCAAGTAATATTCGGCATGCTAATTACATTGCCGGTTGCCAAATTGCATTATCTCTTATAGTTTCCGAGATATGGACTATCTATAATTTACACCTTAGGCTCTGCTTCTAACTTGGGCCCAAATTGTAAAATGGCCTTATCTATTGGCGATTTCGTTCCAATTCACATTCCAAGTAATACTCGGCATGCTGATTACATTGCCGGTTGCCAAATTGCATTATCTCTTATAGTTTCAGAGATATGGACTATCGATAATTTACACCTTAGGCTCTGCTTCTAACTTGGGCCCAAATTGTAAAATGGTCTTATCTATTGGCGATTTCGTTCCAATTCACATTCCAAGTAATATTCGGGACGCTAATTACATTGCCGGTTGCCAAATTGCATTATCTCTTATAGTTTCCGAGATATGGACTATCTATAATTTACACCTTAGGCTCTGCTTCTAACTTGGGCCCAAATTGTAAAATGGTCTTATCTATTGGCGATTTCGTTCCAATTGACATTGTAAGTAATATTCGGCATGCTAATTACATTGCCGGTTGCCAAATTGCATTATCTCTTATAGTTTCCGAGATATGGACTATCGATAATTTACACCTTAGGCTCTGCTTCTAACTTGGGCTCAAATTGTAAAATGGTCTTATCTATTGGCGATTTCGTTCCAATTCACATTCCAAGTAATATTCGGCATGCTAATTACATTGCCGGTTCCGAAATTGCATTATCTCCTATAGTTTCCGAGATATGGACTATCGATTATTTTTAACCTTAGGCTCTGCTTCTAACTTGGGCCCAAACTGTAAAATGGTCTTATCTATTGGCGATTTCGTTCCAATTCACATTCCAAGTAGTATTCGGCATGCTAATTACATTGCCGGTTGCCAAATTGCATTATCTCTTATAGTTTCCGAGATATGGACTATGGATAATTTACACCTTAGGCTCTGCTTCTAACTTGGGCCCAAATTGTAAAATGGTCTTATCTATTGCCGATTTCGTTCCAATTCACATTCCAAGTAATATTCGGCATGCTAATTACATTGCCGGTTGCCAAATTGCATTATCTCTTATAGTTTCCGAGATATGGACTATCGATAATTTACACCTTAGGCTCTGCTTCTAACTTGGGCCCAAATTGTAAAATGGTCTTATCTATTGGCGATTTCATTCCAATTCACATTCCAAGTAATATTCGGCATGCTAATTACATTGCCGGTTGCCAAATTGCATTATCTCTTATAGTTTCCGAGATATGGACTATCGATAATTTACACCTTAGGCTCTGCTTCTAACTTGGGCCCAAATTGTAAAATGGTCTTATCTATTGGCGATTTCATTCCAATTCACATTCCAAGTAATATTCGGCATGCTAATTACATTGCCGGTTGCCAAATTGCATTATCTCTTATAGTTTCCGAGATATGGACTATCGATAATTTACACCTTAGGCTCTGCTTCTAACTTGGGCCCAAATTGTAAAATGGTCTTATCTATTGGCGATTTCGTTCCAATTCACATTCCAAGTAATATTCGGCATGCTAATTACATTGCCGTTTGCCAAATTGCATTATCCCTTATAGTTTCCGAGATATGGACTATCGATAATTTACACCTTAGGCTCTGCTTCTAACTTGGGCCCAAATTGTAAAATCGTCTTATCTATTGGCGATTTCGTTCCAATTCACATTCCAAGTAATATTCGGCATGCTAATTACATTGCCGGTTGCCAAATTGCATTATCTCTTATAGTTTCCGAGATATGGACTATCGATAATTTACACCTTAGGCTCTGCTTCTAACTTGGGCCCAAATTGTAAAATGGTCTTATCTATTGGCGATTTCGTTCCAATTCACATTCCAAGTAATATTCGGCATGTTAATTACATTGCCGGTTGCCAAATTGCATTATCTCTTATAGTTTCCGAGATATGGACTATCGATAATTTACACCTTAGGCTCTGCTTCTAACTTGGGCCCAAATTGTAAAATTGTCTTATCTATTGGCGATTTCGTTCCAATTCACATTCCAAGTAATATTCGGCATGCTAATTACATTGCCGGTGGCCAAGTTGCATTATCTTTTATAGTTTCCGAGATATGGACTATCGATAATTTACACCTTAGGCTCTGCTTCTAACTTGGGCCCAAATTGTAAAATGGTCTTATCTATTGGCGATTTCGTTCCAATTCACATTCCAAGTAATATTTGGCATGCTAATTACATTGCCGGTTGCCAAATTGCATTATCTCTTATAGTTTCCGAGATATGGACTATCGATAATTTACACCTTAGGCTCTGCTTCTAACTTGGGCCCAAATTGTAAAATGGTCTTATCTATTGGCGATTTCGTTCCAATTCACATTCCAAGTAATATTCGGCATGCTAATTACATTGCCGGTTGCCAAATTGCATTATCTCTTATAGTTTCCGAGATATTGACTATCGATAATATACACCTTAGGCTCTGCTTGTACCTTGGGCCCAAATTGTAAAATGGTCTTATCTATTGGCGATTTCGTCCCAATTCACATTCCAAGTAATATTCGGCATGCTAATTACATTGCCGGTTGCGAAATTGCATTATCTCTTATAGTTTCCGAGATATGGACTATCGATAATTTACACCTTAGGCTCTGCTTCTAACTTGGGCCCAAATTGTAAAATGGTCTTATCTATTGGCGATTTCGTTCCAATTCACATTCCAAGTAATATTCGGCATGCTAATTACATTGCCGGTTGCCAAATTGCATTATCTCTTATAGTTTCCGAGATATGGACTATCGATAATTTACACCTTAGGCTCTGCTTCTAACTTGGGCCCAAATTGTAAAATGGTCTTATCTATTGGCGATTTCGTTCCAATTCACATTCCAAGTAATATTCGGCATGCTAATTACATTGCCGGTTGCCAAATTGCATTATCTCTTATAGTTTCCGAGATATGGACTATCTATAATTTACACCTTAGGCTCTGCTTCTAACTTGGGCCCAAATTGTAAAATGGCCTTATCTATTGGCGATTTCGTTCCAATTCACATTCCAAGTAATACTCGGCATGCTGATTACATTGCCGGTTGCCAAATTGCATTATCTCTTATAGTTTCAGAGATATGGACTATCGATAATTTACACCTTAGGCTCTGCTTCTAACTTGGGCCCAAATTGTAAAATGGTCTTATCTATTGGCGATTTCGTTCCAATTCACATTCCAAGTAATATTCGGGACGCTAATTACATTGCCGGTTGCCAAATTGCATTATCTCTTATAGTTTCCGAGATATGGACTATCGATAATTTACACCTTAGGCTCTGCTTCTAACTTGGGCCCAAATTGTAAAATGGTCTTATCTATTGGCGATTTCGTTCCAATTCACATTCCAAGTAATATTCGGCATGCTAATTACATTGCCGGCTGCCAAATTGAATTATCTCCTATAGTTTCCGAGATATGGACTATCGATAATTTACACCTTAGGCTCTGCTTCTAACTTGGGCCCAAATTGTAAAATGCTCTTACCTATTGGCGATTTCGTTCCAATTCACATTCCAAGTAATATTCGGCATGCTAATTACATTGCCGGTGGCCAAGTTGCATTATCTCTTATAGTTTCCGAGATATGGACTATCGATAATTTACACCTTAGGCTCTGCTTCTAACTTGGGCCCAAATTGTAAAATGGTCTTATCTATTGGCGATTTCGTTCCAATTCACATTCCAAGTAATATTCGGCATGCTAATTACATTGCCGGTTCCCAAATTGCATTATCTCTTATAGTTTCCGAGATATGGACTATCGATTATTTTTAACCTTAGGCTCTGCTTCTAACTTGGGCCCAAACTGTAAAATGGTCTTATCTATTGGCGATTTCGTTCCAATTCACATTCCAAGTAGTATTCGGCATGCTAATTACATTGCCGGTTGCCAAATTGCATTATCTATTATAGTTTCCGAGATATGGACTATCGATAATTTACACCTTAGGCTCTGCTTCTAACTTGGGCCCAAATTGTAAAATGGTCTTATCTATTGGCGATTTCGTTCCAATTCACATTCCAAGTAATATTCGGCATGCTAATTACATTGCCAGTTGCCAAATTGCATTATCTCTTATAGTTTCCGAGATATGGACTATGGATAATTTACACCTTAGGCTCTGCTTCTAACTTGTGCCCAAATTGTAAAATGGTCTTATCTATTGCCGATTTCGTTCCAATTCACATTCCAAGTAATATTCGGCATGCTAATTACATTGCCGGTTCCCAAATTGCATTATCTCTTATAGTTTCCGAGATATGGACTATCGATTATTTTTAACCTTAGGCTCTGCTTCTAACTTGGGCCCAAACTGTAAAATGGTCTTATCTATTGGTGATTTCGTTCCAATTGACATTGTAAGTAATATTCGGCATGCTAATTACATTGCCGGTTGCCAAATTGCATTATCTCTTATAGTTTCCGAGATATGGACTATCGATAATTTACACCTTAGGCTCTGCTTCTAACTTGGGCCCAAATTGTAAAATGGTCTTATCTATTGGCGATTTCGTTCCAATTCACATTCCAAGTAATATTCGGCATGCTAATTACATTGCCGGTTCCGAAATTGCATTATCTCTTATAGTTTCCGAGATATGGACTATCGATTATTTTTAACTTTAGGCTCTGCTTCTAACTTGGGCCCAAACTGTAAAATGGCCTTATCTATTGGCGATTTCGTTCCAATTCACATTCCAAGTAGTATTCGGTATGCTAATTACATTGCCGGTTGCCAAATTGCATTATCTCTTATAGTTTCCGAGATATGGACTATGGATAATTTACACCTTAGGCTCTGCTTCTAACTTGGGCCCAAATTGTAAAATGGTCTTATCTATTGCCGATTTCGTTCCAATTCACATTCCAAGTAATATTCGGCATGCTAATTACATTGCCGGTTGCCAAATTGCATTATCTCTTATATTTTCCGAGATATGGACTATCGATAATTTACACCTTTGGCTCTGCTTCTAACTTGGGCCCAAATTGTAAAATGGTCTTATCTATTGGCGATTTCGTTCCAATTCACATTCCAAGTAATATTCGGCATGCTAATTACATTGCCAGTTGCCAAATTGCATTATCTCTTATAGTTTCCGAGATATGGACTATGGATAATTTACACCTTAGGCCTGCTTCTAACTTGGGCCCAAATTGTAAAATGGTCTTATCTATTGCCGATTTCGTTCCAATTCACATTCCAAGTAATATTCGGCATGCTAATTACATTGCCGGTTGCCAAATTGCATTATCTCTTATAGTTTCCGAGATATGGACTCTCGATAATTTACACCTTAGACTCTGCTTCTAACTTGGGCCCAAATTGTAAAATGGTCTTATCTAATGGCGATTTCGTTCCAATTCACATTCCAAGTATTATTCGGCATGCTAATTACATTGCCGGTGGCCAAATTGCATTATCTCTTATAGTTTCCGAGATATGGACTATCGATAATTTACACCTTAGGCTCTGCTTCTAACTTGGGCCCAAATTGTAAAATGGTCTTATCTATTGCCGATTTCGTTCCAATTCACATTCCAAGTAATATTCGGCATGCTAATTACATTGCCGGTTGCCAAATTGCATTATCTCTTATAGTTTCCGAGATATGGACTAGCGATAATTTACACCTTAGGCTCTGCTTCTAACTTGGGCCCAAATTGTAAAATGGTCTTATCTATTGGCGATTTCGTTCCAATTCACATTCCAAGTAATATTCGGCATGCTAATTACATTGCCGGTTCCGAAATTGCATTATCTCTTATAGTTTCCGAGATATGGACTATCGATTATTTTTAACCTTAGGCTCTGCTTCTAACTTGGGCCCAAACTGTAAAATGGCCTTATCTATTGGCGATTTCGTTCCAATTCACATTCCAAGTAGTATTCGGCATGCTAATTACATTGCCGGTTGCCAAATTGCATTATCTCTTATAGTTTCCGAGATATGGACTATCGATAATTTACACCTTAGGCTCTGCTTCTAACTTGGGCCCAAATTGTAAAATGGTCTTATCTATTGCCGATTTCGTTCCAATTCACATTCCAAGTAATATTCGGCATGCTAATTACATTGCCGGTTGCCAAATTGCATTATCCCTTATAGTTTCCGAGATATGGACTATCGATAATTTACACCTTAGGCTCTGCTTCTAACTTGGGCCCAAATTGTAAAATCGTCTTATCTATTGGCGATTTCGTTTAATTCACATTCCAAGTAATATTCGGCATGCTAATTACATTGCCGGTTGCCAAATTGCATTATCTCTTATAGTTTCCGAGATATGGACTATCGATAATTTACACCTTAGGCTCTGCTTCTAACTTGGGCCCAAATTGTAAAATGGTCTTATCTATTGGCGATTTCGTTCCAATTCACATTCCAAGTAATATTCGGCATGCTAATTACATTGCCGGTTGCCAAATTGAATCATCTCTTATAGTTTCCGAGATATGGACTATCGATAATTTACACCTTAGGCTCTGCTTCTAACTTGGGCCCAAATTGTAAAATGGTCTTACCTATTGGCGATTTCGTTCCAATTCACATTCCAAGTAATATTCGGCATGCTAATTACATTGCCGGTTGCCAAATTGCATTATCCCTTATAGTTTCCGAGATATGGACTATCGATAATTTACACCTTAGGCTCTGCTTCTAACTTGGGCCCAAATTGTAAAATGGTCTTATCTATTGGCGATTTCGTTCCAATTCACATTCCAAGTAATATTCGGCATGCTAATTACATTGCCGGTTGCCAAATTGCATTATCTCTTATAGTTTCCGAGATATGGACTATCGATAATTTACACCTTAGGCTCTGCTTCTAACTTGGGCCCACACTGTAAAATGGTCTTATCTATTGGCGATTTCGTTCCAATTCACATTCCAAGTAATATTCGGCATGCTAATTACATTGCCGGTTGCCAAATTGCATTATCTCTTATAGTTTCCGAGATATGGACTATCGATAATTTACACCTTAGGCTCTGCTTCTAACTTGGGCCCAAATTGTAAAATGGTCTTATCTATTGGCGATTTCGTTCCAATTCACATTCCAAGTAATATTCGGCATGCTAATTACATTGCCGGTTGCCAAATTGCATTATCTCTTATAGTTTCCGAGATATGGACTATCGATAATTTACACCTTAGGCTCTGCTTCTAACTTGGGCCCAAATTGTAAAATGGTCTTATCTATTGGCGATTTCGTTCCAATTCACATTCCAAGTAATATTCGGCATGCTAATTACATTGCCAGTTGCCAAATTGCATTATCTCTTATAGTTTCCGAGATATGGACTATCGATAAATTACACCTTAGGCTCTGCTTCTAACTTGGGCCCAAATTGTAAAATGGTCTTATCTATTGGCGATTTCGTTCCAATTCACATTCCAAGTAATATCCGGCATGCTAATTACATTGCCGGTTGCCAAATTGAATTATCTCTTATAGTTTCCGAGATATGGACTATCGATAATTTACACCTTAGGCTCTGCTTCTAACTTGGGTCCAAATTGTAAAATGGTCTTACCTATTGGCGATTTCGTTCCAATTCACATTCCAAGTAATATTCGGCATGCTAATAACATTGCCGGTTGCCAAATTACATTATCTCTTATAGTTTCCGAGATATGGACTATCGATAATTTACATCTTAGGCTCTGCTTCTAACTTGGGCCCAAATTGTAAAATGGTCTTATCTATTGGCGATTTCGTTCCAATTCACATTCCAAGTAATATTCGGCATGCTAATTACATTGCCGGTTGCCAAATTGCATTATCTCTTATAGTTTCCGAGATATGGACTATCGATAATTTACACCTTAGGCTCTGCTTCTAACTTGGGCATAAATTGTAAAATGGTCTTATCTATTGCCGATTTCGTTCCAATTCACATTCCAAGTAATATTCGGCATGCTAATTACATTGCCGGTTGCCAAATTGCATTATCTCTTATAGTTTCCGAGATATGGACTATCGATAATTTACACCTTAGGCTCTGCTTCTAACTTGGGCCCAAATTGTAAAATGGTCTTATCTATTGGCGATTTCATTCCAATTCACATTCCAAGTAATATTCGGCATGCTAATTACATTGCCGGTTGGAAAATTGCATTATCTCTTATAGTTTCCGAGATATGGACTATCGATAATTTACACCTTAGGCTCTGCTTCTAACTTGGGCCCAAATTGTAAAATGGTCTTATCTATTGGCGATTTCGTTCCAATTCACATTCCAAGTAATATTCGGCATGCTAATTACATTGCCGGTTGCCAAATTGCATTATCTCTTGTAGTTTCCGAGATATGGACTATCGATAATTTACACCTTAGGCTCTGCTTCTAACTTGGGCCCAAATTGTAAAATCGCCTCATCTATTGGCGATTTCGTTCCAATTCAGATTCCAAGTAATATTCGGCATGCTAATTACATTGCCGGTTGCCAAATTGCATTATCTCTTATAGTTTCCGAGATATGGACTATCGATAATTTACACCTTAGGCTCTGCTTCTAACTTGGGCCCAAATTGTAAAATGGTCTTATCTATTGGCGATTTCGTTCCAATTCACAGTCCAAGTAATATCCGGCATGCTAATTACATTGCCGGTTGCCAAATTGAATTATCTCTTATAGTTTCCGAGATATGGACTATCGATAATTTACACCTTAGGCTCTGTTTCTAACTTGGGCCCAAATTGTAAAATGGTCTTACCTATTGGCGATTTCGTTCCAATTCACATTCCAAGTAATATTCGGCATGCTAATTACATTGCCGGTTGCCAAATTGCATTATCTCTTATAGTTTCCGAGATATGGACTATCGATAATTTACACCTTAGGCTCTGCTTCTAACTTGGGCCCAAATTGTAAAATGGTCTTACCTATTGGCGATTTCGTTCCAATTCACATTCCAAGTAATATTCGGCATGCTAATTACATTGCCGGTTGCCAAATTGCATTATCTCTTATAGTTTCCGAGATATGGACTATCGATTATTTACATCTTAGGCTCTGCTTCTAACTTGGGCCCAAATTGTAAAATGGTCTTATCTATTGGCGATTTCGTTCCAATTCACATTCCAAGTAATATTCGGCATGCTAATTACATTGCCGGTTGCCAAATTGCATTATCTCTTATAGTTTCCGAGATATGGACTATCGATAATTTACACCTTAGGCTCTGCTTCTAACTTGGGCCCAAATTGTAAAATGGTCTCATCTATTGGCGATTTCGTTCCAATTCACATTCCAAGTAATATTCAGCATGCTAATTACATTGCCGGTTGCCAAATTGCATTATCTCTTATAGTTTCCGAGATATGGACTATCGATAATTTACACCTTAGGCTCCGCTTCTAACTTGGGCCCAAATTGTAAAATGGTCTTATCTATTGGCGATTTCGTTCCAATTCACATTCCAAGTTATATTCGGCATGCTAATTACATTGCCGGTTGCCAAATTGCATTATCTCTTATAGTTTCCTAGATATGGACTATCGATAATTTACACCTTAGGCTCTGCTTCTAACTTGGGCCCAAATTGTAAAATCGTCTTATCTATTGGCGATTTCGTTCCAATTCACATTCCAAGTAATATTCGGCATGCTAATTACATTGCCGGTTGCCAAATTGCATTATCTCTTATAGTTTCCGAGATATGGACTATCGATAATTTACACCTTAGGCTCTGCTTCTAACTTGGGCCCAAATTGTAAATTGGCCTTATCTATTGGCGATTTCGTTCCAATTCACATTCCAAGTAATATTCGGCATGCTAATTACATTGCCGGTTGCCAAATTGAATTATCTCTTATAGTTTCCGAGATATGGACTATCGATAATTTACACCTTAGGCTCTGCTTCTAACTTGGGCCCAAATTGTAAAATGGTCTTATCTATTGGCGATTTCGTTCCAATTCACATTCCAAGTAGTATTCGGCATGCTAATTACATTGCCGGTTGCCAAATTGCATTATCTCTTATAGTTTCCGAGATATGGACTATCGATAATTTACACCTTAGGCTCCGCTTCTAACTTGGGCCCAAATTGTAAAATGGTCTTATCTATTGGCGATTTCATTCCAATTCACAGTCCAAGTAATATCCGGCATGCTAATTACATTGCCGGTTGCCAAATTGAATTATCTCTTATAGTTTCCGAGATATGGACTATCGATAATTTACACCTTAGGCTCTGCTTCTAACTTGGGCCCAAATTGTAAAATGTTCTTACCTATTGGCGATTTCATTCCAATTCACATTCCAAGTAATATTCGGCATGCTAATTACATTGCCGGTTGCCAAATTGCATTATCTCTTATAGTTTCCGAGATATGGACTATCGATAATTTACACCTTAGGCTCTGCTTCTAACTTGGGCCCAAATTGTAAAATGGTCTTATCTATTGGCGATTTCGTTCCAATTCACATTCCAAGTAATATTCGGCATACTAATTACATTGCCGGTTGCCAAATTGCATTATCTCTTATAGTTTCCGAGATATGGACTATCAATTATTTACATCTTAGGCTCGGCTTCTAACTTGGGCCCAAATTGTAAAATGGTCTTATCTATTTCCGATTTCGTTCCAATTCACATTCCAAGTAATATTCGGCATGCTAATTACATTGCCGGTTTCCAAATTGCATTATCTCTTATAGTTTCCGAGATATGGACTATCGATAATTTACACCTTAGGCTCTGCTTCTAACTTGGGCCCAAATTGTAAAATGGTCTTATCTATTGGCGATTTCGTTCCAATTCACATTCCAAGTAATATTCGGCATGCTAATTACATTGCCGGTTGCCAAATTGCATTATCTCTTATAGTTTCCGAGATATGGACTATCGATAATTTACACCTTAGGCTCTGCTTCTAACTTGGGCCCAAATTGTAAAATGGTCTTATCTATTGGCGATTTCGTTCCAATTCACATTCCAAGTAATATTCGGCATGCTAATTACATTGCCGGTTGCCAAATTGCATTATCTCTTATAGTTTCCGAGATATGGACTATCGATAATTTACACCTTAGGCTCTGCTTCTAACTTGGGCCCAAATTGTAAAATCGTCTTATCTATTGGCGATTTCGTTCCAATTCACATTCCAAGTAATATTCGGCATGCTAATTACATTGCCGGTTGCCAAATTGCATTATCTCTTATAGTTTCCGAGATATGGACTATCGATAATTTACACCTTAGGCTCTGCTTCTAACTTGGGCCCAAATTGTAAAATGGTCTTATCTATTGGCGATTTCGTTCCAATTCACATTCCAAGTAATATTCGGCATGCTAATTACATTGCCGGTTGCCAAATTGAATTATCTCTTATAGTTTCCGAGATATGGACTATCGATAATTTACACCTTAGGCTCTGCTTCTAACTTGGGCCCAAATTGTAAAATGGTCTTATCTATTGGCGATTTCGTTCCAATTCACATTCCAAGTAGTATTCCGCATGCTAATTACATTGCCGGTTGCCAAATTGCATTATCTCTTATAGTTTCCGAGATATGGACTATCGATCATTTACACCTTAGGCTCTGCTTCTAACTTGGGCCCAAATTGTAAAATGGTCTTATCTATTGGCGATTTCATTCCATTTCACAGTCCAAGTAGTATTCGGCATGCTAATTACATTGCCGGTTGCCAAATTGCATTATCTCTTATAGTTTCCGAGATATGGACTATCGATAATTTACACCTTAGGCTCTGCTTCTAACTTGGGCCCAAATTGTAAAATGGTCTTATCTATTGGCGATTTCGTTCCAATTCACATTCCAAGTAATATTCGGCATGCCAATTACAATACCAGTTGCCAAATTGCATTATCTCTTATAGTTTCGGAGATATGGACTATCGATAATTTACACCTTAGGCTCTGCTTCTAACTTGGGCCCAAATTGTAAAATGGTCTTATCTATTGGCGATTTCGTTCCAATTCACATTCCAAGTAATATTCGGCATGCTAATTACATTGCCGGTTGCCAAATTGCATTATCTCTTATAGTTTCCGAGATATGGGCTATCGTTAATTTACACCTTTGGCTCTGCTTCTAACTTGGGCCCAAATTGTAAAATGGTCTTATCTATTGCCGATTTCTTTCCAATTCACATTCCAAGTAATATTCGGCATGCTAATTACATTGCCGGTTGCCAAATTGCATTATCTCTTATAGTTTCCGAGATATGGACTATCGATAATTTACACCTTAGGCTCTGCTTCTAACTTGGGCCCAAATTGTAAAATGGTCTTATCTATTTGCGATTTCATTCCAATTCACATTCCAAGTAGTATTCGGCATGCTAATTACATTGCCAGTTGCCAAATTGCATTATCTCTTATAGTTTCCGAGATATGGACTATCGATAATTTACACCTTAGGCTCTGCTTCTAACTTGGGCCCAAATTGTAAAATGGTCTTATCTATTGGCGATTTCGTTCCAATTCACATTCCAAGTAATATTCGGCATGCTAATTACATTGCCAGTTGCCAAATTGCATTATCTCTTATAGTTTCCGAGATATGGACTATCGATAATTTACACCTTAGGCTCTGCTTCTAACTTGGGCCCAAATTGTAAAATGGTCTTATCTATTGGCGATTTCGTTCCAATTCACATTCCAAGTAATATTCGGCATGCTAATTACATTGCCGGTTGCCAAATTGCATTATCTCTTATAGTTTCCGAGATATGGACTATCGATAATTTACACCTTAGGCTCTGCTTCTAACTTGGGCCCAAATTGTAAAATGGTCTTATCTATTGGCGATTTCGTTCCAATTCACTCTCCAAGTAATATTCGGCATGCTAATTACATTGCCGGTTGCCAAATTGCATTATCTCTTATAGTTTCCGAGATATGGACTATCGATAATTTACACCTTAGGCTCTGCTTCTAACTTGGGCTCAAATTGTAAAATGGTCTTATCTATTGGCGATTTCGTTCCAATTCACATTCCAAGTAATATTCGGCATGCTAATTGCATTGCCGTTTGCCAAATTGCATTATCTCTTATAGCTTCCGAGATATGGACTGTCGATAATTTACACCTTAGGCTCTGCTTCTAACTTGGGCCCAAATTGTAAAATGGTCTTATCTATTGGCGATTTCGTTCCAATTCACTTTCCAAGTAATATTCGGCATGCTAATTACATTGCCGGTTGCCAAATTGCATTATCTCTTATAGTTTCCGAGATATGGACTATCGATAATTTACACCTTAGGCTCTGCTTCTAACTTGGGCCCAAATTGTAAAATGGTCTTATCTATTGGCGATTTCGTTCCAATTCACATTCCAAGTAATATTCGGCATGCTAATTACATTGCCGGTTGCCAAATTGCATTATCTCTTATAGTTTCCGAGATATGGACTATCGATAATTTACACCTTAGGCTCTGCTTCTAACTTGGGCCCAAATTGTAAAATGGTCTTATCTATTGGCGATTTCGTTCCAATTCACATTCCAAGTAATATTCGGCATGCTAATTACATTGCCGGTGGCCAAGTTGCATTATCTCTTATAGTTTCCGAGATATGGACTATCGATAATTTACACCTTAGGCTCTGCTTCTAACTTGGGCCCAAATTGTAAAATGGTCTTATCTATTGGCGATTTCGTTCCAATTCACATTCCAAGTAATATTTGCCATGCTAATTACATTGCCGGTTGCCAAATTGCATTATCTCTTATAGTTTCCGAGATATGGACTATCGATTATTTTTAACCTTAGGCTCTGCGTCTAACTTGGGCCCAAACTGTAAAATGGTTTTATCTATTGGCGATTTCGTTCCAATTCACATTCCAAGTAATATTCGTCATGCTAATTACATTGCCGGTTGCCAAATTGCATTATCTCTTATAGTTTCCGAGATATGGACCATCGATAATTTACACCTTAGGCTCTGCTTCTAACTTGGGCCCAAATTGTAAAATGGTCTTATCTATTGGCGATTTCGTTCCAATTCACATTCCAATTAGTATTCGGCATGCTAATTACATTGCCGGTTGCCAAATTGCATTATCTCTTATAGTTTCCGAGATATGGACTATCGATAATTTACACCTTAGGCTCTGCTTCTAACTTGGGCCCAAATTGTAAAATGGTCTTATCTATTGGCGATTTCGTTCCAATTCACATTCCAAGTAATATTCGGCATGCTAATTACATTGCCAGTTGCCAAATTGCATTATCTATTATAGTTTCCGAGATATGGACTATCGATAATTTACACCTTAGGCTCTGCTTCTAACTTGGGCCCAAATTGTAAAATGGTCTTATCTATTGGCGATTTCTTTCCAATTCACATTCCAAGTAATATTCGGCATGCTAATTACATTGCCGGTTGCCAAATTGCATTATCTCTTATAGTTTCCGAGATATGGACTATCGATAATTTACACCTTAGGCTCTGCTTCTAACTTGGGCTCAAATTGTAAAATGGTCTTATCTATTGGCGATTTCGTTCCAATTCACATTCCAAGTAATATTCGGCATGCTAATTGCATTGCCGGTTGCCAAATTGCATTATCTCTTATAGCTTCCGAGATATGGACTGTCGATAATTTACACCTTAGGCTCTGCTTCTAACTGGGGAACAAATTGTAAAATGGTCTTATCTATTGGCGATTTCGTTCCAATTTACTTTCCAAGTAATATTCGGCATGCTAATTACATTGCCGGTTGCCAAATTGCATTATCTCTTATAGTTTCCGAGATATGGACTATCGATAATTTAGACCTTAGGCTCTGCTTCTAACTTGGGCCCAAATTGTAAAATGGTCTTATCTATTGGCGATTTCGTTCCAATTCACATTCCAAGTAATATTCGGCATGCTAATTACATTGCCGGTTGCCAAATTGCATTATCTCTTATAGTTTCCGAGATATGGACTATCGATAATTTACACCTTAGGCTCTGCTTCTAACTTGTTCCCAAATTGTAAAATGGTCTTATCTATTGGCGATTCCGTTCCAATTCACATTCCAAGTAATATTCGGCATGCTAATTACATTGCCGGTGACCAAGTTGCATTATCTCTTATAGTTTCCGAGATATGGACTATCGATAATTTACACCTTAGGCTCTGCTTCTAACTTGGGCCCAAATTGTAAAATGGTCTTATCTATTGGCGATTTCGTTCCAATTCACATTCCAAGTAATATTTGGCATGCTAATTACATTGCCGGTTGCCAAATTGCATTATCTCTTATAGTTTCCGAGATATGGACTATCGATTATTTTTAACCTTAGGCTCTGCGTCTAACTTGGGCCCAAACTGTAAAATGGTCTTATCTATTGGCGATTTCATTCCAATTCACATTCCAAGTAATATTCGTCATGCTAATTACATTGCCGGTTGCCAAATTGCATTATCTCTTATAGTTTCCGAGATATGGACTATCGATAATTTACACCTTAGGCTCTGCTTCTAACTTGGGCCCAAATTGTAAAATGGTCTTATCTATTGGCGATTTCGTTCCAATTCACATTCCAAGTAATATTCGGCATGCTAATTACATTGTCGGTGGCCAAGTTGCATTATCTCTTATAGTTTCCGAGATATGGACTATCGATAATTTACACCTTAGGCTCTGCTTCTAACTTGGGCCCAAATTGTAAAATGGTCTTATCTATTGGCGATTTCGTTCCAATTCACATTCCAAGTTATATTCGGCATGCTAATTACATTGCCGGTTGCCAAATTGCATTATCTCTTATAGTTTCCGAGATATGGACTATCGATAATTTACACCTTAGGCTCTGCTTCTAACTTGGGCCCAAATTGTAAAATCGTCTTATCTATTGGCGATTTCGTTCCAATTCACATTCCAAGTAATATTCGGCATGCTAATTACATTGCCGGTTGCCAAATTGCATTATCTCTTATAGTTTCCGAGATATGGACTATCGATAATTTACACCTTAGGCTCTGCTTCTAACTTGGGCCCAAATTGTAAATTGGCCTTATCTATTGGCGATTTCGTTCCAATTCACATTCCAAGTAATATTCGGCATGCTAATTACATTGCCGGTTGCCAAATTGAATTATCTCTTATAGTTTCCGAGATATGGACTATCGATAATTTACACCTTAGGCTCTGCTTCTAACTTGGGCCCAAATTGTAAAATGGTCTTATCTATTGGCGATTTCGTTCCAATTCACATTCCAAGTAGTATTCGGCATGCTAATTACATTGCCGGTTGCCAAATTGCATTATCTCTTATAGTTTCCGAGATATGGACTATCGATAATTTACACCTTAGGCTCCGCTTCTAACTTGGGCCCAAATTGTAAAATGGTCTTATCTATTGGCGATTTCATTCCAATTCACAGTCCAAGTAATATCCGGCATGCTAATTACATTGCCGGTTGCCAAATTGAATTATCTCTTATAGTTTCCGAGATATGGACTATCGATAATTTACACCTTAGGCTCTGCTTCTAACTTGGGCCCAAATTGTAAAATGTTCTTACCTATTGGCGATTTCATTCCAATTCACATTCCAAGTAATATTCGGCATGCTAATTACATTGCCGGTTGCCAAATTGCATTATCTCTTATAGTTTCCGAGATATGGACTATCGATAATTTACACCTTAGGCTCTGCTTCTAACTTGGGCCCAAATTGTAAAATGGTCTTATCTATTGGCGATTTCGTTTCAATTCACATTCCAAGTAATATTCGGCATACTAATTACATTGCCGGTTGCCAAATTGCATTATCTCTTATAGTTTCCGAGATATGGACTATCAATTATTTACATCTTAGGCTCGGCTTCTAACTTGGGCCCAAATTGTAAAATGGTCTTATCTATTTCCGATTTCGTTCCAATTCACATTCCAAGTAATATTCGGCATGCTAATTACATTGCCGGTTTCCAAATTGCATTATCTCTTATAGTTTCCGAGATATGGACTATCGATAATTTACACCTTAGGCTCTGCTTCTAACTTGGGCCCAAATTGTAAAAAGGTCTTATCTATTGGCGATTTCGTTCCAATTCACATTCCAAGTAATATTCGGCATGCTAATTACATTGCCGGTTGCCAAATTGCATTATCTCTTATAGTTTCCGAGATATGGACTATCGATAATTTACAACTTAGGCTCTGCTTCTAACTTGGGCCCAAATTGTAAAATGGTCTTATCTATTGGCGATTTCGTTCCAATTCACATTCCAAGTAATATTCGGCATGCTAATTACATTGCCGGTTGCCAAATTGCATTATCTCTTATAGTTTCCGAGATATGGACTATCGATAATTTACACCTTAGGCTCTGCTTCTAACTTGGGCCCAAATTGTAAAATCGTCTTATCTATTGGCGATTTCGTTCCAATTCACATTCCAAGTAATATTCGGCATGCTAATTACATTGCCGGTTGCCAAATTGCATTATCTCTTATAGTTTCCGAGATATGGACTATCGATAATTTACACCTTAGGCTCTGCTTCTAACTTGGGCCCAAATTGTAAAATGGTCTTATCTATTGGCGATTTCGTTCCAATTCACATTCCAAGTAATATTCGGCATGCTAATTACATTGCCGGTTGCCAAATTGAATTATCTCTTATAGTTTCCGAGATATGGACTATCGATAATTTACACCTTAGGCTCTGCTTCTAACTTGGGCCCAAATTGTAAAATGGTCTTATCTATTGGCGATTTCGTTCCAATTCACATTCCAAGTAGTATTCGGCATGCTAATTACATTGCCGGTTGCCAAATTGCATTATCTCTTATAGTTTCCGAGATATGGTCTATCGATAATTTACACCTTAGGCTCTGCTTCTAACTTAGGCCCAAATTGTAAAATGGTCTTATCTATTGGCGATTTCCTTCCAATTCACATGCCAAGTAATATTCGGCATGCTAATTACATTGCCAGTTGCCAAATTGCATTATCTCTTATAGTTTCCGAGATATGGACTATGGATAATTTACACCTTAGGCTCTGCTTCTAACTTGGGCCCAAATTGTAAAATGGTCTTACCTATTGGCGATTTCGTTCCAATTCACATTCCAAGTAATATTCGGCATGCTAATTACATTGCCGGTTGCCAAATTGAATTATCTCTTATAGTTTCCGAGATATGGACTATCGATAATTTACACCTTAGGCTCTGCTTCTAACTTGGGCCCAAATTGTAAAATGGTCTTACCTATTGGCGATTTCGTTCCAATTCACATTCCAAGTAATATTCGGCATGCTAATTACATTGCCGGTTGCCAAATTGCATTATCTCTTATAGTTTCCGAGATATGGACTATCGATAATTTACACCTTAGGCTCTGCTTCTAACTTGGGCCCAAATTGTAAAATGGTCTTATCTATTGGCGATTTCGTTCCAATTCACATTCCAAGTAATATTCGGCATGCTAATTACATTGCCGGTTGCCAAATTGCATTATCTCTTATAGTTTCCGAGATATGGACTATCGATAATTTACACCTTAGGCTCTGCTTCTAACTTGGGCCCAAATTGTAAAATGGTCTTATCTATTGGCGATTTCGTTCCAATTCACATTCCAAGTAATATTCGGCATGCTAATTACATTGCCGGTTGCCAAATTGCATTATCTCTTATAGTTTCCGAGATATGGACTATCGTTAATTTACACCTTAGGCTCTGCTTCTAACTTGGGCCCAAATTGTAAAATGGTCTTATCTATTGCCGATTTCGTTCCAATTCACATTCCAAGTAATATTCGGCATGCGAATTACATTGCCGGTTGCCAAATTGCATTATCTCTTATAGTTTCCGAGATATGGACTATCGATAATTTACACCTTAGGCTCTGCTTCTAACTTGGGCCCAAATTGTAAAATGGTCTTATCTATTGGCGATTTCATTCCATTTCACATTCCAAGTAGTATTCGGCATGCTAATTACATTGCCGGTTGCCAAATTGCATTATCTCTTATAGTTTCCGAGATATGGACTATCGATAATTTACACCTTAGGCTCTGCTTCTAACTTGGGCCCAAATTGTAAAATGGTCTTATCTATTGGCGATTTCGTTCCAATTCACATTCCAAGTAATATTCGGCATGCCAATTACATTACCAGTTGCCAAATTGCATTATCTCTTATAGTTTCCGAGATATGGACTATCGATAATTTACACCTTAGGCTCTGCTTCTAACTTGGGCCCAAATTGTAAAATGGTCTTATCTATTGGCGATTTCGTTCCAATTCACATTCCAAGTAATATTCGGCATGCTAATTACATTGCCGGTTGCCAAATTGCATTATCTCTTATAGTTTCCGAGATATGGACTATCGATAATTTACACCTTAGGCTCTGCTTCTAACTTGGGCCCAAATTGTAAAATGGTCTTATCTATTGGCGATTTCGTTCCAATTCACATTCCAAGTAATATTCGGCATGCTAATTACATTGCCGGTTGCCAAATTGCATTATCTCTTATAGTTTCCGAGATATGGACTATCGATAATTTACACCTTAGGCTCTGCTTCTAACTTGGGCCCAAATTGTAAAATGGTCTTATCTATTGGCGATTTCGTTCCAATTCACATTCCAAGTAATATTCGGCATGCTAATTACATTGCCGGTTGCCAAATTGCATTATCTCTTATAGTTTCCGAGATATGGACTATCGATAATTTACACCTTAGGCTCTGCTTCTAACTTGGGCCCAAATTGTAAAATGGCCTTATCTATTGGCGATTTCGTTCCAATTCACTCTCCAAGTAATATTTGGCATGCTAATTACATTGCCGGTTGCCAAATTGCATTATCTCTTATAGTTTCCGAGATATGGACTATCGATAATTTACACCTTAGGCTCTGCTTCTAACTTGGGCTCAAATTGTAAAATGGTCTTATCTATTGGCGATTTCGTTCCAATTCACATTCCAAGTAATATTCGGCATGCTAATTGCATTGCCGGTTGCCAAATTGCATTATCTCTTATAGCTTCCGAGATATGGACTGTCGATAATTTACACCTTAGGCTCTGCTTCTAACTTGGGCCCAAATTGTAAAATGGTCTTATCTATTGGCGATTTCGTTCCAATTCACTCTCCAAGTAATATTCGGCATGCTAATTACATTGCCGGTTGCCAAATTGCATTATCTCTTATAGTTTCCGAGATATGGACTATCGATAATTTACACCTTAGGCTCTGCTTCTAACTTGGGCCCAAATTGTAAAATGGTCTTATCTATTGGCGATTTCGTTCCAATTCACATTCCAAGTAATATTCGGCATGCTAATTACATTGCCGGTTGCCAAATTGCATTATCTCTTATAGTTTCCGAGATATGGACTATCGATAATTTACACCTTAGGCTCTGCTTCTAACTTGGGCCCAAATTGTAAAATGGTCTTATCTATTGGCGATTTCGTTCCAATTCACATTCCAAGTAATATTCGGCATGCTAATTACATTGCCGGTGGCCAAGTTGCATTATCTCTTATAGTTTCCGAGATATGGACTATCGATAATTTACACCTTAGGCTCTGCTTCTAACTTGGGCCCAAATTGTAAAATGGTCTTATCTATTGGCGATTTCGTTCCAATTCACATTCCAAGTAATATTTGCCATGCTAATTACATTGCCGGTTGCCAAATTGCATTATCTCTTATAGTTTCCGAGATATGGACTATCGATTATTTTTAACCTTAGGCTCTGCGTCTAACTTGGGCCCAAATTGTAAAATGGTCTTATCTATTGGCGATTTCGTTCCAATTCACATTCCAAGTAATATTCGGCATGCTAATTACATTGCCGGTTGCCAAATTGCATTATCTCTTATAGTTTCCGAGATATGGACTATCGATAATTTACACCTTAGGCTCTGCTTCTAACTTGGGCCCAAATTGTAAAATGGTCTTATCTATTGGCGATTTCGTTCCAATTCACATTCCAAGTAATATTCGGCATGCTAATTACATTGCCGGTGGCCAAGTTGCATTATCTCTTATAGTTTCCGAGATATGGACTATCGATAATTTACACCTTAGGCTCTGCTTCTAACTTGGGCCCAAATTGTAAAATGGTCTTATCTATTGGCGATTTCGTTCCAATTCACATTCCAAGTAATATTTGCCATGCTAATTACATTGCCGGTTGCCAAATTGCATTATCTCTTATAGTTTCCGAGATATGGACTATCGATTATTTTTAACCTTAGGCTCTGCGTCTAACTTGGGCCCAAACTGTAAAATGGTTTTATCTATTGGCGATTTCGTTCCAATTCACATTCCAAGTAATATTCGTCATGCTAATTACATTGCCGGTTGCCAAATTGCATTATCTCTTATAGTTTCCGAGATATGGACCATCGATAATTTACACCTTAGGCTCTGCTTCTAACTTGGGCCCAAATTGTAAAATGGTCTTATCTATTGGCGATTTCGTTCCAATTCACATTCCAATTAGTATTCGGCATGCTAATTACATTGCCGGTTGCCAAATTGCATTATCTCTTATAGTTTCCGAGATATGGACTATCGATAATTTACACCTTAGGCTCTGCTTCTAACTTGGGCCCAAATTGTAAAATGGTCTTATCTATTGGCGATTTCGTTCCAATTCACATTCCAAGTAATATTCGGCATGCTAATTACATTGCCAGTTGCCAAATTGCATTATCTATTATAGTTTCCGAGATATGGACTATCGATAATTTACACCTTAGGCTCTGCTTCTAACTTGGGCCCAAATTGTAAAATGGTCTTATCTATTGGCGATTTCTTTCCAATTCACATTCCAAGTAATATTCGGCATGCTAATTACATTGCCGGTTGCCAAATTGCATTATCTCTTATAGTTTCCGAGATATGGACTATCGATAATTTACACCTTAGGCTCTGCTTCTAACTTGGGCCCAAATTGTAAAATGGTCTTATCTATTGGCGATTTCGTTCCAATTCACTCTCCAAGTAATATTCGGCATGCTAATTACATTGCCGGTTGCCAAATTGCATTATCTCTTATAGTTTCCGAGATATGGACTATCGATAATTTACACCTTAGGCTCTGCTTCTAACTTGGGCTCAAATTGTAAAATGGTCTTATCTATTGGCGATTTCGTTCCAATTCACATTCCAAGTAATATTCGGCATGCTAATTGCATTGCCGGTTGCCAAATTGCATTATCTCTTATAGCTTCCGAGATATGGACTGTCGATAATTTACACCTTAGGCTCTGCTTCTAACTGGGGAACAAATTGTAAAATGGTCTTATCTATTGGCGATTTCGTTCCAATTTACTTTCCAAGTAATATTCGGCATGCTAATTACATTGCCGGTTGCCAAATTGCATTATTTCTTATAGTTTCCGAGATATGGACTATCGATAATTTAGACCTTAGGCTCTGCTTCTAACTTGGGCCCAAATTGTAAAATGGTCTTATCTATTGGCGATTTCGTTCCAATTCACATTCCAAGTAATATTCGGCATGCTAATTACATTGCCGGTTGCCAAATTGCATTATCTCTTATAGTTTCCGAGATATGGACTATCGATAATTTACACCTTAGGCTCTGCTTCTAACTTGTTCCCAAATTGTAAAATGGTCTTATCTATTGGCGATTCCGTTCCAATTCACATTCCAAGTAATATTCGGCATGCTAATTACATTGCCGGTGGCCAAGTTGCATTATCTCTTATAGTTTCCGAGATATGGACTATCGATAATTTACACCTTAGGCTCTGCTTCTAACTTGGGCCCAAATTGTAAAATGGTCTTATCTATTGGCGATTTCGTTCCAATTCACATTCCAAGTAATATTTGGCATGCTAATTACATTGCCGGTTGCCAAATTGCATTATCTCTTATAGTTTCCGAGATATGGACTATCGATTATTTTTAACCTTAGGCTCTGCGTCTAACTTGGGCCCAAACTGTAAAATGGTCTTATCTATTGGCGATTTCATTCCAATTCACATTCCAAGTAATATTCGTCATGCTAATTACATTGCCGGTTGCCAAATTGCATTATCTCTTATAGTTTCCGAGATATGGACTATCGATAATTTACACCTTAGGCTCTGCTTCTAACTTGGGCCCAAATTGTAAAATGGTCTTATCTATTGGCGATTTCGTTCCAATTCACATTCCAAGTAATATTCGGCATGCTAATTACATTGCCGGTGGCCAAGTTGCATTATCTCTTATAGTTTCCGAGATATGGACTATCGATAATTTACACCTTAGGCTCTGCTTCTAACTTGGGCCCAAATTGTAAAATGGTCTTATCTATTGGCGATTTCGTTCCAATTCACATTCCAAGTAATATTCGGCATGCTAATTACATTGCCGGTTGCCAAATTGCATTATCTCTTATAGTTTCCGAGATATGGACTATCGATAATTTACACCTTAGGCTCTGCTTTTAACTTGGGCCCAAATTGTAAAATGGTCTTATCTATTGGCGATTTCTTCCCAATTCACATTCCAAGTAATATTCGGCATGCTAATTACATTGCCGGTTGCGAAATTGCATTATCTCTTATAGTTTCCGAGATATGGACTATCGATAATTTACACCTTAGGCTCTGCTTCTAACTTGGGCCCAAATTGTAAAATGGTCTTATCTATTGGCGATTTCGTTCCAATTCACATTCCAAGTAATATTCGGCATGCTAATTACATTGCCGGTTGCCAAATTGCATTATCTCTTATAGTTTCCGAGATATGGACTATCGATAATTTACACCTTAGGCTCTGCTTCTAACTTGGGCCCAAATTTTAAAATGGCCTTATCTATTGGCGATTTCGTTCCAATTCACATTCCAAGTAATACTCGGCATGCTGATTACATTGCCGGTTGCCAAATTGCATTATCTCTTATAGTTTCAGAGATATGGACTATCGATAATTTACACCTTAGGCTCTGCTTCTAACTTGGGCCCAAATTGTAAAATGGTCTTATCTATTGGCGATTTCGTTCCAATTCACATTCCAAGTAATATTCGGGATGCTAATTACATTGCCGGTTGCCAAATTGCATTATCTCTTATAGTTTCCGAGATATGGACTATCGATAATTTACACCTTAGGCTCTGCTTCTAACTTGGGCCCAAATTGTAAAATGGTCTTATCTATTGGCGATTTCGTTCCAATTCACATTCCAAGTAATATTCGGCATGCTAATTACATTGCCGGTTGCCAAATTGAATTATCTCCTATAGTTTCCGAGATATGGACTATCGATAATTTACACCTTAGGCTCTGCTTCTAACTTGGGCCCAAATTGTAAAATGGTCTTACCTATTGGCGATTTCGTTCCAATTCACATTCCAAGTAATATTCGGCATGCTAATTACATTGCCGGTGGCCAAGTTGCATTATCTCTTATAGTTTCCGAGATATGGACTATCGATAATTTACACCTTAGGCTCTGCTTCTAACTTGGGCCCAAATTGTAAAATGGTCTTATCTATTGGCGATTTCGTTCCAATTTACATTCCAAGTAATATTCGGCATGCTAATTACATTGCCGGTTCCCAAATTGCATTATTTCTTATAGTTTCCGAGATATGGACTATCGATTATTTTTAACCTTAGGCTCTGCTTCTAACTTGGGCCCAAACTGTAAAATGGTCTTATCTATTGGCGATTTCGTTCCAATTCACATTCCAAGTAGTATTCGGCATGCTAATTACATTGCCGGTTGCTAAATTGCATTATCTCTTATAGTTTCCGAGATATGGACTATCGATAATTTACACCTTAGGCTCTGCTTCTAACTTGGGCCCAAATTGTAAAATGGTCTTATCTATTGGCGATTTCGTTCCAATTAACATTCCAAGTAATATTCGGCATGCTAATTACATTGCCAGTTGCCAAATTGCATTATCTTTTATAGTTTCCGAGATATGGACTATGGATAATTTACACCTTAGGCTCTGCTTCTAACTTGGGCCCAAATTGTAAAATGGTCTTATCTGTTGCCGATTTCGTTCCAATTCACATTCCAAGTAATATTCGGCATGCTAATTACATTGCCGGTTGCCAAATTGCATTATCTCTTATAGTTTCCGAGATATGGACTATCGATAATTTACACCTTAGGCTCTGCTTCTAACTTGGGCCCAAATTGTAAAATGGTCTTATCTATTGGCGATTTCGTTCCAATTCACATTCCAGGTAATATTCGGCATGTTAATTAAATTGCCGGTTGCCAAATTGCATTATCTCTTATAGTTTCCGAGATATGGACTATCGATAATTTACACCTTAGGCTCTGCTTCTAACTTGGGCCCAAATTGTAAAATGGTCTTATCTAATGGCGATTTCGTTCCAATTCACATTCCAAGTATTATTCGGCATGCTAATTACATTGCCGGTGGCCAAATTGCATTATCTCTTATAGTTTCCGAGATATGGACTATCGATAATTTACACCTTAGGCTCTGCTTCTAACTTGGGCCCAAATTGTAAAATGGTCTTATCTATTGCCGATTTCGTTCCAATTCACATTAAAAGTAATATTCGGCATGCTAATTACATTGCCGGTTGCCAAATTGCATTATCTCTTATAGTTTCCGAGATATGGACTATCGATAATTTACACCTTAGGCTCTGCTTCTAACTTGGGCCCAAATTGTAAAATGGTCTTATCTATTGGCGATTTCGTTCCAATTGACATTGTAAGTAATATTCGGCATGCTAATTACATTGCCGGTTGCCAAATTGCATTATCTCTTATAGTTTCCGAGATATGGACTATCGATAATTTACACCTTAGGCTCTGCTTCTAACTTGGGCCCAAATTGTAAAATGGTCTTATCTATTGGCGATTTCGTTCCAATTCCATTCCAAGTAATATTCGGCATGCTAATTACATTGCCGGTTCCGAAATTGCATTATCTCTTATAGTTTCCGATCGATAATTTACACCTTAGGCTTTGCTTTTAACTCGGGCCCAAATTGTAAAATGGTCTTATCTATTGGCGATTTCGTTCCAATTCACATTCCAGGTAATATTCGGCATGTTAATTAAATTGCCGGTTGCCAAATTGCATTATCTCTTATAGTTTCCGAGATATGGACTATCGATAATTTACACCTTAGACTCTGCTTCTAACTTGGGCCCAAATTGTAAAATGGTCTTATCTAATGGCGATTTCGTTGCAATTCACATTCCAAGTAATATTCGGCATGCTAATTACATTGCCGGTTGCCAAATAGCATTATCTCTTATAGTTTCCGAGATATGGACTATCGATAATTTACACCTTAGGCTCTGCTTCTAACTTGGGCCCAAATTGTAAAATGGTCTTATCTATTGGCGATTTCGTTCCAATTCACAGTCCAAGTAATATCCGGCATGCTAATTACATTGCCGGTTGCCAAATTGAATTATCTCTTATAGTTTCCGAGATATGGACTATCGATAATTTACACCTTAGGCTCTGCTTCTAACTTGGGCCCAAATTGTAAAATGGTCTTACCTATTGGCGATTTCGTTCCAATTCACATTCCAAGTAATATTCGGCATGCTAATTACATTGCCGGTTGCCAAATTGCATTATCTCTTATAGTTTCCGAGATATGGACTATCGATAATTTACACCTTAGGCTCTGCTTCTAACTTGGGCCCAAATTGTAAAATGGTCTTATCTATTGGCGATTTCGTTCCAATTCACATTCCAAGTAATATTCGGCATGCTAATTACATTGCCGGTTGCCAAATTGCATTATCTCTTATAGTTTCCGAGATATGGACTATCGATTATTTACATCTTGGGCTCTGCTTCTAACTTGGGCCCAAATTGTAAAATGGTCTTATCTATTGGCGATTTCGTTCCAATTCACATTCCAAGTAATATTCGGCATGCTAATTACATTGCCGGTTGCCAAATTGCATTATCTCTTATAGTTTCCGAGATATGGACTATCGATAATTTACACCTTAGGCTCTGCTTCTAACTTGGGCCCAAATTGTAAAATGGTCTTATCTATTGGCGATTTCGTTCCACTTCACATTCCAGGTAATATTCGGCATGCTAATTACATTGCCGGTTGCCAAATTGCATTATCTCTTATAGTTTCCGAGATATGGACTATCGATAATTTACACCTTAGGCTCTGCTTCTAACTTGGGCCCAAATTGTAAAATGGTCTTATCTATTGGCGATTTCGTTCCAATTCACATTTCAAGTTATATTCGGCATGCTAATTACATTGCCGGTTGCCAAATTGCATTATCTCTTATAGTTTCCGAGATATGGACTATCGATAATTTACACCTTAGGCTCTGCTTCTAACTTGGGCCCAAATTGTAAAATCGTCTTATCTATTGGCGATTTCGTTCCAATTCACATTCCAAGTAATATTCGGCATGCTAATTACATTGCCGGTTGCCAAATAGCATTATCTCTTATAGTTTCCGAGATATGGACTATCGATAATTTACACCTTAGGCTCTGCTTCTAACTTGGGCCCAAATTGTAAAATGGTCTTATCTATTGGCGATTTCGTTCCAATTCACAGTCCAAGTAATATCCGGCATGCTAATTACATTGCCGGTTGCCAAATTGAATTATCTCTTATAGTTTCCGAGATATGGACTATCGATAATTTACACCTTAGGCTCTGCTTCTAACTTGGGCCCAAATTGTAAAATGGTCTTACCTATTGGCGATTTCGTTCCAATTCACATTCCAAGTAATATTCGGCATGCTAATTACATTGCCGGTTGCCAAATTGCATTATCTGTTATAGTTTCCGAGATATGGACTATCGATAATTTACACCTTAGGCTCTGCTTCTAACTTGGGCCCAAATTGTAAAATGGTCTTATCTATTGGCGATTTCGTTCCAATTCACATTCCAAGTAATATTCGGCATGCTAATTACATTGCCGGTTGCCAAATTGCATTATCTCTTATAGTTTCCGAGATATGGACTATCGATTATTTACATCTTGGGCTCTGCTTCTAACTTGGGCCCAAATTGTAAAATGGTCTTATCTATTGGCGATTTCGTTCCAATTCACATTCCAAGTAATATTCGGCATGCTAATTACATTGCCGGTTGCCAAATTGCATTATCTCTTATAGTTTCCGAGATATGGACTATCGATAATTTACACCTTAGGCTCTGCTTCTAACTTGGGCCCAAATTGTAAAATGGTCTTATCTATTGGCGATTTCGTTCCAATTCACATTTCAAGTTATATTCGGCATGCTAATTACATTGCCGGTTGCCAAATTGCATTATCTCTTATAGTTTCCGAGATATGGACTATCGATAATTTACACCTTAGGCTCTGCTTCTAACTTGGGCCCAAATTGTAAAATGGTCTTATCTATTGGCGATTTCGTTCCAATTCACAGTCCAAGTAATATCCGGCATGCTAATTACATTGCCGGTTGCCAAATTGAATTATCTCTTATAGTTTCCGAGATATGGACTATCGATAATTTACACCTTAGGCTCTGCTTCTAACTTGGGCCCAAATTGTAAAATGGTCTTACCTATTGGCGATTTCGTTCCAATTCACATTCCAAGTAATATTCGGCATGCTAATTACATTGCCGGTTGCCAAATTGCATTATCTCTTATAGTTTCCGAGATATGGACTATCGATAATTTACACCTTAGGCTCTGCTTCTAACTTGGGCCCAAATTGTAAAATGGTCTTATCTATTGGCGATTTCGTTCCAATTCACATTCCAAGTAATATTCGGCATGCTAATTACATTGCCGGTTGCCAAATTGCATTATCTCTTATAGTTTCCGAGATATGGACTATCGATTATTTACATCTTGGGCTCTGCTTCTAACTTGGGCCCAAATTGTAAAATGGTCTTATCTATTGGCGATTTCGTTCCAATTCACATTCCAAGTAATATTCGGCATGCTAATTACATTGCCGGTTGCCAAATTGCATTATCTCTTATAGTTTCCGAGATATGGACTATCGATAATTTACACCTTAGGCTCTGCTTCTAACTTGGGCCCAAATTGTAAAATGGTCTTATCTATTGGCGATTTCGTTCCACTTCACATTCCAGGTAATATTCGGCATGCTAATTACATTGCCGGTTGCCAAATTGCATTATCTCTTATAGTTTCCGAGATATGGACTATCGATAATTTACACCTTAGGCTCTGCTTCTAACTTGGGCCCAAATTGTAAAATGGTCTTATCTATTGGCGATTTCGTTCCAATTCACATTCCAAGTAATATTCGGCATGCTAATTACATTGCCGGTTGCCAAATTGAATAATCTCTTATAGTTTCCGAGATATGGACTATGGATAATTTACACCTTAGCCTCTGCTTCTAACTTGGGCCCAAATTGTAAAATGGTCTTATCTATTGGCGATTTCGTTCCAATTCACATTCCAAGTAATATTCGGCATGCTAATTACATTGCCGGTTGCCAAATTGCATTATCTCTTATAGTTTCCGAGATATGGACTATCGATAATTTACACCTTAGGCTCTGCTTCTAACTTGGGCCCAAATTGTAAAATGGTCTTATCTATTGGCGATTTCGTTCCAATTCACATTCCAAGTAATATTCGGCATGCTAATTACATTGCCGGTTGCCAAATTGAATAATCTCTTATAGTTTCCGAGATATGGACTATGGATAATTTACACCTTAGGCTCTGCTTCTAACTTGGGCCCAAATTGTAAAATGGTCTTATCTATTAGCGATTTCGTTCCATTTCACATTCCAAGTAATACTCGGCATGCTGATTACATTGCCGGTTGCCAAATTGCATTATCTCTTATAGTTTTAGAGATATGGACTATCGATAATTTACACCTTATGCTCTGCTTCTAACTTGGGCCCAAATTGTAAAATGGCCTTATCTATTGGCGATTTCGTTCCAATTCACATTCCAAGTAATACTCGGCATGCTGATTACATTGCCGGTTGCCAAATTGCATTATCTCTTATAGTTTCAGAGATATGGACTATCGATAATTTACACCTTATGCTCTGCTTCTAACTTGGGCCCAAATTGTAAAATGGTCTTATCTATTGGCGATTTCGTTCCAATTCACATTCCAAGTAATATTCGGCATGCTAATTACATTGCCGGTTGCCAAATATCATTATCTCTTATAGTTTCCGAGATATGGACTCTCGATAATTTTCACCTTAGGCTCTGCTTCTAACTTGGGCCCAAATTGTAAAATGGTCTTATCTATTGGCGATTTCGTTCCAATTCACATTCCAAGTAATATTCGGCATGTTAATTAAATTGCCGGTTGCCAAATTGCATTATCTCTTATAGTTTCCGAGATATGGACTATCGATAATTTACACCTTAGGCTCTGCTTCTAACTTGGGCCCAAATTGTAAAATGGTCTTATCTATTGGCGATTTCGTTCCAATTCACATTCCAAGTAATATTCGGCATGCTAATTACATTGCCGGTTGCCAAATTGCATTATCTCTTATAGTTTCCGAGATATGGACTATCGATAATTTACACCTTAGGCTCTGCTTCTAACTTGGGCCCAAATTGTAAAATGGTCTTATCTATTGACGATTTCGTTCCAATTCACATTCCAAGTTATATTCGGCATGCTAATTACATTGCCGGTTGCCAAATTGCATTATCTCTTATAGTTTCCGAGATATGGACTATCGATAATTTACACCTTAGGCTCTGCTTCTAACTTGGGCCCAAATTGTAAAATCGTCTTATCTATTGGCGATTTCGTTCCAATTCACATTCCAAGTAATATTCGGCATGCTAATTACATTGCCGGTTGCCAAATTGCATTATCTCTTATAGTTTCCGAGATATGGACTATCGATAATTTACACCTTAGGCTCTGCTTCTAACTTGGGCCCAAATTGTAAAATGGCCTTATCTATTGGCGATTTCGTTCCAATTCACATTCCAAGTAATATTCGGCATGCTAATTACATTGCCGGTTGCCAAATTGAATAATATCTTATAGTTTCCGAGATATGGACTATCGATAATTTACACCTTAGGCTCTGCTTCTAACTTGGGCCCAAATTGTAAAATGGTCTTATCTATTGGCGATTTCGTTCCAATTCACATTCCAAGTAGTATTCGGCATGCTAATTACATTGCCGGTTGCCAAATTGCATTATCTCTTATAGTTTCCGAGATATGGACTATCGATAATTTACACCTTAGGCTCTGTTTCTAACTTGGGCCCAAATTGTAAAATGGTCTTATCTATTGGCGATTTCGTTCCAATTCACATTCCAAGTAATATTCGGCATGCTAATTACATTGCCAGTTGCCAAATTGCATTATCTCTTATAGTTTCCGAGATATGGACTATGGATAATTTACACCTTAGGCTCTGCTTCTAACTTGGGCCCAAATTGTAAAATGGTCTTATCTATTGGCGATTTCGTTCCAATTCACATTCCAAGTAATATTCGGCATGCTAATTACATTGCCGGTTGCCAAATTGCATTATCTCTTATAGTTTCCGAGATATGGACTATCGATAATTTACACCTTAGGCTCTGCTTCTAACTTGGGCTCAAATTGTAAAATGGTCTTATCTATTGGCGATTTCGTTCCAATTCACATTCTAAGTAATACTCGGCATGCTGATTACATTGCCGGTTGCCAAATTGCATTATCTCTTATAGTTTCAGAGATATGGACTATCGATAATTTACACCTTATGCTCTGCTTCTAACTTGGACCCAAATTGTAAAATGGTCTTATCTATTGGCGATTTCGTTCCAATTCACATTCCAAGTAATATTCGGCATGCTAATTACATTGCCGGTTGCCAAATAGCATTATCTCTTATAGTTTCCGAGATATGGACTCTCGATAATTTTCACCTTAGGCTTTGCTTCTAACTTGGGCCCAAATTGTAAAATGGTCTTATCTATTGGCGATTTCGTTCCAATTCACATTCCAAGTAATATTCGGCATGTTAATTAAATTGCCGGTTGCCAAATTGCATTATCTCTTATAGTTTCCGAGATATGGACTATCGATAATTTACACCTTAGGCTCTGCTTCTAACTTGGGCCCAAATTGTAAAATCGTCTTATCTATTGGCGATTTCGTTCCAATTCACATTCCAAGTAATATTCGGCATGCTAATTACATTGCCGGTTGCCAAATTGCATTATCTCTTATAGTTTCCGAGATATGGACTATCGATAATTTACACCTTAGGCTCTGCTTCTAACTTGGGCCCAAATTGTAAAATGGTCTTATCTATTGGCGATTTCGTTCCAATTCACATTCCAAGTAATATTCGGTATGCTAATTACTTTGCCGGTTGCCAAATTGCATTATCTCTTATAGTTTCCGAGATATGGACTATCGATAATTTACACCTTAGGCTCTGCTTCTAACTTGGGCCCAAATTGTAAAATGGTCTTATCTATTGGCGATTTCGTTCCAATTCACATTCCAAGTAATATTCGGCATGCTAATTACATTGCCGGTTGCCAAATTGCATTATCTCTTATAGTTTCCGAGATATGGACTATCGATAATTTACACCTTAGGCTCTGCTTCTAACTTGGGCCCAAATTGTAAAATGGTCTTATCTATTGGCGATTTCGTTCCAATTCACATTCCAAGTAATATTTGGCATGCTAATTACATTGCCGGTTGCCAAATTGCATTATCTCTTATAGTTTCCGAGATATGGACTATCGATAATTTACACCTTAGGCTCTGCTTCTAACTTGGGCCCAAATTGTAAAATGGTCTTATCTATTGGCGATTTCGTTCCAATTCACATTCCAAGTAATATTCGGCATGCTAATTACATTGCCGGTTGCCAAATTGCATTATCTCTTATAGTTTCCGAGATATGGACTATCGATAATTTACACCTTAGGCTCTGCTTCTAACTTGGGCCCAAATTGTAAAATGGTCTTATCTATTGGCGATTTCGTTCCAATTCACATTCCAAGTAATATTCGGCATGCTAATTACATTGCCGGTTGCCAAATTGCATTATCTCTTGTAGTTTCCGAGATATGGACTATCGATAATTTACACCTTAGGCTCTGCTTCTAACTTGGGCCCAAATTGTAAAATGGTCTTATCTATTGGCGATTTCGTTCCAATTCACATTCCAAGTAATATTCGGCATGCTAATTACATTGCCGGTTGCCAAATTGCATTATCTCTTATAGTTTCCTAGATATGGACTATCGATAATTTACACCTTAGGCTCTGCTTCTAACTTGGGCCCAAATTGTAAAATGGTCTTATCTATTGGCGATTTCGTTCCAATTCACATTCCAAGTAATATTCGGCATGCTAATTACATTGCCGGTTGCCAAATTGTATTATCTCTTGTAGTTTCCGAGATATGGACTATCGATAATTTACATCTTAGGCTCTGCTTCTAACTTGGGCCCAAATTGTAAAATGGCCTTATCTATTGGCGATTTCGTTCCAATTCACATTCCAAGTAATATTCGGCATGCTAATTACATTGCCGGTTGCCAAATTGCATTATCTCTTATAGTTTCAGAGATATGGACTATCGATAATTTACACCTTATGCTCTGCTTCTAACTTGGGCCCAAATTGTAAAATGGTCTTATCTATTGGCGATTTCGTTCCAATTCACATTCCAAGTAATATTCGGCATGCTAATTACATTGCCGGTTGCCAAATAGCATTATCTCTTATAGTTTCCGAGATATGGACTATCGATAATTTTCACCTTAGGCTCTGCTTCTAACTTGGGCCCAAATTGTAAAATGGTCTTATCTATTGGCGATTTCGTTCCAATTCACATTCCAAGTAATATTCGGCATGTTAATTAAATTGCCGGTTGCCAAATTGCATTATCTCTTATAGTTTCCGAGATATGGACTATCGATAATTTACACCTTAGGCTCTGCTTCTAACTTGGGCCCAAATTGTAAAATCGTCTTATCTATTGGCGATTTCGTTCCAATTCACATTCCAAGTAATATTCGGCATGCTAATTACATTGCCGGTTGCCAAATTGCATTATCTCTTATAGTTTCCGAGATATGGACTATCGATAATTTACATCTTAGGCTCTGCTTCTAACTTGGGCCCAAATTGTAAAATGGTCTTATCTATTGACGATTTCGTTCCAATTCACATTCCAAGTAATATTCGGTATGCTAATTACTTTGCCGGTTGCCAAATTGCATTATCTCTTGTAGTTTCCGAGATATGGACTATCGATAATTTACACCTTAGGCTCTGCTTCTAACTTGGGCCCAAATTGTAAAATGGTCTTATCTATTGGCGATTTCGTTCCAATTCACATTCCAAGTAATATTCGGCATGCTAATTACATTGCCGGTTGCCAAATTGCATTATCTCTTATAGTTTCCGAGATATGGACTATCGATAATTTACACCTTAGGCTCTGCTTCTACCTTGGGCCCAAATTGTAAAATGGTCTTATCTATTGGCGATTTCGTTCCAATTCACATTCCAAGTAATATTTGGCATGCTAATTACATTGCCGGTTGCCAAATTGCATTATCTCTTATAGTTTCCGAGATATGGACTATCGATAATTTACACCTTAGGCTCTGCTTCTAACTTGGGCCCAAATTGTAAAATGGTCTTATCTATTGGCGATTTCGTTCCAATTCACATTCCAAGTAATATTCGGCATGCTAATTACATTGCCGGTTGCCAAATTGCATTATCTCTTATAGTTTCCGAGATATGGACTATCAATAATTTACAACTTAGGCTCTGCTTCTAACTTGGGCCCAAATTGTAAAATGGTCTTATCTATTGGCGATTTCGTTCCAATTCACATTCCAAGTAATATTCGGCATGCTAATTACATTGCCGGTTGCCAAATTGCATTATCTCTTGTAGTTTCCGAGATATGGACTATCGATAATTTACACCTTAGGCTCTGCTTCTAACTTGGGCCCAAATTGTAAAATGGTCTTATCTATTGGCGATTTCGTTCCAATTCACATTCCAAGTAATATTCGGCATGCTAATTACATTGCCGGTTGCCAAATTGCATTATCTCTTATAGTTTCCGAGATATGGACTATCGATAATTTACACCTTAGGCTCTGCTTCTAACTTGGGCCCAAATTGTAAAATGGTCTTATCTATTGGCGATTTCGTTCCAATTCACATTCCAAGTAATATTCGGCATGCTAATTACATTGCCGGTTGCCAAATTGCATTATCTCTTGTAGTTTCCGAGATATGGACTATCGATAATTTACACCTTAGGCTCTGCTTCTAACTTGGGCCCAAATTGTAAAATCGCCTTATCTATTGGCGATTTCGTTCCAATTCACATTCCAAGTAATATTCGGCATGCTAATTACATTGCCGGTTGCCAAATTGCATTATCTCTTATAGTTTCCGAGATATGGACTATCGATAATTTACACCTTAGGCTCTGCTTCTAACTTGGGCCCAAATTGTAAAATGGTCTTATCTATTGGCGATTTCGTTCCAATTCACAGTCCAAGTAATATCCGGCATGCTAATTACATTGCCGGTTGCCAAATTGAATTATCTCTTATAGTTTCCGAGATATGGACTATCGATAATTTACACCTTAGGCTCTGCTTCTAACTTGGGCCCAAATTGTAAAATGGTCTTATCTATTGGCGATTTCGTTCCAATTCACATTCCAAGTAGTATTCGGCATGCTAATTACATTGCCGGTTGCCAAATTGCATTATCTCTTATAGTTTCCGAGATATGGACTATCGATAATTTACACCTTAGGCTCTGCTTCTAACTTGGGCCCAAATTGTAAAATGGTCTTATCTATTGGCGATTTCGTTCCAATTCACATTCCAAGTAATATTCGGCATGCTAATTACATTGCCGGTTGCCAAATAGCATTATATCTTATAGTTTCCGAGATATGGACTATCGATAATTTTCAATTTAGGCTCTGCTTCTAACTTGGGCCCAAATTGTAAAATGGTCTTATCTATTGGCGATTTCGTTCCAATTCACATTCCAAGTAATATTCGGCATGTTAATTAAATTGCCGGTTGCCAAATTGCATTATCTCTTATAGTTTCCGAGATATGGACTATCGATAATTTACACCTTAGGCTCTGCTTCTAACTTGGGCCCAAATTGTAAAATCGTCTTATCTATTGGCGATTTCGTTCCAATTCACATTCCAAGTAATATTCGGCATGCTAATTACATTGCCGGTTGCCAAATTACATTATCTCTTATAGTTTCCGAGATATGGTCTATCGATAATTTACACCTTAGGCTCTGCTTCTAACTTGGGCCCAAATTGTAAAATGGTCTTATCTATTGGCGATTTCGTTCCAATTCACATTCCAAGTAATATTCGGTATGCTAATTACTTTGCCGGTTGCCAAATTGCATTATCTCTTATAGTTTCCGAGATATGGACTATCGATAATTTACACCTTAGGCTCTGCTTCTAACTTGGGCCCAAATTGTAAAATGGTCTTATCTATTGGCGATTTCGTTCCAATTCACATTCCAAGTAATATTCGGCATGCTAATTACATTGCCGGTTGCCAAATTGCATTATCTCTTATAGTTTCCGAGATATGGACTATCGATAATTTACACCTTAGGCTCTGCTTCTAACTTGGGCCCAAATTGTAAAATGGTCTTATCTATTGGCGATTTCGTTCCAATTCACATTCCAAGTAATATTCGGTATGCTAATTACTTTGCCGGTTGCCAAATTGCATTATCTCTTATAGTTTCCGAGATATGGACTATCGATAATTTACACCTTAGGCTCTGCTTCTAACTTGGGCCCAAATTGTAAAATGGTCTTATCTATTGGCGATTTCGTTCCAATTCACATTCCAAGTAATATTCGGTATGCTAATTACTTTGCCGGTTGCCAAATTGCATTATCTCTTATAGTTTCCGAGATATGGACTATCGATAATGTACACCTTAGGCTCTGCTTCTAACTTGGGCCCAAATTGTAAAATGGTCTTATCTATTGGCGATTTCGTTCCAATTCACATTCCAAGTAATATTCGGCATGCTAATTACATTGCCGGTTGCCAAACTGCATTATCTCTTGTAGTTTCCGAGATATGGACTATCGATAATTTACACCTTAGGCTCTGCTTCCAACTTGGGCCCAAATTGTAAAATGGTCTTATCTATTGGCGATTTCGTTCCAATTCACATTCCAAGTAATATTCGGCATGCTAATTACATTGCCGGTTGCCAAATTGCATTATCTCTTATAGTTTCCGAGATATGGACTATCGATAATTTACACCTTAGGCTCTGCTTCTAACTTGGGCCCAAATTGTAAAATGGTCTTATCTATTGGCGATTTCGTTCCAATTCACATTCCAAGTAATATTCGGCATGCTAATTACATTGCCGGTTGCCAAATTGCATTATCTCTTGTAGTTTCCGAGATATGGACTATCGATAATTTACACCTTAGGATCTGCTTCTAACTTGGGCCCAAATTGTAAAATCACCTTATCTATTGGCGATTTCGTTCCAATTCACATTCCAAGTAATATTCGGCATGCTAATTACATTGCCGGTTGCCAAATTGCATTATCTCTTATAGTTTCCGAGATATGGACTATCGATAATTTACACCTTAGGCTCTGCTTCTAACTTGGGCCCAAATTGTAAAATGGTTTTATCTATTGGCGATTTCGTTCCAATTCACAGTCCAAATAATATCCGGCATGCTAATTACATTGCCGGTTGCCAAATTGAATTATCTCTTATAGTTTCCGAGATATGGACTATCGATAATTTACACCTTAGGCTCTGCTTCTAACTTGGGCCCAAATTGTAAAATGGTCTTATCTATTGGCGATTTCGTTCCAATTCACATTCCAAGTAGTATTCGGCATGCTAATTACATTGCCGGTTGCCAAATTGCATTATCTCTTATAGTTTCCGAGATATGGACTATCGATAATTTACACCTTAGGCTCTGCTTCTAACTTGGGCCCAAATTGTAAAATGGTCTTATCTATTGGCGATTTCGTTCCAATTCACATTCCAAGTAATATTCGGCATGCTAATTACATTGCCAGTTGCCAAATTGCATTATCTCTTATAGTTTCCGAGATATGGACTATCGATAATTTACACCTTAGGCTCTGCTTCTAACTTGGGCCCAAATTGTAAAATGGTCTTATCTATTGGCGATTTCGTTCCAATTCACATTCCAAGTAATATTCGGCATGCTAATTACATTGCCGGTTGCCAAATTGCATTATCTCTTATAGTTTCCGAGATATGGACTATCGATAATTTACACCTTAGGCTCTGCTTCTAACTTGGGCCCAAATTGTAAAATGGTCTTATCTATTGGCGATTTCGTTCCAATTCACATTCCAAGTAATATTTGGCATGCTAATTACATTGCCGGTTGCCAAATTGCATTATCTCTTATAGTTTCCGAGATATGGACTATCGATAATTTACACCTTAGGCTCTGCTTCTAACTTGGGCCCAAATTGTAAAATGGTCTTATCTATTGGCGATTTCGTTCCAATTCACACTCCAAGTAAAATTCGGCATGCTAATTACATTGCCGGTTGCGAAATTGCATTATCTTTTATAGTTTCCGAGATATGGACTATCAATAATTTACACCTTAGGCTCTGCTTCTAACTTGGGCCCAAATTGTAAAATGGTCTTATCTATTGGCGATTTCGTTCCAATTCACATTCCAAGTAATATTCGGCATGCTAATTACATTGCCGGTTGCCAAATTGCATTATCTCTTATAGTTTCTGAGATATGGACTATCGATAATTTACACCTTAGGCTCTGCTTCTAACTTGGGCCCAAATTGTAAAATGGTCTTATCTATTGGCGATTTCGTTCCAATTCACATTCCAAGTAATATTCGGCATGCTAATTACATTGCCGGTTGCCAAATTGCATTATCTCTTGTAGTTTCCGAGATATGGACTATCGATAATTTACACCTTAGGCTCTGCTTCTAACTTGGGCCCAAATTGTAAAATCGCCTTATCTATTGGCGATTTCGTTCCAATTCACATTCCAAGTAATATTCGGCATGCTAATTACATTGCCGGTTGCCAAATTGCATTATCTCTTATAGTTTCCGAGATATGGACTATCGATAATTTACATCTTAGGCTCTGCGTCTAACTTGGGCCCAAATTGTAAAATGGTCTTATCTATTGGCGATTTCGTTCCAATTCACAGTCCAAGTAATATCCGGCATGCTAATTACATTGCCGGTTGCCAAATTGAATTATCTCTTATAGTTTCCGAGATATGGACTATCGATAATTTACACCTTAGTCTCTGCTTCTAACTTGGGCCCAAATTGTAAAATGTTCTTACCTATTGGCGATTTCATTCCAATTCACATTCCAAGTAATATTCGGCATGCTAATTACATTGCCGATTGCCAAATTGCATTATCTCTTATAGTTTCCGAGATATGGACTATCGATAATTTACACCTTAGGCTCTGCTTCTAACTTGGGCCCAAATTGTAAAATGGTCTTATCTATTGGCGATTTCGTTCCAATTCACATTCCAAGTAATATTCGGCATGCTAATTACATTGCCGGTTGCCAAATTGCATTATCTCTTATAGTTTCCGAGATATGGACTATCAATTATTTACATCTTATGCTCTGCTTCTAACTTGTGCCCAAATTGTAAAATGGTCTTATCTATTGGCGATTTCGTTCCAATTCACACTCCAAGTAATATTCGGCATGCTAATTACATTGCCGGTTTCCAAATTGCATTATCTCTTATAGTTTCCGAGATATGGACTATCGATTATTTACACCTTAGGCTCTGCTTCTAACTTGGGCCCAAATTGTAAAATGGTCTTATCTATTGGCGATTTCGTTCCAATTCACATTCCAAGTAATATTCGGCATGCTAATTACATTGCCGGTTGCCAAATTGCATTATCTCTTATAGTTTCCGAGATATGGATAATTTACACCTTAGGCTCTGCTTCTAACTTGGGCCCAAATTGTAAAATCGCCTTATCTATTGGCGATTTCGTTCCAATTCACATTCCAAGTAATATTCGGCATGCTAATTACATTGCCGGTTGCCAAATTGCATTATCTCTTATAGTTTCCGAGATATGGACTATCGATAATTTACATCTTAGGCTCTGCGTCTAACTTGGGCCCAAATTGTAAAATGGTCTTATCTATTGGCGATTTCGTTCCAATTCACAGTCCAAGTAATATCCGGCATGCTAATTACATTGCCGGTTGCCAAATTGAATTATCTCTTATAGTTTCCGAGATATGGACTATCGATAATTTACACCTTAGTCTCTGCTTCTAACTTGGGCCCAAATTGTAAAATGTTCTTACCTATTGGCGATTTCATTCCAATTCACATTCCAAGTAATATTCGGCATGCTAATTACATTGCCGATTGCCAAATTGCATTATCTCTTATAGTTTCCGAGATATGGACTATCGATAATTTACACCTTAGGCTCTGCTTCTAACTTGGGCCCAAATTGTAAAATGGTCTTATCTATTGGCGATTTCGTTCCAATTCACATTCCAAGTAATATTCGGCATGCTAATTACATTGCCGGTTGCCAAATTGCATTATCTCTTATAGTTTCCGAGATATGGACTATCAATTATTTACATCTTATGCTCTGCTTCTAACTTGTGCCCAAATTGTAAAATGGTCTTATCTATTGGCGATTTCGTTCCAATTCACATTCCAAGTAATATTCGGCATGCTAATTACATTGCCGGTTTCCAAATTGCATTATCTCTTATAGTTTCCGAGATATGGACTATCGATTATTTACACCTTAGGCTCTGCTTCTAACTTGGGCCCAAATTGTAAAATGGTCTTATCTATTGGCGATTTCGTTCCAATTCACATTCCAAGTAATATTCGGCATGCTAATTACATTGCCGGTTGCCAAATTGCATTATCTCTTATAGTTTCCGAGATATGGACTATCGATAATTTACACCTTAGGCTCTGCTTCTAACTTGGGCCCAAATTGTAAAATGGTCTTATCTATTGGCGATTTCGTTCCAATTCACATTCCAAGTAATATTCGGCATGCTAATTACATTGCCGGTTGCCAAATTGCATTATCTCTTATAGTTTCCGAGATATGGACTATCGATAATTTACACCTTAGGCTCTGCATCTAACTTGGGCCCAAATTGTAAAATGGTCTTATCTATTGGCGATTTCGTTCCAATTCACATTCCAAGTAATATTCGGCATGCTAATTACATTGCCGGTTGCCAAATTGCATTATCTCTTATAGTTTCCGAGATATGGACTATCGATAATTTACACCTTAGGCTCTGCTTCTAACTTGGGCCCAAATTGTAAAATGGTCTTATCTATTGGCGATTTCGTTCCAATTCACATTCCAAGTAATATTCGGCATGCTAATTACATTGCCGGTTGCCAAATTGCATTATCTCTTATAGTTTCCGCGATATGGACTATCGATAATTTACACCTTAGGCTCTGCTTCTAACTTGGGCCCAAATTGTAAAATCGTCTTATCTATTGGCGATTTCGTTCCAATTCACATTCCAAGTAATATTCGGCATGCTAATTACATTGCGGCTTGCCAAATTGCATTATCTCTTATAGTTTCCGAGATATGGACTATCGATAATTTACACCTTAGGCTCTGCTTCTAACTTGGGCCCAAATTGTAAAATGGTCTTATCTATTGGCGATTTCGTTCCAATTCACATTCCAAGTAATATTCGGCTTGCTAATTACATTGCCGGTTGCCAAATTGAATTATCTCTTATAGTTTCCGAGATATGGACTATCGATAATTTACACCTTAGGCTCTGCTTCTAACTTGGGCCCAAATTGTAAAATGGTCTTATCTATTGGCGATTTCGTTCCAATTCACATTCCAAGTAGTATTCGGCATGCTTATTACATTGCCGGTTGCCAAATTGCATTATCTCTTATAGTTTCCGAGATATGGACTATCGATAATTTACACCTTAGGCTCTGCTTCTAACTTGGGCCCAAATTGTAAAATGGTCTTATCTATTGGCGATTTCCTTCCAATTCACATTCCAAGTAATATTCGGCATGCTAATTACATTGCCAGTTGCCAAATTGCATTATCTCTTATAGTTTCCGAGATATGGACTATGGATAATTTACACCTTAGGCTCTGCTTCTAACTTGGGCCCAAATTGTAAAATGGTCTTATCTATTGGCGATTTCGTTCCAATTCACATTCCAAGTAATATTCGGCATGCTAATTACATTGCCGGTTGCCAAATTGCATTATCTCTTATAGTCTCCGAGATATGGACTATCGATAATTTACACCTTAGGCTCTGCTTCTAACTTGGGCCCAAATTGTAAAATGGTCTTATCTATTGGCGATTTCGTTCCAATTCACATTCCAAGTAATACTCGGCATGCTGATTACATTGCCGGTTGCCAAATTGCATTATCCCTTATAGTTTCAGAGATATGGACTATCGATAATTTACACCTTAGGCTCTGCTTCTAACTTGGGCCCAAATTGTAAAATGGTCTTATCTATTGGCGATTTCGTTCCAATTCACATTCCAAGTAATAATCGGCATGCTAATTACATTGCCGGTTGCCAAATTGCATTATCTCTTATAGTTTCCGAGATATGGACTATCGATAATTTACACCTTAGGCTCTGCTTCTAACTTGGGCCCAAATTGTAAAATGGTCTTATCTATTGGCGATTTCGTTCCAATTCACATTCCAAGTAATATTCGGCATGTTAATTAAATTGCCGGTTGCCAAATTGCATTATCTCTTATAGTTTCCGAGATATGGACTCTCGATAATTTACACCTTAGGCTCTGCTTCTAACTTGGGCCCAAATTGTAAAATCGTCTTATCTATTGGCGATTTCGTTCCAATTCACATTCCAAGTAATATTCGGCATGCTAATTACATTGCCGGTTGCCAAATTGCATTATCTCTTATAGTTTCCGAGATATGGACTATCGATAATTTACACCTTAGGCTCTGCTTCTAACTTGGGCCCAAATTGTAAAATGGTCTTATCTATTGGCGATTTCGTTCCAATTCACATTCCATGTAATATTCGGCATGCTAATTACATTGCCGGTTCCCAAATTGCATTATCTCTTATAGTTTCCGAGATATGGACTATCGATTATTTACACCTTAGGCTCTGCTTCTAACTTGGGCCCAAATTGTAAAATGGTCCTATCTATTTGCGATTTCGTTCCAATTTACATTCCAAGTAATATTCGGCATGCTAATTACATTGCCAGTTGCCAAATTGCATTATCTCTTATAGTTTCCGAGTTATGGACTATGGATAATTTACACCTTAGGCTCTGCTTCTAACTTGGGCCCAAATTGTAAAATGGTCTTATCTATTGCCGATTTCGTTCCAATTCACATTCCAAGTAATATTAGGCATGCTAATTACATTGCCGGTTGCCAAATTGCATTATCTCTTATAGTTTCCGAGATATGGACTATCGATAATTTACACCTTAGGCTCTGCTTCTAACTTGGGCCCAAATTGTAAAATGGTCTTATCTATTGGCGATTTCATTCCAATTCACATTCCAAGTAATATTCGGCATGCTAATTATATTGCCGGTTGCCAAATTGCATTATCTCTTATAGTTTCCGAGATATGGACTATCGATAATTTACACCTTAGGCTCTGCTTCTAACTTGGGCCCAAATTGTAAAATGGTCTTATCTATTGGCGATTTCGTTCCAATTCACATTCCAAGTAATATTCGGCATGCTAATTACATTGCCGCTTGCCAAATTGCATTATCTCTTATAGTTTCCGAGATATGGACTATCGATAATTTACACCTTAGGCTCTGCTTCTAACTTGGGCCCAAATTGTAAAATGGTCTTATCTATTGGCGATTTCGTTCCAATTCACATTCCAAGTAATATTCGGCATGCTAATTACATTGCCGGTTGCCAAATTGCATTATCTCTTATAGTTTCCGAGATATGGACTATCGATAATTTACACCTTAGGCTCTGCTTCTAACTTGGGCCCAAATTGTAAAATCGTCTTATCTATTGGCGATTTCGTTCCAATTCACATTCCAAGTAATATTCGGCATGCTAATTACATTGCCGCTTGCCAAATTGCATTATCTCTTATAGTTTCCGAGATATGGACTATCGATAATTTACACCTTAATCTCTGCTTCTAACTTGGGCCCAAATTGTAAAATGGTCTTATCTATTGGCGATTTCGTTCCAATTCACATTCCAAGTAGTATTCGGCATGCTTATTACATTGCCGGTTGCCAAATTGCATTATCTCTTATAGTTTCCGAGATATGGACTATCGATAATTTACACCTTAGGCTCTGCTTCTAACTTGGGCCCAAATTGTAAAATGGTCTTATCTATTGGCGATTTCGTTCCAATTCACATTCCAAGTAATATTCGGCATGCTAATTACATTGCCGGTTGCCAAATTGCATTATCTCTTATAGTTTCCGAGATATGGACTATCGATAATTTACACCTTAAGCTCTGCATCTAACTTGGGCCCAAATTGTAAAATGGTCTTATCTATTGGCGATTTCGTTCCAATTCACATTCCAAGTAATATTCGGCATGCTAATTACATTGCCGGTTGCCAAATTGCATTATCTCTTATAGTTTCCGAGATATGGACTATCGATAATTTACACCTTAGGCTCTGCTTCTAACTTGGGCCCAAATTGTAAAATGGTCTTATCTATTGGCGATTTCGTTCCAATTCACATTCCAAGTAATATTCGGCATGCTAATTACATTGCCGGTTGCCAAATTGCATTATCTCTTATAGTTTCCGAGATATGGACTATCGATAATTTACACCTTAGGCTCTGCTTCTAACTTGGGCCCAAATTGTAAAATCGTCTTATCTATTGGCGATTTCGTTCCAATTCACATTCCAAGTAATATTCGGCATGCTAATTACATTGCGGCTTGCCAAATTGCATTATCTCTTATAGTTTCCGAGATATGGACTATCGATAATTTACACCTTAGGCTCTGCTTCTAACTTGGGCCCAAATTGTAAAATGGTCTTATCTATTGGCGATTTCGTTCCAATTCACATTCCAAGTAATATTCGGCTTGCTAATTACATTGCCGGTTGCCAAATTGAATTATCTCTTATAGTTTCCGAGATATGGACTATCGATAATTTACACCTTAGGCTCTGCTTCTAACTTGGGCCCAAATTGTAAAATGGTCTTATCTATTGGCGATTTCGTTCCAATTCACATTCCAAGTAGTATTCGGCATGCTTATTACATTGCCGGTTGCCAAATTGCATTATCTCTTATAGTTTCCGAGATATGGACTATCGATAATTTACACCTTAGGCTCTGCTTCTAACTTGGGCCCAAATTGTAAAATGGTCTTATCTATTGGCGATTTCCTTCCAATTCACATTCCAAGTAATATTCGGCATGCTAATTACATTGCCGGTTGCCAAATTGCATTATCTCTTATAGTTTCCGAGATATGGACTATGGATAATTTACACCTTAGGCTCTGCTTCTAACTTGGGCCCAAATTGTAAAATGGTCTTATCTATTGGCGATTTCGTTCCAATTCACATTCCAAGTAATATTCGGCATGCTAATTACATTGCCGGTTGCCAAATTGCATTATCTCTTATAGTTTCCGAGATATGGACTATCGATAATTTACACCTTAGGCTCTGCTTCTAACTTGGGCCCAAATTGTAAAATGGTCTTATCTATTGGCGATTTCGTTCCAATTCACATTCCAAGTAATACTCGGCATGCTGATTACATTGCCGGTTGCCAAATTGCATTATCCCTTATAGTTTCAGAGATATGGACTATCGATAATTTACACCTTAGGCTCTGCTTCTAACTTGGGCCCAAATTGTAAAATGGTCTTATCTATTGGCGATTTCGTTCCAATTCACATTCCAAGTAATATTCGGCATGCTAATTACATTGCCGGTTGCCAAATTGCATTATCTCTTATAGTTTCCGAGATATGGACTATCGATAATTTACACCTTAGGCTCTGCTTCTAACTTGGGCCCAAATTGTAAAATGGTCTTATCTATTGGCGATTTCGTTCCAATTCACATTCCAAGTAATATTCGGCATGTTAATTAAATTGCCGGTTGCCAAATTGCATCATCTCTTATAGTTTCCGAGATATGGACTCTCGATAATTTACACCTTAGGCTCTGCTTCTAACTTGGGCCCAAATTGTAAAATCGTCTTATCTATTGGCGATTTCGTTCCAATTCACATTCCAAGTAATATTCGGCATGCTAATTACATTGCCGGTTGCCAAATTGCATTATCTCTTATAGTTTCCGAGATATGGACTATCGATAATTTACACCTTAGGCTCTGCTTCTAACTTGGGCCCAAATTGTAAAATGGTCTTATCTATTGGCGATTTCATTCCAATTCACATTCCAAGTAATATTCGGCATGCTAATTACATTGCCGATTGCCAAATTGCATTATCTCTTATAGTTTCCGAGATATGGACTATCGATAATTTACACCTTAGGCTCTGCTTCTAACTTGGGCCCAAATTGTAAAATGGTCTTATCTATTGGCGATTTCGTTCCAATTCACATTCCAAGTAATATTCGGCATGCTAATTACATTGCCGGTTGCCAAATTGCATTATCTCTTATAGTTTCCGAGATATGGACTATCAATTATTTACATCTTATGCTCTGCTTCTAACTTGTGCCCAAATTGTAAAATGGTCTTATCTATTGGCGATTTCGTTCCAATTCACACTCCAAGTAATATTCGGCATGCTAATTACATTGCCGGTTTCCAAATTGCATTATCTCTTATAGTTTCCGAGATATGGACTATCGATTATTTACACCTTAGGCTCTGCTTCTAACTTGGGCCCAAATTGTAAAATGGTCTTATCTATTGGCGATTTCGTTCCAATTCACATTCCAAGTAATATTCGGCATGCTAATTACATTGCCGGTTGCCAAATTGCATTATCTCTTATAGTTTCCGAGATATGGATATATTTACACCTTAGGCTCTGCTTCTAACTTGGGCCCAAATTGTAAAATCGCCTTATCTATTGGCGATTTCGTTCCAATTCACATTCCAAGTAATATTCGGCATGCTAATTACATTGCCGGTTGCCAAATTGCATTATCTCTTATAGTTTCCGAGATATGGACTATCGATAATTTACATCTTAGGCTCTGCGTCTAACTTGGGCCCAAATTGTAAAATGGTCTTATCTATTGGCGATTTCGTTCCAATTCACAGTCCAAGTAATATCCGGCATGCTAATTACATTGCCGGTTGCCAAATTGAATTATCTCTTATAGTTTCCGAGATATGGACTATCGATAATTTACACCTTAGTCTCTGCTTCTAACTTGGGCCCAAATTGTAAAATGTTCTTACCTATTGGCGATTTCATTCCAATTCACATTCCAAGTAATATTCGGCATGCTAATTACATTGCCGATTGCCAAATTGCATTATCTCTTATAGTTTCCGAGATATGGACTATCGATAATTTACACCTTAGGCTCTGCTTCTAACTTGGGCCCAAATTGTAAAATGGTCTTATCTATTGGCGATTTCGTTCCAATTCACATTCCAAGTAATATTCGGCATGCTAATTACATTGCCGGTTGCCAAATTGCATTATCTCTTATAGTTTCCGAGATATGGACTATCAATTATTTACATCTTATGCTCTGCTTCTAACTTGTGCCCAAATTGTAAAATGGTCTTATCTATTGGCGATTTCGTTCCAATTCACATTCCAAGTAATATTCGGCATGCTAATTACATTGCCGGTTTCCAAATTGCATTATCTCTTATAGTTTCCGAGATATGGACTATCGATTATTTACACCTTAGGCTCTGCTTCTAACTTGGGCCCAAATTGTAAAATGGTCTTATCTATTGGCGATTTCGTTCCAATTCACATTCCAAGTAATATTCGGCATGCTAATTACATTGCCGGTTGCCAAATTGCATTATCTCTTATAGTTTCCGAGATATGGACTATCGATAATTTACACCTTAGGCTCTGCTTCTAACTTGGGCCCAAATTGTAAAATGGTCTTATCTATTGGCGATTTCGTTCCAATTCACATTCCAAGTAATATTCGGCATGCTAATTACATTGCCGGTTGCCAAATTGCATTATCTCTTATAGTTTCCGAGATATGGACTATCGATAATTTACACCTTAGGCTCTGCATCTAACTTGGGCCCAAATTGTAAAATGGTCTTATCTATTGGCGATTTCGTTCCAATTCACATTCCAAGTAATATTCGGCATGCTAATTACATTGCCGGTTGCCAAATTGCATTATCTCTTATAGTTTCCGAGATATGGACTATCGATAATTTACACCTTAGGCTCTGCTTCTAACTTGGGCCCAAATTGTAAAATGGTCTTATCTATTGGCGATTTCGTTCCAATTCACATTCCAAGTAATATTCGGCATGCTAATTACATTGCCGGTTGCCAAATTGCATTATCTCTTATAGTTTCCGCGATATGGACTATCGATAATTTACACCTTAGGCTCTGCTTCTAACTTGGGCCCAAATTGTAAAATCGTCTTATCTATTGGCGATTTCGTTCCAATTCACATTCCAAGTAATATTCGGCATGCTAATTACATTGCGGCTTGCCAAATTGCATTATCTCTTATAGTTTCCGAGATATGGACTATCGATAATTTACACCTTAGGCTCTGCTTCTAACTTGGGCCCAAATTGTAAAATGGTCTTATCTATTGGCGATTTCGTTCCAATTCACATTCCAAGTAATATTCGGCTTGCTAATTACATTGCCGGTTGCCAAATTGAATTATCTCTTATAGTTTCCGAGATATGGACTATCGATAATTTACACCTTAGGCTCTGCTTCTAACTTGGGCCCAAATTGTAAAATGGTCTTATCTATTGGCGATTTCGTTCCAATTCACATTCCAAGTAGTATTCGGCATGCTTATTACATTGCCGGTTGCCAAATTGCATTATCTCTTATAGTTTCCGAGATATGGACTATCGATAATTTACACCTTAGGCTCTGCTTCTAACTTGGGCCCAAATTGTAAAATGGTCTTATCTATTGGCGATTTCCTTCCAATTCACATTCCAAGTAATATTCGGCATGCTAATTACATTGCCAGTTGCCAAATTGCATTATCTCTTATAGTTTCCGAGATATGGACTATGGATAATTTACACCTTAGGCTCTGCTTCTAACTTGGGCCCAAATTGTAAAATGGTCTTATCTATTGGCGATTTCGTTCCAATTCACATTCCAAGTAATATTCGGCATGCTAATTACATTGCCGGTTGCCAAATTGCATTATCTCTTATAGTCTCCGAGATATGGACTATCGATAATTTACACCTTAGGCTCTGCTTCTAACTTGGGCCCAAATTGTAAAATGGTCTTATCTATTGGCGATTTCGTTCCAATTCACATTCCAAGTAATACTCGGCATGCTGATTACATTGCCGGTTGCCAAATTGCATTATCCCTTATAGTTTCAGAGATATGGACTATCGATAATTTACACCTTAGGCTCTGCTTCTAACTTGGGCCCAAATTGTAAAATGGTCTTATCTATTGGCGATTTCGTTCCAATTCACATTCCAAGTAATAATCGGCATGCTAATTACATTGCCGGTTGCCAAATTGCATTATCTCTTATAGTTTCCGAGATATGGACTATCGATAATTTACACCTTAGGCTCTGCTTCTAACTTGGGCCCAAATTGTAAAATGGTCTTATCTATTGGCGATTTCGTTCCAATTCACATTCCAAGTAATATTCGGCATGTTAATTAAATTGCCGGTTGCCAAATTGCATTATCTCTTATAGTTTCCGAGATATGGACTCTCGATAATTTACACCTTAGGCTCTGCTTCTAACTTGGGCCCAAATTGTAAAATCGTCTTATCTATTGGCGATTTCGTTCCAATTCACATTCCAAGTAATATTCGGCATGCTAATTACATTGCCGGTTGCCAAATTGCATTATCTCTTATAGTTTCCGAGATATGGACTATCGATAATTTACACCTTAGGCTCTGCTTCTAACTTGGGCCCAAATTGTAAAATGGTCTTATCTATTGGCGATTTCGTTCCAATTCACATTCCATGTAATATTCGGCATGCTAATTACATTGCCGGTTCCCAAATTGCATTATCTCTTATAGTTTCCGAGATATGGACTATCGATTATTTACACCTTAGGCTCTGCTTCTAACTTGGGCCCAAATTGTAAAATGGTCCTATCTATTTGCGATTTCGTTCCAATTTACATTCCAAGTAATATTCGGCATGCTAATTACATTGCCAGTTGCCAAATTGCATTATCTCTTATAGTTTCCGAGTTATGGACTATGGATAATTTACACCTTAGGCTCTGCTTCTAACTTGGGCCCAAATTGTAAAATGGTCTTATCTATTGCCGATTTCGTTCCAATTCACATTCCAAGTAATATTAGGCATGCTAATTACATTGCCGGTTGCCAAATTGCATTATCTCTTATAGTTTCCGAGATATGGACTATCGATAATTTACACCTTAGGCTCTGCTTCTAACTTGGGCCCAAATTGTAAAATGGTCTTATCTATTGGCGATTTCATTCCAATTCACATTCCAAGTAATATTCGGCATGCTAATTATATTGCCGGTTGCCAAATTGCATTATCTCTTATAGTTTCCGAGATATGGACTATCGATAATTTACACCTTAGGCTCTGCTTCTAACTTGGGCCCAAATTGTAAAATGGTCTTATCTATTGGCGATTTCGTTCCAATTCACATTCCAAGTAATATTCGGCATGCTAATTACATTGCCGCTTGCCAAATTGCATTATCTCTTATAGTTTCCGAGATATGGACTATCGATAATTTACACCTTAGGCTCTGCTTCTAACTTGGGCCCAAATTGTAAAATGGTCTTATCTATTGGCGATTTCGTTCCAATTCACATTCCAAGTAATATTCGGCATGCTAATTACATTGCCGGTTGCCAAATTGCATTATCTCTTATAGTTTCCGAGATATGGACTATCGATAATTTACACCTTAGGCTCTGCTTCTAACTTGGGCCCAAATTGTAAAATCGTCTTATCTATTGGCGATTTCGTTCCAATTCACATTCCAAGTAATATTCGGCATGCTAATTACATTGCCGCTTGCCAAATTGCATTATCTCTTATAGTTTCCGAGATATGGACTATCGATAATTTACACCTTAATCTCTGCTTCTAACTTGGGCCCAAATTGTAAAATGGTCTTATCTATTGGCGATTTCGTTCCAATTCACATTCCAAGTAGTATTCGGCATGCTTATTACATTGCCGGTTGCCAAATTGCATTATCTCTTATAGTTTCCGATATATGGACTATCGATAATTTACACCTTAGGCTCTGCTTCTAACTTGGGCCCAAATTGTAAAATGGTCTTATCTATTGGCGATTTCGTTCCAATTCACATTCCAAGTAATATTCGGCATGCTAATTACATTGCCGGTTGCCAAATTGCATTATCTCTTATAGTTTCCGAGATATGGACTATCGATAATTTACACCTTAAGCTCTGCATCTAACTTGGGCCCAAATTGTAAAATGGTCTTATCTATTGGCGATTTCGTTCCAATTCACATTCCAAGTAATATTCGGCATGCTAATTACATTGCCGGTTGCCAAATTGCATTATCTCTTATAGTTTCCGAGATATGGACTATCGATAATTTACACCTTAGGCTCTGCTTCTAACTTGGGCCCAAATTGTAAAATGGTCTTATCTATTGGCGATTTCGTTCCAATTCACATTCCAAGTAATATTCGGCATGCTAATTACATTGCCGGTTGCCAAATTGCATTATCTCTTATAGTTTCCGAGATATGGACTATCGATAATTTACACCTTAGGCTCTGCTTCTAACTTGGGCCCAAATTGTAAAATCGTCTTATCTATTGGCGATTTCGTTCCAATTCACATTCCAAGTAATATTCGGCATGCTAATTACATTGCGGCTTGCCAAATTGCATTATCTCTTATAGTTTCCGAGATATGGACTATCGATAATTTACACCTTAGGCTCTGCTTCTAACTTGGGCCCAAATTGTAAAATGGTCTTATCTATTGGCGATTTCGTTCCAATTCACATTCCAAGTAATATTCGGCTTGCTAATTACATTGCCGGTTGCCAAATTGAATTATCTCTTATAGTTTCCGAGATATGGACTATCGATAATTTACACCTTAGGCTCTGCTTCTAACTTGGGCCCAAATTGTAAAATGGTCTTATCTATTGGCGATTTCGTTCCAATTCACATTCCAAGTAGTATTCGGCATGCTTATTACATTGCCGGTTGCCAAATTGCATTATCTCTTATAGTTTCCGAGATATGGACTATCGATAATTTACACCTTAGGCTCTGCTTCTAACTTGGGCCCAAATTGTAAAATGGTCTTATCTATTGGCGATTTCCTTCCAATTCACATTCCAAGTAATATTCGGCATGCTAATTACATTGCCGGTTGCCAAATTGCATTATCTCTTATAGTTTCCGAGATATGGACTATGGATAATTTACACCTTAGGCTCTGCTTCTAACTTGGGCCCAAATTGTAAAATGGTCTTATCTATTGGCGATTTCGTTCCAATTCACATTCCAAGTAATATTCGGCATGCTAATTACATTGCCGGTTGCCAAATTGCATTATCTCTTATAGTTTCCGAGATATGGACTATCGATAATTTACACCTTAGGCTCTGCTTCTAACTTGGGCCCAAATTGTAAAATGGTCTTATCTATTGACGATTTCGTTCCAATTCACATTCCAAGTAATACTCGGCATGCTGATTACATTGCCGGTTGCCAAATTGCATTATCCCTTATAGTTTCAGAGATATGGACTATCGATAATTTACACCTTAGGCTCTGCTTCTAACTTGGGCCCAAATTGTAAAATGGTCTTATCTATTGGCGATTTCGTTCCAATTCACATTCCAAGTAATATTCGGCATGCTAATTACATTGCCGGTTGCCAAATTGCATTATCTCTTATAGTTTCCGAGATATGGACTATCGATAATTTACACCTTAGGCTCTGCTTCTAACTTGGGCCCAAATTGTAAAATGGTCTTATCTATTGGCGATTTCGTTCCAATTCACATTCCAAGTAATATTCGGCATGTTAATTAAATTGCCGGTTGCCAAATTGCATCATCTCTTATAGTTTCCGAGATATGGACTCTCGATAATTTACACCTTAGGCTCTGCTTCTAACTTGGGCCCAAATTGTAAAATCGTCTTATCTATTGGCGATTTCGTTCCAATTCACATTCCAAGTAATATTCGGCATGCTAATTACATTGCCGGTTGCCAAATTGCATTATCTCTTATAGTTTCCGAGATATGGACTATCGATAATTTACACCTTAGGCTCTGCTTCTAACTTGGGCCCAAATTGTAAAATGGTCTTATCTATTGGCGATTTCGTTCCAATTCACATTCCAAGTAATATTCGGCATGCTAATTACATTGCCGGTTGCCAAATTGAATTATCTCCTATAGTTTCCGAGATATGGACTATCGATAATTTACACCTTAGGCTCTGCTTCTAACTTGGGCCCAAATTGTAAAATGGTCTTATCTATTGGCAATTTCGTTCCAATTCACATGCCATGTAATATTCGGCATGCTAATTACATTGCCGGTTATCAAATTGCATTATCTCTTATAGTTTCCGAGATATGGACTATCGATTATTTACACCTTAGGCTCTGCTTCTAACTTGGGCCCAAATTGTAAAATGGTCCTATCTATTTGCGATTTCGTTCCAATTTACATTCCAAGTAATATTCGGCATGCTAATTACATTGCCAGTTGCCAAATTGCATTATCTCTTATAGTTTCCGAGTTATGGACTATGGATAATTTACACCTTAGGCTCTGCTTCTAACTTGGGCCCAAATTGTAAAATGGTCTTATCTATTGCCGATTTCGTTCCAATTCACATTCCAAGTAATATTAGGCATGCTAATTACATTGCCGGTTGCCAAATTGCATTATCTCTTATAGTTTCCGAGATATGGACTATCGATAATTTACACCTTAGGCTCTGCTTCTAACTTGGGCCCAAATTGTAAAATGGTCTTATCTATTGGCGATTTCATTCCAATTCACATTCCAAGTAATATTCGGCATGCTAATTATATTGCCGGTTGCCAAATTGCATTATCTCTTACAGTTTCCGAGATATGGACTATCGATAATTTACACCTTAGGCTCTGCTTCTAACTTGGGCCCAAATTGTAAAATGGTCTTATCTATTGGCGATTTCGTTCCAATTCACATTCCAAGTAATATTCGGCATGCTAATTACATTGCCGCTTGCCAAATTGCATTATCTCTTATAGTTTCCGAGATATGGACTATCGATAATTTACACCTTAGGCTCTGCTTCTAACTTGGGCCCAAATTGTAAAATGGTCTTATCTATTGGCGATTTCGTTCCAATTCACATTCCAAGTAATATTCGGCATGCTAATTACATTGCCGGTTGCCAAATTGCATTATCTCTTATAGTTTCCGAGATATGGACTATCGATAATTTACACCTTAGGCTCTGCTTCTAACTTGGGCCCAAATTGTAAAATCGTCTCATCTATCGATGGACGAACCTGGCGATTTCGTTCCAATTCACATTCCAAGTAATATTCGGCATGCTAATTACATTGCCGCTTGCCAAATTGCATTATCTCTTATAGTTTCCGAGATATGGACTATCGATAAATTACACCTTAGGCTCTGCTTCTAACTTGGGCCCAAATTGTAAAATGGTCTTATCTATTGGCGATTTCGTTCCAATTCACATTCCAAGTAGTATTCGGCATGCTTATTACATTGCCGGTTGCCAAATTGCATTATCTCTTATAGTTTCCGAGATATGGACTATCGATAATTTACACCTTAGGCTCTGCTTCTAACTTGGGCCCAAATTGTAAAATGGTCTTATCTATTGGCGATTTCCTTCCAATTCACATTCCAAGTAATATTCGGCATGCTAATTACATTGCCAGTTGCCAAATTGCATTATCTCTTATAGTTTCCGAGATATGGACTATGGATAATTTACACCTTAGGCTCTGCTTCTAACTTGGGCCCAAATTGTAAAATGGTCTTATCTATTGGCGATTTCGTTCCAATTCACATTCCAAGTAATATTCGGCATGCTAATTACATTGCCGGTTGCCAAATTGCATTATCTCTTATAGTTTCCGAGATATGGACTATCGATAATTTACACCTTAGGCTCTGCTTCTAACTTGGGCCCAAATTGTAAAATGGCCTTATCTATTGGCGATTTCGTTCCAATTCACATTCCAAGTAATACTCGGCATGCTGATTACATTGCCGGTTGCCAAATTGCATTATCCCTTATAGTTTCAGAGATATGGACTATCGATAATTTACACCTTAGGCTCTGCTTCTAACTTGGGCCCAAATTGTAAAATGGTCTTATCTATTGGCGATTTCGTTCCAATTCACATTCCAAGTAATATTCGGCATGCTAATTACATTGCCGGTTGCCAAATTGCATTATCTCTTATAGTTTCCGAGATATGGACTATCGATAATTTACACCTTAGGCTCTGCTTCTAACTTGGGCCCAAATTGTAAAATGGTCTTATCTATTGGCGATTTCGTTCCAATTCACATTCCAAGTAATATTCGGCATGTTAATTAAATTGCCGGTTGCCAAATTGCATTATCTCTTATAGTTTCCGAGATATGGACTCTCGATAATTTACACCTTAGGCTCTGCTTCTAACTTGGGCCCAAATTGTAAAATCGTCTTATCTATTGGCGATTTCGTTCCAATTCACATTCCAAGTAATATTCAGCATGCTAATTACATTGCCGGTTGCCACATTGCATTATCTCTTATAGTTTCCGAGATATGGACTATCGATAATTTACACCTTAGGCTCTGCTTCTAACTTGGGCCCAAATTGTAAAATGGTCTTATCTATTGGCGATTTCGTTCCAATTCACATTCCAAGTAATATTCGGCATGCTAATTACATTGCCGGTTGCCAAATTGAATTATCTCCTATAGTTTCCGAGATATGGACTATCGATAATTTACACCTTAGGCTCTGCTTCTAACTTGGGCCCAAATTGTAAAATGGTCTTACCTATTGGCGATTTCGTTCCAATTCACATTCCAAGTAATATTCGGCATGCTAATTACATTGCCGGTGGCTAAGTTGCATTATCTCTTATAGTTTCCGAGATAGGGACTATCGATAATTTACACCTTAGGCTCTGCTTCTAACTTGGGCCCAAATTGTAAAATGGTCTTATCTATTGGCGATTTCGTTCCAATTCACATTCCATGTAATATTCGGCATGCTAATTACATTGCCGGTTCCCAAATTGCATTATCTCTTATAGTTTCCGAGATATGGACTATCGATAATTTACACCTTAGGTTCTGCTTCTAACTTGGGCCCAAATTGTAAAATGGTCCTATCTATTTGCGATTTCGTTCCAATTTACATTCCAAGTAATATTCGGCATGCTAATTACATTGCCAGTTGCCAAATTGCATTATATCTTATAGTTTCCGAGATATGGACTATGGATAATTTACACCTTAGGCTCTGCTTCTAACTTGGGCCCAAATTGTAAAATGGTCTTATCTATTGCCGATTTCGTTCCAATTCACATTCCAAGTAATATTCGGCATGCTAATTACATTGCCGGTTGCCAAATTGCATTATCTCTTATAGTTTCCGAGATATGGACTATCGATAATTTACACCTTAGGCTCTGCTTCTAACTTGGGCCCAAATTGTAAAATGGTCTTATCTATTGGCGATTTCGTTCCAATTCACATTCCAAGTAATATTCGGCATGCTAATTACATTGCCTGTTGCCAAATTGCATTATCTCTTATAGTTTCCGAGATATGGACTATCGATAATTTACACCTTAGGCTCTGCTTCTAACTTGGGCCCAAATTGTAAAATGGTCTTATCTATTGGCGATTTCGTTTCAATTCACATTCCAAGTAGTATTCGGCATGCTAATTACATTGCCGGTTGCCAAATTGCATTATCTCTTATAGTTTCCGAGATACGGACTATCGATAATTTACACCTTAGGCTCTGCTTCTAACTTGGGCCCAAATTGTAAAATGGTCTTATCTATTGGCGATTTCGTTCCAATTCACATTCCAAGTAATATTCGGCATGCTAATTACATTGCCGGTTGCCAATTTGCATTATCTCTTATAGTTTCCGAGATATGGACTATCGATAATTTACACCTTAGGCTCTGCTTCTAACTTGGGCCCAAATTGTAAAATGGTCTTATCTATTGGTGATTTCGTCCCAATTCACATTCCAAGTAATATTCGGCATGCTAATTACATTGCCGGTTGCGAAATTGCATTATCTCTTTTAGTTTCCGAGATATGGACTATCGATAATTTACACCTTAGGCTCTGCTTCTAACTTGGGCCCAAATTGTAAAATGGTTTTATCTATTGGCGATTTCGTTCCAATTCACATTCCAAGTAATATTCGGCATGCTAATTACATTGCCGGTTGCCAAATTGCATTATCTCTTATAGTTTCCGAGATATGGACCATCGATAATTTACACCTTAGGCTCTGCTTCTAACTTGGGCCCAAATTGTAAAATGGCCTTATCTATTGGCGATTTCGTTCCAATTCACATTCCAAGTAATATTCGGCATGCTAATTACATTGCCGGTTGCCAAATTGCATTATCTCTTGTAGTTTCCGAGATATGGACTATCGATAATTTACACCTTAGGCTCTGCTTCTAACTTGGGCCCAAATTGTAAAATGGCCTTATCTATTGGCGATTTCGTTCCAATTCACATTCCAAGTAATATTCGGCATGCTAATTACATTGCCGGTTGCCAAATTGCATTATCTCTTATAGTTTCCGAGATATGGACTATCGATAATTTACATCTTAGGCTCTGCTTCTAACTTGGGCCCAAATTGTAAAATGGTCTTATCTATTGGCGATTTCGTTCCAATTCACATTCCAAGTAATATTCGGTATGCTAATTACTTTGCCGGTTGCCAAATTGCATTATCTCTTGTAGTTTCCGAGATATGGACTATCGATAATTTACACCTTAGGCTCTGCTTCTAACTTGGGCCCAAATTGTAAAATGGTCTTATCTATTGGCGATTTCGTTCCAATTCACATTCCAAGTAATATTCGGCATGCTAATTACATTGCCGGTTGCCAAATTGCATTATCTCTTATAGTTTCCGAGATATGGACTATCGATAATTTACACCTTAGGCTCTGCTTCTACCTTGGGCCCAAATTGTAAAATGGTCTTATCTATTGGCGATTTCGTTCCAATTCACATTCCAAGTAATATTTGGCATGCTAATTACATTGCCGGTTGCCAAATTGCATTATCTCTTATAGTTTCCGAGATATGGACTATCGATAATTTACACCTTAGGCTCTGCTTCTAACTTGGGCCCAAATTGTAAAATGGTCTTATCTATTGGCGATTTCGTTCCAATTCACATTCCAAGTAATATTCGGCATGCTAATTACATTGCCGGTTGCCAAATTGCATTATCTCTTATAGTTTCCGAGATATGGACTATCAATAATTTACACCTTAGGCTCTGCTTCTAACTTGGGCCCAAATTGTAAAATGGTCTTATCTATTGGCGATTTCGTTCCAATTCACATTCCAAGTAATATTCGGCATGCTAATTACATTGCCGGTTGCCAAATTGCATTATCTCTTGTAGTTTCCGAGATATGGACTATCGATAATTTACACCTTAGGCTCTGCTTCTAACTTGGTCCCAAATTGTAAAATGGTCTTATCTATTGGCGATTTCGTTCCAATTCACATTCCAAGTAATATTCGGCATGCTAATTACATTGCCGGTTGCCAAATTGCATTATCTCTTATAGTTTCCGAGATATGGACTATCGATAATTTACACCTTAGGCTCTGCTTCTAACTTGGGCCCAAATTGTAAAATGGTCTTATCTATTGGCGATTTCGTTCCAATTCACATTCCAAGTAATATTCGGCATGCTGATTACATTGCCGGTTGCCAAATTGCATTATCTCTTGTAGTTTCCGAGATATGGACTATCGATAATTTACACCTTAGGCTCTGCTTCTAACTTGGGCCCAAATTGTAAAATCGCCTTATCTATTGGCGATTTCGTTCCAATTCACATTCCAAGTAATATTCGGCATGCTAATTACATTGCCGGTTGCCAAATTGCATTATCTCTTATAGTTTCCGAGATATGGACTATCGATAATTTACACCTTAGGCTCTGCTTCTAACTTGGGCCCAAATTGTAAAATGGTCTTATCTATTGGCGATTTCGTTCCAATTCACATTCCAAGTAGTATTCGGCATGCTAATTACATTGCCGGTTGCCAAATTGCATTATCTCTTATAGTTTCCGAGATATGGACTATCGATAATTTACACCTTAGGCTCTGCTTCTAACTTGGGCCCAAATTGTAAAATGGTCTTATCTATTGGCGATTTCGTTCCAATTCACATTCCAAGTAATATTCGGCATGCTAATTACATTGCCGGTTGGAAAATAGCATTATATCTTATAGTTTCCGAGATATGGACTATCGATAATTTTCACCTTAGGCTCTGCTTCTAACTTGGGCCCAAATTGTAAAATGGTCTTATCTATTGGCGATTTCGTTCCAATTCACATTCCAAGTAATATTCGGCATGTTAATTAAATTGCCGGTTGCCAAATTGCATTATCTCTTATAGTTTCCGAGATATGGACTATCGATAATTTACACCTTAGGCTCTGCTTCTAACTTGGGCCCAAATTGTAAAATCGTCTTATCTATTGGCGATTTCGTTCCAATTCACATTCCAAGTAATATTCGGCATGCTAATTACATTGCCGGTTGCCAAATTACATTATCTCTTATAGTTTCCGAGATATGGACTATCGATAATTTACACCTTAGGCTCTGCTTCTAACTTGGGCCCAAATTGTAAAATGGTCTTATCTATTGGCGATTTCGTTCCAATTCACATTCCAAGTAATATTCGGTATGCTAATTACTTTGCCGGTTGCCAAATTGCATTATCTCTTATAGTTTCCGAGATATGGACTATCGATAATTTACACCTTAGGCTCTGCTTCTAACTTGGGCCCAAATTGTAAAATGGTCTTATCTATTGGCGATTTCGTTCCAATTCACATTCCAAGTAATATTCGGCATGCTAATTACATTGCCGGTTGCCAAATTGCATTATCTCTTATAGTTTCCGAGATATGGACTATCGATAATTTACACCTTAGGCTCTGCTTCTAACTTGGGCCCAAATTGTAAAATGGTCTTATCTATTGGCGATTTCGTTCCAATTCACATTCCAAGTAATATTTGGCATGCTAATTACATTGCCGGTTGCCAAATTGCATTATCTCTTATAGTTTCCGAGATATGGACTATCGATAATTTACACCTTAGGCTCTGCTTCTAACTTGGGCCCAAATTGTAGAATGGTCTTATCTATTGGCGATTTCGTTCCAATTCACACTCCAAGTAATATTCGGCATGCTAATTACATTGCCGGTTGCGAAATTGCATTATCTTTTATAGTTTCCGAGATATGGACTATCAATAATTTACACCTTAGGCTCTGCTTCTAACTTGGGCCCAAATTGTAAAATGGTCTTATCTATTGGCGATTTCGTTCCAATTCACATTCCAAGTAATATTCGGCATGCTAATTACATTGCCGGTTGCCAAATTGCATTATCTCTTATAGTTTCCGAGATATGGACTATCGATAATTTACACCTTAGGCTTTGCTTCTAACTTGGGCCCAAATTGTAAAATGGTTTTATCTATTGGCGATTTCGTTCCAATTCACATTCCAAGTAATATTCGGCATGCTAATTACATTGCCGGTTGCCAAATTGCATTATCTCTTGTAGTTTCCGAGATATGGACTATCGATAATTTACACCTTAGGCTCTGCTTCTAACTTGGGCCCAAATTGTAAAATCGCCTTATCTATTGGCGATTTCGTTCCAATTCACATTCCAAGTAATATTCGGCATGCTAATTACATTGCCGGTTGCCAAATTGCATTATCTCTTATAGTTTCCGAGATATGGACTATCGATAATTTACACCTTAGGCTCTGCTTCTAACTTGGGCCCAAATTGTAAAATGGTCTTATCTATTGGCGATTTCGTTCCAATTCACAGTCCAAGTAATATTCGGCATGCTAATTACATTGCCGGTTGCCAAATTGCATTATCTCTTATAGTTTCCGAGATATGGACTATCGATAATTTACACCTTAGGCTCTGCTTCTAACTTGGGCCCAAATTGTAAAATGGTCTTATCTATTGGCGATTTCGTTCCAATTCACATTCCAAGTAATATTCGGTATGCTAATTACTTTGCCGGTTGCCAAATTGCATTATCTCTTATAGTTTCCGAGATATGGACTATCGATAATGTACACCTTAGGCTCTGCTTCTAACTTGGGTCCAAATTGTAAAATGGTCTTATCTATTGGCGATTTCGTTCCAATTCACATTCCAAGTAATATTCGGCATGCTAATTACATTGCCGGTTGCCAAACTGCATTATCTCTTGTAGTTTCCGAGATATGGACTATCGATAATTTACACCTTAGGCTCTGCTTCCAACTTGGGCCCAAATTGTAAAATGGTCTTATCTATTGGCGATTTCGTTCCAATTCACATTCCAAGTAATATTCGGCATGCTAATTACATTGCCGGTTGCCAAATTGCATTATCTCTTATAGTTTCCGAGATATGGACTATCGATAATTTACACCTTAGGCTCTGCTTCTAACTTGGGCCCAAATTGTAAAATGGTCTTATCTATTGGCGATTTCGTTCCAATTCACATTCCAAGTAATATTCGGCATGCTAATTACATTGCCGGTTGCCAAATTGCATTATCTCTTGTAGTTTCCGAGATATGGACTATCGATAATTTACACCTTAGGATCTGCTTCTAACTTGGGCCCAAATTGTAAAATCACCTTATCTATTGGCGATTTCGTTCCAATTCACATTCCAAGTAATATTCGGCATGCTAATTACATTGCCGGTTGCCAAATTGCATTATCTCTTATAGTTTCCGAGATATGGACTATCGATAATTTACACCTTAGGCTCTGCTTCTAACTTGGGCCCAAATTGTAAAATGGTTTTATCTATTGGCGATTTCGTTCCAATTCACAGTCCAAGTAATATCCGGCATGCTAATTACATTGCCGGTTGCCAAATTGAATTATCTCTTATAGTTTCCGAGATATGGACTATCGATAATTTACACCTTAGGCTCTGCTTCTAACTTGGGCCCAAATTGTAAAATGGTCTTATCTATTGGCGATTTCGTTCCAATTCACATTCCAAGTAGTATTCGGCATGCTAATTACATTGCCGGTTGCCAAATTGCATTATCTCTTATAGTTTCCGAGATATGGACTATCGATAATTTACACCTTAGGCTCTGCTTCTAACTTGGGCCCAAATTGTAAAATGGTCTTATCTATTGGCGATTTCGTTCCAATTCACATTCCAAGTAATATTCGGCATGCTAATTACATTGCCAGTTGCCAAATTGCATTATCTCTTATAGTTTCCGAGATATGGACTATCGATAATTTACACCTTAGGCTCTGCTTCTAACTTGGGCCCAAATTGTAAAATGGTCTTATCTATTGGCGATTTCGTTCCAATTCACATTCCAAGTAATATTCGGCATGCTAATTACATTGCCGGTTGCCAAATTGCATTATCTCTTATAGTTTCCGAGATATGGACTATCGATAATTTACACCTTAGGCTCTGCTTCTAACTTGGGCCCAAATTGTAAAATGGTCTTATCTATTGGCGATTTCGTTCCAATTCACATTCCAAGTAATATTTGGCATGCTAATTACATTGCCGGTTGCCAAATTGCATTATCTCTTATAGTTTCCGAGATATGGACTATCGATAATTTACACCTTAGGCTCTGCTTCTAACTTGGGCCCAAATTGTAAAATGGTCTTATCTATTGGCGATTTCGTTCCAATTCACACTCCAAGTAAAATTCGGCATGCTAATTACATTGCCGGTTGCGAAATTGCATTATCTTTTATAGTTTCCGAGATATGGACTATCAATAATTTACACCTTAGGCTCTGCTTCTAACTTGGGCCCAAATTGTAAAATGGTCTTATCTATTGGCGATTTCGTTCCAATTCACATTCCAAGTAATATTCGGCATGCTAATTACATTGCCGGTTGCCAAATTGCATTATCTCTTATAGTTTCTGAGATATGGACTATCGATAATTTACACCTTAGGCTCTGCTTCTAACTTGGGCCCAAATTGTAAAATGGTCTTATCTATTGGCGATTTCGTTCCAATTCACATTCCAAGTAATATTCGGCATGCTAATTACATTGCCGGTTGCCAAATTGCATTATCTCTTGTAGTTTCCGAGATATGGACTATCGATAATTTACACCTTAGGCTCTGCTTCTAACTTGGGCCCAAATTGTAAAATCGCCTTATCTATTGGCGATTTCGTTCCAATTCACATTCCAAGTAATATTCGGCATGCTAATTACATTGCCGGTTGCCAAATTGCATTATCTCTTATAGTTTCCGAGATATGGACTATCGATAATTTACATCTTAGGCTCTGCGTCTAACTTGGGCCCAAATTGTAAAATGGTCTTATCTATTGGCGATTTCGTTCCAATTCACAGTCCAAGTAATATCCGGCATGCTAATTACATTGCCGGTTGCCAAATTGAATTATCTCTTATAGTTTCCGAGATATGGACTATCGATAATTTACACCTTAGTCTCTGCTTCTAACTTGGGCCCAAATTGTAAAATGTTCTTACCTATTGGCGATTTCATTCCAATTCACATTCCAAGTAATATTCGGCATGCTAATTACATTGCCGATTGCCAAATTGCATTATCTCTTATAGTTTCCGAGATATGGACTATCGATAATTTACACCTTAGGCTCTGCTTCTAACTTGGGCCCAAATTGTAAAATGGTCTTATCTATTGGCGATTTCGTTCCAATTCACATTCCAAGTAATATTCGGCATGCTAATTACATTGCCGGTTGCCAAATTGCATTATCTCTTATAGTTTCCGAGATATGGACTATCAATTATTTACATCTTATGCTCTGCTTCTAACTTGTGCCCAAATTGTAAAATGGTCTTATCTATTGGCGATTTCGTTCCAATTCACATTCCAAGTAATATTCGGCATGCTAATTACATTGCCGGTTTCCAAATTGCATTATCTCTTATAGTTTCCGAGATATGGACTATCGATTATTTACACCTTAGGCTCTGCTTCTAACTTGGGCCCAAATTGTAAAATGGTCTTATCTATTGGCGATTTCGTTCCAATTCACATTCCAAGTAATATTCGGCATGCTAATTACATTGCCGGTTGCCAAATTGCATTATCTCTTATAGTTTCCGAGATATGGATATATTTACACCTTAGGCTCTGCTTCTAACTTGGGCCCAAATTGTAAAATCGCCTTATCTATTGGCGATTTCGTTCCAATTCACATTCCAAGTAATATTCGGCATGCTAATTACATTGCCGGTTGCCAAATTGCATTATCTCTTATAGTTTCCGAGATATGGACTATCGATAATTTACATCTTAGGCTCTGCGTCTAACTTGGGCCCAAATTGTAAAATGGTCTTATCTATTGGCGATTTCGTTCCAATTCACAGTCCAAGTAATATCCGGCATGCTAATTACATTGCCGGTTGCCAAATTGAATTATCTCTTATAGTTTCCGAGATATGGACTATCGATAATTTACACCTTAGTCTCTGCTTCTAACTTGGGCCCAAATTGTAAAATGTTCTTACCTATTGGCGATTTCATTCCAATTCACATTCCAAGTAATATTCGGCATGCTAATTACATTGCCGATTGCCAAATTGCATTATCTCTTATAGTTTCCGAGATATGGACTATCGATAATTTACACCTTAGGCTCTGCTTCTAACTTGGGCCCAAATTGTAAAATGGTCTTATCTATTGGCGATTTCGTTCCAATTCACATTCCAAGTAATATTCGGCATGCTAATTACATTGCCGGTTGCCAAATTGCATTATCTCTTATAGTTTCCGAGATATGGACTATCAATTATTTACATCTTATGCTCTGCTTCTAACTTGTGCCCAAATTGTAAAATGGTCTTATCTATTGGCGATTTCGTTCCAATTCACATTCCAAGTAATATTCGGCATGCTAATTACATTGCCGGTTTCCAAATTGCATTATCTCTTATAGTTTCCGAGATATGGACTATCGATTATTTACACCTTAGGCTCTGCTTCTAACTTGGGCCCAAATTGTAAAATGGTCTTATCTATTGGCGATTTCGTTCCAATTCACATTCCAAGTAATATTCGGCATGCTAATTACATTGCCGGTTGCCAAATTGCATTATCTCTTATAGTTTCCGAGATATGGACTATCGATAATTTACACCTTAGGCTCTGCTTCTAACTTGGGCCCAAATTGTAAAATGGTCTTATCTATTGGCGATTTCGTTCCAATTCACATTCCAAGTAATATTCGGCATGCTAATTACATTGCCGGTTGCCAAATTGCATTATCTCTTATAGTTTCCGAGATATGGACTATCGATAATTTACACCTTAGGCTCTGCATCTAACTTGGGCCCAAATTGTAAAATGGTCTTATCTATTGGCGATTTCGTTCCAATTCACATTCCAAGTAATATTCGGCATGCTAATTACATTGCCGGTTGCCAAATTGCATTATCTCTTATAGTTTCCGAGATATGGACTATCGATAATTTACACCTTAGGCTCTGCTTCTAACTTGGGCCCAAATTGTAAAATGGTCTTATCTATTGGCGATTTCGTTCCAATTCACATTCCAAGTAATATTCGGCATGCTAATTACATTGCCGGTTGCCAAATTGCATTATCTCTTATAGTTTCCGCGATATGGACTATCGATAATTTACACCTTAGGCTCTGCTTCTAACTTGGGCCCAAATTGTAAAATCGTCTTATCTATTGGCGATTTCGTTCCAATTCACATTCCAAGTAATATTCGGCATGCTAATTACATTGCGGCTTGCCAAATTGCATTATCTCTTATAGTTTCCGAGATATGGACTATCGATAATTTACACCTTAGGCTCTGCTTCTAACTTGGGCCCAAATTGTAAAATGGTCTTATCTATTGGCGATTTCGTTCCAATTCACATTCCAAGTAATATTCGGCTTGCTAATTACATTGCCGGTTGCCAAATTGAATTATCTCTTATAGTTTCCGAGATATGGACTATCGATAATTTACACCTTAGGCTCTGCTTCTAACTTGGGCCCAAATTGTAAAATGGTCTTATCTATTGGCGATTTCGTTCCAATTCACATTCCAAGTAGTATTCGGCATGCTTATTACATTGCCGGTTGCCAAATTGCATTATCTCTTATAGTTTCCGAGATATGGACTATCGATAATTTACACCTTAGGCTCTGCTTCTAACTTGGGCCCAAATTGTAAAATGGTCTTATCTATTGGCGATTTCCTTCCAATTCACATTCCAAGTAATATTCGGCATGCTAATTACATTGCCAGTTGCCAAATTGCATTATCTCTTATAGTTTCCGAGATATGGACTATGGATAATTTACACCTTAGGCTCTGCTTCTAACTTGGGCCCAAATTGTAAAATGGTCTTATCTATTGGCGATTTCGTTCCAATTCACATTCCAAGTAATATTCGGCATGCTAATTACATTGCCGGTTGCCAAATTGCATTATCTCTTATAGTCTCCGAGATATGGACTATCGATAATTTACACCTTAGGCTCTGCTTCTAACTTGGGCCCAAATTGTAATATGGTCTTATCTATTGGCGATTTCGTTCCAATTCACATTCCAAGTAATACTCGGCATGCTGATTACATTGCCGGTTGCCAAATTGCATTATCCCTTATAGTTTCAGAGATATGGACTATCGATAATTTACACCTTAGGCTCTGCTTCTAACTTGGGCCCAAATTGTAAAATGGTCTTATCTATTGGCGATTTCGTTCCAATTCACATTCCAAGTAATAATCGGCATGCTAATTACATTGCCGGTTGCCAAATTGCATTATCTCTTATAGTTTCCGAGATATGGACTATCGATAATTTACACCTTAGGCTCTGCTTCTAACTTGGGCCCAAATTGTAAAATGGTCTTATCTATTGGCGATTTCGTTCCAATTCACATTCCAAGTAATATTCGGCATGTTAATTACATTGCCGGTTGCCAAATTGCATTATCTCTTATAGTTTCCGCGATATGGACTATCGATAATTTACACCTTAGGCTCTGCTTCTAACTTGGGCCCAAATTGTAAAATGGTCTTATCTATTGGCGATTTCGTTCCAATTCACATTCCATGTAATATTCGGCATGCTAATTACATTGCCGGTTCCCAAATTGCATTATCTCTTATAGTTTCCGAGATATGGACTATCGATTATTTACACCTTAGGCTCTGCTTCTAACTTGGGCCCAAATTGTAAAATGGTCCTATCTATTTGCGATTTCGTTCCAATTTACATTCCAAGTAATATTCGGCATGCTAATTACATTGCCAGTTGCCAAATTGCATTATCTCTTATAGTTTCCGAGTTATGGACTATGGATAATTTACACCTTAGGCTCTGCTTCTAACTTGGGCCCAAATTGTAAAATGGTCTTATCTATTGCCGATTTCGTTCCAATTCACATTCCAAGTAATATTAGGCATGCTAATTACATTGCCGGTTGCCAAATTGCATTATCTCTTATAGTTTCCGAGATATGGACTATCGATAATTTACACCTTAGGCTCTGCTTCTAACTTGGGCCCAAATTGTAAAATGGTCTTATCTATTGGCGATTTCATTCCAATTCACATTCCAAGTAATATTCGGCATGCTAATTATATTGCCGGTTGCCAAATTGCATTATCTCTTATAGTTTCCGAGATATGGACTATCGATAATTTACACCTTAGGCTCTGCTTCTAACTTGGGCCCAAATTGTAAAATGGTCTTATCTATTGGCGATTTCGTTCCAATTCACATTCCAAGTAATATTCGGCATGCTAATTACATTGCCGCTTGCCAAATTGCATTATCTCTTATAGTTTCCGAGATATGGACTATCGATAATTTACACCTTAGGCTCTGCTTCTAACTTGGGCCCAAATTGTAAAATGGTCTTATCTATTGGCGATTTCGTTCCAATTCACATTCCAAGTAATATTCGGCATGCTAATTACATTGCCGGTTGCCAAATTGCATTATCTCTTATAGTTTCCGAGATATGGACTATCGATAATTTACACCTTAGGCTCTGCTTCTAACTTGGGCCCAAATTGTAAAATCGTCTTATCTATTGGCGATTTCGTTCCAATTCACATTCCAAGTAATATTCGGCATGCTAATTACATTGCCGCTTGCCAAATTGCATTATCTCTTATAGTTTCCGAGATATGGACTATCGATAATTTACACCTTAATCTCTGCTTCTAACTTGGGCCCAAATTGTAAAATGGTCTTATCTATTGGCGATTTCGTTCCAATTCACATTCCAAGTAGTATTCGGCATGCTTATTACATTGCCGGTTGCCAAATTGCATTATCTCTTATAGTTTCCGAGATATGGACTATCGATAATTTACACCTTAGGCTCTGCTTCTAACTTGGGCCCAAATTGTAAAATGGTCTTATCTATTGGCGATTTCGTTCCAATTCACATTCCAAGTAATATTCGGCATGCTAATTACATTGCCGGTTGCCAAATTGCATTATCTCTTATAGTTTCCGAGATATGGACTATCGATAATTTACACCTTAAGCTCTGCATCTAACTTGGGCCCAAATTGTAAAATGGTCTTATCTATTGGCGATTTCGTTCCAATTCACATTCCAAGTAATATTCGGCATGCTAATTACATTGCCGGTTGCCAAATTGCATTATCTCTTATAGTTTCCGAGATATGGACTATCGATAATTTACACCTTAGGCTCTGCTTCTAACTTGGGCCCAAATTGTAAAATGGTCTTATCTATTGGCGATTTCGTTCCAATTCACATTCCAAGTAATATTCGGCATGCTAATTACATTGCCGGTTGCCAAATTGCATTATCTCTTATAGTTTCCGAGATATGGACTATCGATAATTTACACCTTAGGCTCTGCTTCTAACTTGGGCCCAAATTGTAAAATCGTCTTATCTATTGGCGATTTCGTTCCAATTCACATTCCAAGTAATATTCGGCATGCTAATTACATTGCGGCTTGCCAAATTGCATTATCTCTTATAGTTTCCGAGATATGGACTATCGATAATTTACACCTTAGGCTCTGCTTCTAACTTGGGCCCAAATTGTAAAATGGTCTTATATATTGGCGATTTCGTTCCAATTCACATTCCAAGTAATATTCGGCTTGCTAATTACATTGCCGGTTGCCAAATTGAATTATCTCTTATAGTTTCCGAGATATGGACTATCGATAATTTACACCTTAGGCTCTGCTTCTAACTTGGGCCCAAATTGTAAAATGGTCTTATCTATTGGCGATTTCGTTCCAATTCACATTCCAAGTAGTATTCGGCATGCTTATTACATTGCCGGTTGCCAAATTGCATTATCTCTTATAGTTTCCGAGATATGGACTATCGATAATTTACACCTTAGGCTCTGCTTCTAACTTGGGCCCAAATTGTAAAATGGTCTTATCTATTGGCGATTTCCTTCCAATTCACATTCCAAGTAATATTCGGCATGCTAATTACATTGCCGGTTGCCAAATTGCATTATCTCTTATAGTTTCCGAGATATGGACTATGGATAATTTACACCTTAGGCTCTGCTTCTAACTTGGGCCCAAATTGTAAAATGGTCTTATCTATTGGCGATTTCGTTCCAATTCACATTCCAAGTAATATTCGGCATGCTAATTACATTGCCGGTTGCCAAATTGCATTATCTCTTATAGTTTCCGAGATATGGACTATCGATAATTTACACCTTAGGCTCTGCTTCTAACTTGGGCCCAAATTGTAAAATGGTCTTATCTATTGGCGATTTCGTTCCAATTCACATTCCAAGTAATACTCGGCATGCTGATTACATTGCCGGTTGCCAAATTGCATTATCCCTTATAGTTTCAGAGATATGGACTATCGATAATTTACACCTTAGGCTCTGCTTCTAACTTGGGCCCAAATTGTAAAATGGTCTTATCTATTGGCGATTTCGTTCCAATTCACATTCCAAGTAATATTCGGCATGCTAATTACATTGCCGGTTGCCAAATTGCATTATCTCTTATAGTTTCCGAGATATGGACTATCGATAATTTACACCTTAGGCTCTGCTTCTAACTTGGGCCCAAATTGTAAAATGGTCTTATCTATTGGCGATTTCGTTCCAATTCACATTCCAAGTAATATTCGGCATGTTAATTAAATTGCCGGTTGCCAAATTGCATCATCTCTTATAGTTTCCGAGATATGGACTCTCGATAATTTACACCTTAGGCTCTGCTTCTAACTTGGGCCCAAATTGTAAAATCGTCTTATCTATTGGCGATTTCGTTCCAATTCACATTCCAAGTAATATTCGGCATGCTAATTACATTGCCGGTTGCCAAATTGCATTATCTCTTATAGTTTCCGAGATATGGACTATCGATAATTTACACCTTAGGCTCTGCTTCTAACTTGGGCCCAAATTGTAAAATGGTCTTATCTATTGGCGATTTCGTTCCAATTCACATTCCAAGTAATATTCGGCATGCTAATTACATTGCCGGTTGCCAAATTGAATTATCTCCTATAGTTTCCGAGATATGGACTATCGATAATTTACACCTTAGGCTCTGCTTCTAACTTGGGCCCAAATTGTAAAATGGTCTTATCTATTGGCGATTTCGTTCCAATTCACATGCCATGTAATATTCGGCATGCTAATTACATTGCCGGTTATCAAATTGCATTATCTCTTATAGTTTCCGAGATATGGACTATCGATTATTTACACCTTAGGCTCTGCTTCTAACTTGGGCCCAAATTGTAAAATGGTCCTATCTATTTGCGATTTCGTTCCAATTTACATTCCAAGTAATATTCGGCATGCTAATTACATTGCCAGTTGCCAAATTGCATTATCTCTTATAGTTTCCGAGTTATGGACTATGGATAATTTACACCTTAGGCTCTGCTTCTAACTTGGGCCCAAATTGTAAAATGGTCTTATCTATTGCCGATTTCGTTCCAATTCACATTCCAAGTAATATTAGGCATGCTAATTACATTGCCGGTTGCCAAATTGCATTATCTCTTATAGTTTCCGAGATATGGACTATCGATAATTTACACCTTAGGCTCTGCTTCTAACTTGGGCCCAAATTGTAAAATGGTCTTATCTATTGGCGATTTCATTCCAATTCACATTCCAAGTAATATTCGGCATGCTAATTATATTGCCGGTTGCCAAATTGCATTATCTCTTACAGTTTCCGAGATATGGACTATCGATAATTTACACCTTAGGCTCTGCTTCTAACTTGGGCCCAAATTGTAAAATGGTCTTATCTATTGGCGATTTCGTTCCAATTCACATTCCAAGTAATATTCGGCATGCTAATTACATTGCCGCTTGCCAAATTGCATTATCTCTTATAGTTTCCGAGATATGGACTATCGATAATTTACACCTTAGGCTCTGCTTCTAACTTGGGCCCAAATTGTAAAATGGTCTTATCTATTGGCGATTTCGTTCCAATTCACAATCCAAGTAATATTCGGCATGCTAATTACATTGCCGGTTGCCAAATTGCATTATCTCTTATAGTTTCCGAGATATGGACTATCGATAATTTACACCTTAGGCTCTGCTTCTAACTTGGGCCCAAATTGTAAAATCGTCTTATCTATTGGCGATTTCGTTCCAATTCACATTCCAAGTAATATTCGGCATGCTAATTACATTGCCGCTTGCCAAATTGCATTATCTCTTATAGTTTCCGAGATATGGACTATCGATAAATTACACCTTAGGCTCTGCTTCTAACTTGGGCCCAAATTGTAAAATGGTCTTATCTATTGGCGATTTCGTTCCAATTCACATTCCAAGTAGTATTCGGCATGCTTATTACATTGCCGGTTGCCAAATTGCATTATCTCTTATAGTTTCCGAGATATGGACTATCGATAATTTACACCTTAGGCTCTGCTTCTAACTTGGGCCCAAATTGTAAAATGGTCTTATCTATTGGCGATTTCCTTCCAATTCACATTCCAAGTAATATTCGGCATGCTAATTACATTGCCAGTTGCCAAATTGCATTATCTCTTATAGTTTCCGAGATATGGACTATGGATAATTTACACCTTAGGCTCTGCTTCTAACTTGGGCCCAAATTGTAAAATGGTCTTATCTATTGGCGATTTCGTTCCAATTCACATTCCAAGTAATATTCGGCATGCTAATTACATTGCCGGTTGCCAAATTGCATTATCTCTTATAGTTTCCGAGATATGGACTATCGATAATTTACACCTTAGGCTCTGCTTCTAACTTGGGCCCAAATTGTAAAATGGCCTTATCTATTGGCGATTTCGTTCCAATTCACATTCCAAGTAATACTCGGCATGCTGATTACATTGCCGGTTGCCAAATTGCATTATCCCTTATAGTTTCAGAGATATGGACTATCGATAATTTACACCTTAGGCTCTGCTTCTAACTTGGGCCCAAATTGTAAAATGGTCTTATCTATTGGCGATTTCGTTCCAATTCACATTCCAAGTAATATTCGGCATGCTAATTACATTGCCGGTTGCCAAATTGCATTATCTCTTATAGTTTCCGAGATATGGACTATCGATAATTTACACCTTAGGCTCTGCTTCTAACTTGGGCCCAAATTGTAAAATGGTCTTATCTATTGGCGATTTCGTTCCAATTCACATTCCAAGTAATATTCGGCATGTTAATTAAATTGCCGGTTGCCAAATTGCATTATCTCTTATAGTTTCCGAGATATGGACTCTCGATAATTTACACCTTAGGCTCTGCTTCTAACTTGGGCCCAAATTGTAAAATCGTCTTATCTATTGGCGATTTCGTTCCAATTCACATTCCAAGTAATATTCAGCATGCTAATTACATTGCCGGTTGCCACATTGCATTATCTCTTATAGTTTCCGAGATATGGACTATCGATAATTTACACCTTAGGCTCTGCTTCTAACTTGGGCCCAAATTGTAAAATGGTCTTATCTATTGGCGATTTCGTTCCAATTCACATTCCAAGTAATATTCGGCATGCTAATTACATTGCCGGTTGCCAAATTGAATTATCTCCTATAGTTTCCGAGATATGGACTATCGATAATTTACACCTTAGGCTCTGCTTCTAACTTGGGCCCAAATTGTAAAATGGTCTTACCTATTGGCGATTTCGTTCCAATTCACATTCCAAGTAATATTCGGCATGCTAATTACATTGCCGGTGGCTAAGTTGCATTATCTCTTATAGTTTCCGAGATAGGGACTATCGATAATTTACACCTTAGGCTCTGCTTCTAACTTGGGCCCAAATTGTAAAATGGTCTTATCTATTGGCGATTTCGTTCCAATTCACATTCCATGTAATATTCGGCATGCTAATTACATTGCCGGTTCCCAAATTGCATTATCTCTTATAGTTTCCGAGATATGGACTATCGATAATTTACACCTTAGGTTCTGCTTCTAACTTGGGCCCAAATTGTAAAATGGTCCTATCTATTTGCGATTTCGTTCCAATTTACATTCCAAGTAATATTCGGCATGCTAATTACATTGCCAGTTGCCAAATTGCATTATATCTTATAGTTTCCGAGATATGGACTATGGATAATTTACACCTTAGGCTCTGCTTCTAACTTGGGCCCAAATTGTAAAATGGTCTTATCTATTGCCGATTTCGTTCCAATTCACATTCCAAGTAATATTCGGCATGCTAATTACATTGCCGGTTGCCAAATTGCATTATCTCTTATAGTTTCCGAGATATGGACTATCGATAATTTACACCTTAGGCTCTGCTTCTAACTTGGGCCCAAATTGTAAAATGGTCTTATCTATTGGCGATTTCGTTTCAATTCACATTCCAAGTAGTATTCGGCATGCTAATTACATTGCCGGTTGCCAAATTGCATTATCTCTTATAGTTTCCGAGATATGGACTATCGATAATTTACACCTTAGGCTCTGCTTCTAACTTGGGCCCAAATTGTAAAATGGTCTTATCTATTGGCGATTTCGTTCCAATTCACATTCCAAGTAATATTCGGCATGCTAATTACATTGCCGGTTGCCAATTTGCATTATCTCTTATAGTTTCCGAGATATGGACTATCGATAATTTACACCTTAGGCTCTGCTTCTAACTTGGGCCCAAATTGTAAAATGGTCTTCGTCCATCTATTGGACGAACCTGATTTCGTCCCAATTCACATTCCAAGTAATATTCGGCATGCTAATTACATTGCCGGTTGCCAAATTGCATTATCTCTTTTAGTTTCCGAGATATGGACTACCGATAATTTACACCTTAGGCTCTGCTTCTAACTTGTGCCCAAATTGTAAAATGGTTTTATCTATTGGCGATTTCGTTCCAATTCACATTCCAAGTAATATTCGGCATGCTAATTACATTGCCGGTTGCCAAATTGCATTATCTCTTATAGTTTCCGAGATATGGACCATCGATAATTTACACCTTAGGCTCTGCTTCTAACTTGGGCCCAAATTGTAAAATGGCCTTATCTATTGGCGATTTCGTTCCAATTCACATTCCAAGTAATATTCGGCATGCTAATTACATTGCCGGTTGCCAAATTGCATTATCTCTTATAGTTTCCGAGATATGGACTATCGATAATTTACACCTTAGGCTCTGCTTCTAACTTGGGCCCAAATTGTAAAATGGTCTTATCTATTATCGATTTCGTTCCAATTCACATTCCAAGTAATATTCGGCATGCTAATTACATTGCCGGTGGCCAAATTGAATTATCTCTTATAGTTTCCGAGATATGGACTATCGATAATTTACACCTTAGGCTCTGCTTCTAACTTGGGCCCAAATTGTAAAATGGTCTTACCTATTGGCGATTTCGTTCCAATTCACATTCCAAGTAATATTCGGCATGCTAATTACATTGCCGCTTGCCAAATTGCATTATCTCTTATAGTTTCCGAGATATGGACTATCGATAAATTACACCTTAGGCTCTGCTTCTAACTTGGGCCCAAATTGTAAAATGGTCTTATCTATTGGCGATTTCGTTCCAATTCACATTCCAAGTAGTATTCGGCATGCTTATTACATTGCCGGTTGCCAAATTGCATTATCTCTTATGGTTTCCGAGATATGGACTATCGATAATTTACACCTTAGGCTCTGCTTCTAACTTGGGCCCAAATTGTAAAATGGTCTTATCTATTGGCGATTTCGTTCCAATTCACATTCCAAGTAATATTCGGCATGCTAATTACATTGCCGGTTGCCAAATTGCATTATCTCTTATAGTTTCCGAGATATGGACTATCGATAATTTACACCTTAGGCTCTGCTTCTAACTTGGGCCCAAATTGTAAAATGGCCTTATCTATTGGCGATTTCGTTCCAATTCACATTCCAAGTAATACTCGGCATGCTGATTACATTGCCGGTTGCCAAATTGCATTATCCCTTATAGTTTCAGAGATATGGACTATCGATAATTTACACCTTAGGCTCTGCTTCTAACTTGGGCCCAAATTGTAAAATGGTCTTATCTATTGGCGATTTCGTTCCAATTCACATTCCAAGTAATATTCGGCATGCTAATTACATTGCCGGTTGCCAAATTGCATTATCTCTTATAGTTTCCGAGATATGGACTATCGATAATTTACACCTTAGGCTCTGCTTCTAACTTGGGCCCAAATTGTAAAATGGTCTTATCTATTGGCGATTTCGTTCCAATTCACATTCCAAGTAATATTCGGCATGTTAATTAAATTGCCGGTTGCCAAATTGCATTATCTCTTATAGTTTCCGAGATATGGACTCTCGATAATTTACACCTTAGGCTCTGCTTCTAACTTGGGCCCAAATTGTAAAATCGTCTTATCTATTGGCGATTTCGTTCCAATTCACATTCCAAGTAATATTCAGCATGCTAATTACATTGCCGGTTGCCACATTGCATTATCTCTTATAGTTTCCGAGATATGGACTATCGATAATTTACACCTTAGGCTCTGCTTCTAACTTGGGCCCAAATTGTAAAATGGTCTTATCTATTGGCGATTTCGTTCCAATTCACATTCCAAGTAATATTCGGCATGCTAATTACATTGCCGGTTGCCAAATTGAATTATCTCCTATAGTTTCCGAGATATGGACTATCGATAATTTACACCTTAGGCTCTGCTTCTAACTTGGGCCCAAATTGTAAAATGGTCTTACCTATTGGCGATTTCGTTCCAATTCACATTCCAAGTAATATTCGGCATGATAATTACATTGCCGGTGGCTAAGTTGCATTATCTCTTATAGTTTCCGAGATAGGGACTATCGATAATTTACACCTTAGGCTCTGCTTCTAACTTGGGCCCAAATTGTAAAATGGTCTTATCTATTGGCGATTTCGTTCCAATTCACATTCCATGTAATATTCGGCATGCTAATTACATTGCCGGTTCCCAAATTGCATTATCTCTTATAGTTTCCGAGATATGGACTATCGATAATTTACACCTTAGGTTCTGCTTCTAACTTGGGCCCAAATTGTAAAATGGTCCTATCTATTTGCGATTTCGTTCCAATTTACATTCCAAGTAATATTCGGCATGCTAATTACATTGCCAGTTGCCAAATTGCATTATATCTTATAGTTTCCGAGATATGGACTATGGATAATTTACACCTTAGGCTCTGCTTCTAACTTGGGCCCAAATTGTAAAATGGTCTTATCTATTGCCGATTTCGTTCCAATTCACATTCCAAGTAATATTCGGCATGCTAATTACATTGCCGGTTGCCAAATTGCATTATCTCTTATAGTTTCCGAGATATGGACTATCGATAATTTACACCTTAGGCTCTGCTTCTAACTTGGGCCCAAATTGTAAAATGGTCTTATCTATTGGCGATTTCATTCCAATTCACATTCCAAGTAATATTCGGCATGCTAATTATATTGCCGGTTGCCAAATTGCATTATCTCTTATAGTTTCCGAGATATGGACTATCGATAATTTACACCTTAGGCTCTGCTTCTAACTTGGGCCCAAATTGTAAAATGGTCTTATCTATTGGCGATTTCGTTCCAATTCACATTCCAAGTAATATTCGGCATGCTAATTACATTGCCTGTTGCCAAATTGCATTATCTCTTATAGTTTCCGAGATATGGACTATCGATAATTTACACCTTAGGCTCTGCTTCTAACTTGGGCCCAAATTGTAAAATGGTCTTATCTATTGGCGATTTCGTTTCAATTCACATTCCAAGTAGTATTCGGCATGCTAATTACATTGCCGGTTGCCAAATTGCATTATCTCTTATAGTTTCCGAGATATGGACTATCGATAATTTACACCTTAGGCTCTGCTTCTAACTTGGGCCCAAATTGTAAAATGGTCTTATCTATTGGCGATTTCGTTCCAATTCACATTCCAAGTAATATTCGGCATGCTAATTACATTGCCGGTTGCCAATTTGCATTATCTCTTATAGTTTCCGAGATATGGACTATCGATAATTTACACCTTAGGCTCTGCTTCTAACTTGGGCCCAAATTATAAAATGGTCTTATCTATTGGTGATTTCGTCCCAATTCACATTCCAAGTAATATTCGGCATGCTAATTACATTGCCGGTTGCGAAATTGCATTATCTCTTATAGTTTCCGAGATATGGACTATCGATAATTTACACCTTAGGCTCTGCTTCTAACTTGGGCCCAAATTGTAAAATGGTCTTATCTATTGGCGATTTCGTTCCAATTCACATTCCAAGTAATATTCGGCATGCTAATTACATTGCCGGTTGCCAAATTGCATTATCTCTTTTAGTTTCCGAGATATGGACTATCGATAATTTACACCTTAGGCTCTGCTTCTAACTTGGGCCCAAATTGTAAAATGGCCTTATCTATTGGCGATTTCGTTCCAATTCACATTCCAAGTAATATTCGGCATGCTAATTACATTGCCGGTTGCCAAATTGCATTATCTCTTATAGTTTCCGAGATATGGACTATCGATAATTTACACCTTAGGCTCTGCTTCTAACTTGGGCCCAAATTGTAAAATGGTCTTATCTATTATCGATTTCGTTCCAATTCACATTCCAAGTAATATTCGGCATGCTAATTACATTGCCGGTGGCCAAATTGAATTATCTCTTATAGTTTCCGAGATATGGACTATCGATAATTTACACCTTAGGCTCTGCTTCTAACTTGGGCCCAAATTGTAAAATGGTCTTACCTATTGGCGATTTCGTTCCAATTCACATTCCAAGTAATATTCGGCATGCTAATTACATTGCCGGTTGCCAAATTGCATTATCTCTTATAGTTTCCGAGATATGGACAATCGATAATTTACACCTTAGGCTCTGCTTCTAACTTGGGCCCAAATTGTAAAATGGTCTTATCTATTGGCGATTTCGTTCCAATTCACATTCGAAGTAATATTCGGCATGCTAATTACATTGCCGGTTGCCAAATTGCATTATCTCTTATAGTTTCCGAGATATGAACTATCGATAATTTACACCTTAGCCTCTGCTTCTAACTTGGGCCCAAATTGTAATATGGCCTTATCTATTGGCGATTTCGTTCCAATTCACATTCCAAGTAATATTCGGCATGCTAATTACATTGCCGGTTGCCAAATTGCATTATCTCTTATAGTTTCCGAGATATGGACTATCGATAATTTACACCTTAGGCTCTGCTTCTAACTTGGGCCCAAATTGTAAAATGGTCTTATCTATTGGCGATTTCGTTCCAATTCACATTCCAAGTAATATTCGGCATGCTAATTACATTGCCGGTTGCCAAATTGCATTATCTCTTATAGTTTCCAAGATATGGACTATCGATAATTTACACCTTAGGCTCTGCTTCTAACTTGGGCCCAAATTGTAAAATGGTCTTATCTATTGGCGATTTCGTTCCAATTCACATTAGAAGTAATATTCGGCATGCTAATTACATTGCCGGTTGCCAAATTGCATTATCTCTTATAGTTTCCGAGATATGGACTATCGATAATTTACACCTTAGGCTCTGCTTCTAACTTGGGCCCAAATTGTAAAATGGTCTTATCTATTGGCGATTTCGTTCCAATTCACACTCCAAGTAATATTCGGCATACTAATTACATTGCCGGTTGCGAAATTGCATTATCTCTTATAGTTTCCGAGATATGGACTATCAATAATTTACACCTTAGGCTCTGCTTCTAACTTGGGCCCAAATTGTAAAATGGCTTATCTATTGGCGATTTCGTTCCAATTCACATTCCAAGTAATATTCGGCATGCTAATTACATTGCCGGTTGCCAAATTGCATTATCTCTTATAGTTTCCGAGATATGGACTATGGATAATTTACACCTTAGGCTCTGCTTCTAACTTGGGCCCAAATTGGAAAATGGTCTTATCTATTGGCGATTTCGTTCCAATTCACATTCCAAGTAATATTCGGCATGCTAATTACATTTCCGGTTGCCAAATTGCATTATCTCTTATAGTTTCCGAGATATGGACTATCGATAGTTTACACTTTAGGCTCTGCTTCTAACTTGGGCCCAAATTGTAAAATGGTCTTAAATATTGGCGATTTCGTTCCAATTCACATTCCAAGTAATATTCGGCATGCTAATTACATTGCCGGTTGCCAAATTGCGTTATCTCTTATAGTTTCCGAGATATGGACTATCGATAATTTACACCTTAGGCTCTGCTTCTAACTTGGGCCCAAATTGTAAAACGGTCTTCTCTATTGGCGATTTCGTTCCAATTCACATTCCAAGTAATATTCGGCATTCTAATTACATTGCCGGTTGCCAAATTGCATTATCTCTTATAGTTTCCGAGATATGGACTATCGATAATTTACACCTTAGGCTCTGCTTCTAACTTGGGCCCAAATTGTAAAATGGTCTTATCTATTGGCGATTTCGTTCCAATTCACATTCCAAGTAATATTCGGCATGCTAATTACATTGCCGGTTGCCAAATTGCATTATCTCTTATAGTTTCCGAGATATGGACTATCGATAATTTACACCTTAGGCTCTGCTTCTAACTTGGGCCCAAATTGTAAAATGGTCTTATCTATTGGCGATTTCGTTCCAATTCACATTCCAAGTAATATCCGGCATGCTAATTACATTGCCGGTTGCCAAATTGAATTATCTCTTATAGTTTCCGAGATATGGACTATCGATAATTTACACCTTAGGCTCTGCTTCTAACTTGGGCCCAAATTGTAAAACGGTCTTCTCTATTGGCGATTTCGTTCCAATTCACATTCCAAGTAATATTCGGCATGCTAATTACATTGCCGGTTGCCAAATTGCATTATCTCTTATAGTTTCCGAGATATGGACTATCGATAATTTACACCTTAGGCTCTGCTTCTAACTTGGGCCCAAATTGTAAAATGGTCTTATCTATTGGCGATTTCGTTCCAATTCACATTCCAAGTAATATTCGGCATGCTAATTACATTGCCGGTTGCCAAATTGCATTATCTCTTATAGTTTCCGAGATATGGACTATCGATAATTTACACCTTAGGCTCTGCTTCTAACTTGGGCCCAAATTGTAAAATGGTCTTATCTATTGGCGATTTCGTTCAAATTCACATTCCAAGTAATATTCGGCATGCTAATTACATTGCCGGTTGCCAAATTGCATTATCTCTTATAGTTTCCGAGATATGGACTATCGATAATTTACACCTTAGGCTCTGCTTCTAACTTGGACCCAAATTGTAAAATGGTCTTATCTATTGGCGATTTCGTTCCAATTCACATTCCAAGTAGTATTCGGCATGCTAATTACATTGCCGGTTGCCAAATTGCATTATCTCTTATAGTTTCCGAGATATGGACTATCGATAATTTACACCTTAGGCTCTGCTTCTAACTTGGGCCCAAATTGTAAAATGGTCTTATCTATTGGCGATTTCGTTCAAATTCACATTCCAAGTAATATTCGGCATGCTAATTACATTGCCGGTTGCCAAATTGCATTATCTCTTATAGTTTCCGAGATATGGACTATCGATAATTTACACCTTAGGCTCTGCTTCTAACTTGGGCCCAAATTGTAAAATGGTCTTATCTATTGGCGATTTCGTTCCAATTCACATTCCAAGTAATATCCGGTATGCTAATTACATTGCCGGTTGCCAAATTGAATTATCTCTTATAGTTTCCGAGATATGGACTATCGATAATTTACACCTTAGGCTCTGCTTCTAACTTTGGCCCAAATTGTAAAATGGTCTTACCTATTGGCGATTTCGTTCCAATTCACATTCCAAGTAATATTCGGCATGCTAATTACATTGCCGGTTGCCAAATTGCATTATCTCTTATAGTTTCCGAGATATGGACTATCGATAATTTACACCTTAGGCTCTGCTTCTAACTTGGGCCCAAATTGTAAAATGGTCTTATCTATTGTCGACTTCGTTCCAATTCACATTCCAAGTAATATTCGGCATGCTAATTACATTGCCGGTTGCCAAATTGCATTATCTCTTATAGTTTCCGAGATATGGACTATCGATAATTTACACCTTAGGCTCTGCTTCTAACTTTGGCCCAAATTGTAAAATGGTCTTACCTATTGGCGATTTCGTTCCAATTCACATTCCAAGTAATATTCGGCATGCTAATTACATTGCCGGTTGCCAAATTGCATTATCTCTTATAGTTTCCGAGATATGGACTATCGATAATTTACACCTTAGGCTCTGCTTCTAACTTGGGCCCAAATTGTAAAATGGTCTTATCTATTGGCGATTTCGTTCCAATTCACATTCCAAGTATTATTCGGCATGCTAATTACATTGCCGGTCGCCAAATTGCATTATCTCTTATAGTTTCCGAGATATGGACTATCGATAATTTACACCATAGGCTCTGCTTCTAACTTGGGCCCAAATTGTAAAATGGTCTTATCTATTGGCGATTTCGTTCCAATTCACATTCCGAGTAATATTCGGCATGCTAATTACATTGCCGGTTGCCAAATTGCATTATCTCTTATAGTTTCCGAGATATGGACTATCGATAATTTACACCTTAGGCTCTGCTTCTAACTTGGCCCAAATTGTAAAATGGTCTTATCTATTGGCGATTTCGTTCCAATTCACATTCCAAGTAATATTCGGCATGCTAATTACACTACCGGTTTCCAAATTGAATTATCTCTTATAGTTTCCGAGATATGGACTACCGATAATTTACACCTTAGGCTCTGCTTCTAACTTGGGCCCAAATTGTAAAATGGTCTTATCTATTGGCGATTTCGTTCCAATTCACATTCCAAGTAGTATTCGGCATGCTAATTACATTGCCGGTTGCCAAATTGCATTATCTCTTATAGTTTACGAGATATGGACTATGGATAATTTACACCTTAGGCTCTGCTTCTAACTTGGGCCCAAATTGTAAAATGGTCTTATCTATTGGCGATTTCGTTCAAATTCACATTCCAAGTAATATTCGGCATGCTAATTCCATTGCCAGTTGCCAAATTGCATTATCTCTTATAGTTTCCGAGATATGGACTATGGATAATTTACACCTTAGGCTCTGCTTCTAACTTGGGCCCAAATTGTAAAATGGTCTTATCTATTGGCAATTTCGTTCCAATTCACATTCCAAGTAATATTCGGCATGCTAATTACATTGCCGGTTGCCAAATTGCATTACCTCTTATAGTTTCCGAGATATGGACTATCGATAATTTACACCTTAGGATCTGCTTCTAACTTGGGCCCAAATTGTAAAATGGTCTTACCTATTGGCGATTTCGTTCCAATTCACATTCCAAGTAATATTCGGCATGCTAATTACATTGCCGGTTGCCAAATTGCATTATCTCTTATAGTTTCCGAGATATGGACTATCGATAATTTACACCTTAGGCTCTGCTTCTAACTTGGGCCCAAATTGTAAAATGGTCTTATCTATTGGCGATTTCGTTCCAATTCACATTCCAAGTAATATTCGGCATGCTAATTACATTGCCGGTTGCCAAATTGCATTATCTCTTATAGTTTCCGAGATATGGACTATCGATAATTTACACCTTAGGCTCTGCTTCTAACTTGGGCCCAAATTGTAAAATGGTCTTATCTATTGGCGATTTCGTTCCAATTCACATTCCAAGTAATATTCGGCATGCTAATTACATTGCCGGTTGCCAAATTGCATTATCTCTTATAGTTTCCGAGATATGGACTATCGATAATATACACCTTAGGCTCTGCTTCTAACTTGGGCCCAAATTGTAAAATGGTCTTATCTATTGGCGATTTCGTTCCAATTCACATTCCAAGTAATATTCGGCATGCTAATTACATTGCCGGTTTCCAAATTGAATTATCTCTTATAGTTTCCGAGATATGGACTATCGATAATTTACACCTTAGGCTCTGCTTCTAACTTGGGCCCAAATTGTAAAATGGTCTTATCTATTGGCGATTTCGTTCCAATTCACATTCCAAGTAGTATTCGGCATGCTAATTACATTGCCGGTTGCCAAATTGCATTATCTCTTATAGTTTCCGAGATATGGACTATCGATAATTTACACCTTAGGCTCTGCTTCTAACTTGGGCCCAAATTGTAAAATGGTCTTATCTATTGGCGATTTCGTTCAAATTCACATTCCAAGTAATATTCGGCATGCTAATTACATTGCCGGTTGCCAAATTGCATTATCTCTTATAGTTTCCGAGATATGGACTATCGATAATTTACACCTTAGGCTCTGCTTCTAACTTGGGCCCAAATTGTAAAATGGTCTTATCTATTGGCGATTTCGTTCCAATTCACATTCCAAGTAATATCCGGTATGCTAATTACATTGCCGGTTGCCAAATTGAATTATCTCTTATAGTTTCCGAGATATGGACTATCGATAATTTACACCTTAGGCTCTGCTTCTAACTTGGGCCCAAATTGTAAAATGGTCTTACCTATTGGCGATTTCGTTCCAATTCACATTCCAAGTAATATTCGGCATGCTAATTACATTGCCGGTTGCCAAATTGCATTATCTCTTATAGTTTCCGAGATATGGACTATCGATAATTTACACCTTAGGCTCTGCTTCTAACTTGGGCCCAAATTGTAAAATGGTCTTATCTATTGTCGACTTCGTTCCAATTCACATTCCAAGTAATATTCGGCATGCTAATTACATTGCCGGTTGCCAAATTGCATTATCTCTTATAGTTTCCGAGATATGGACTATCGATTATTTACATCTTAGGCTCTGCTTCTAACTTGGGCCCAAATTGTAAAATGGTCTTATCTATTGGCGATTTCGTTCCAATTCACATTCCAAGTAATATTCGGCATGCTAATTATATTGCCGGTTGCCAAATTGCATTATCTCTTATAGTTTCCGAGATATGGACTATCGATAATTTACACCTTAGGCTCTGCTTCTAACTTGGGCCCAAATTGTAAAATGGTCTTATCTATTGGCGATTTCGTTCCAATTCACATTCCAAGTATTATTCGGCATGCTAATTACATTGCCGGTTGCCAAATTGCATTATCTCTTATAGTTTCCGAGATATGGACTATCGATAATTTACACCATAGGCTCTGCTTCTAACTTGGGCCCAAATTGTAAAATGGTCTTATCTATTGGCGATTTCGTTCCAATTCACATTCCGAGTAATATTCGGCATGCTAATTACATTGCCGGTTGCCAAATTGCATTATCTCTTATAGTTTCCGAGATATGGACTATCGATAATTTACACCTTAGGCTCTGCTTCTAACTTGGGCCCAAATTGTAAAATGGTCTTATCTATTGTCGACTTCGTTCCAATTCACATTCCAAGTAATATTCGGCATGCTAATTACATTGCCGGTTGCCAAATTGCATTATCTCTTATAGTTTCCGAGATATGGACTATCGATTATTTACATCTTAGGCTCTGCTTCTAACTTGGGCCCAAATTGTAAAATGGTCTTATCTATTGGCGATTTCGTTCCAATTCACATTCCAAGTAATATTCGGCATGCTAATTATATTGCCGGTTGCCAAATTGCATTATCTCTTATAGTTTCCGAGATATGGACTATCGATAATTTACACCTTAGGCTCTGCTTCTAACTTGGGCCCAAATTGTAAAATGGTCTTATCTATTGGCGATTTCGTTCCAATTCACATTCCAAGTATTATTCGGCATGCTAATTACATTGCCGGTCGCCAAATTGCATTATCTCTTATAGTTTCCGAGATATGGACTATCGATAATTTACACCATAGGCTCTGCTTCTAACTTGGGCCCAAATTGTAAAATGGTCTTATCTATTGGCGATTTCGTTCCAATTCACATTCCGAGTAATATTCGGCATGCTAATTACATTGCCGGTTGCCAAATTGCATTATCTCTTATAGTTTCCGAGATATGGACTATCGATAATTTACACCTTAGGCTCTGCTTCTAACTTGGCCCAAATTGTAAAATGGTCTTATCTATTGGCGATTTCGTTCCAATTCACATTCCAAGTAATATTCGGCATGCTAATTACACTACCGGTTTCCAAATTGAATTATCTCTTATAGTTTCCGAGATATGGACTACCGATAATTTACACCTTAGGCTCTGCTTCTAACTTGGGCCCAAATTGTAAAATGGTCTTATCTATTGGCGATTTCGTTCCAATTCACATTCCAAGTAGTATTCGGCATGCTAATTACATTGCCGGTTGCCAAATTGCATTATCTCTTATAGTTTACGAGATATGGACTATGGATAATTTACACCTTAGGCTCTGCTTCTAACTTGGGCCCAAATTGTAAAATGGTCTTATCTATTGGCGATTTCGTTCAAATTCACATTCCAAGTAATATTCGGCATGCTAATTCCATTGCCAGTTGCCAAATTGCATTATCTCTTATAGTTTCCGAGATATGGACTATGGATAATTTACACCTTAGGCTCTGCTTCTAACTTGGGCCCAAATTGTAAAATGGTCTTATCTATTGGCAATTTCGTTCCAATTCACATTCCAAGTAATATTCGGCATGCTAATTACATTGCCGGTTGCCAAATTGCATTACCTCTTATAGTTTCCGAGATATGGACTATCGATAATTTACACCTTAGGATCTGCTTCTAACTTGGGCCCAAATTGTAAAATGGTCTTACCTATTGGCGATTTCGTTCCAATTCACATTCCAAGTAATATTCGGCATGCTAATTACATTGCCGGTTGCCAAATTGCATTATCTCTTATAGTTTCCGAGATATGGACTATCGATAATTTACACCTTAGGCTCTGCTTCTAACTTGGGCCCAAATTGTAAAATGGTCTTATCTATTGGCGATTTCGTTCCAATTCACATTCCAAGTAATATTCGGCATGCTAATTACATTGCCGGTTGCCAAATTGCATTATCTCTTATAGTTTCCGAGATATGGACTATCGATAATTTACACCTTAGGCTCTGCTTCTAACTTGGGCCCAAATTGTAAAATGGTCTTATCTATTGGCGATTTCGTTCCAATTCACATTCCAAGTAATATTCGGCATGCTAATTACATTGCCGGTTGCCAAATTGCATTATCTCTTATAGTTTCCGAGATATGGACTATCGATAATATACACCTTAGGCTCTGCTTCTAACTTGGGCCCAAATTGTAAAATGGTCTTATCTATTGGCGATTTCGTTCCAATTCACATTCCAAGTAATATTCGGCATGCTAATTACATTGCCGGTTTCCAAATTGAATTATCTCTTATAGTTTCCGAGATATGGACTATCGATAATTTACACCTTAGGCTCTGCTTCTAACTTGGGCCCAAATTGTAAAATGGTCTTATCTATTGGCGATTTCGTTCCAATTCACATTCCAAGTAGTATTCGGCATGCTAATTACATTGCCGGTTGCCAAATTGCATTATCTCTTATAGTTTCCGAGATATGGACTATCGATAATTTACACCTTAGGCTCTGCTTCTAACTTGGGCCCAAATTGTAAAATGGTCTTATCTATTGGCGATTTCGTTCAAATTCACATTCCAAGTAATATTCGGCATGCTAATTACATTGCCGGTTGCCAAATTGCATTATCTCTTATAGTTTCCGAGATATGGACTATCGATAATTTACACCTTAGGCTCTGCTTCTAACTTGGGCCCAAATTGTAAAATGGTCTTATCTATTGGCGATTTCGTTCCAATTCACATTCCAAGTAATATCCGGTATGCTAATTACATTGCCGGTTGCCAAATTGAATTATCTCTTATAGTTTCCGAGATATGGACTATCGATAATTTACACCTTAGGCTCTGCTTCTAACTTGGGCCCAAATTGTAAAATGGTCTTACCTATTGGCGATTTCGTTCCAATTCACATTCCAAGTAATATTCGGCATGCTAATTACATTGCCGGTTGCCAAATTGCATTATCTCTTATAGTTTCCGAGATATGGACTATCGATAATTTACACCTTAGGCTCTGCTTCTAACTTGGGCCCAAATTGTAAAATGGTCTTATCTATTGTCGACTTCGTTCCAATTCACATTCCAAGTAATATTCGGCATGCTAATTACATTGCCGGTTGCCAAATTGCATTATCTCTTATAGTTTCCGAGATATGGACTATCGATTATTTACATCTTAGGCTCTGCTTCTAACTTGGGCCCAAATTGTAAAATGGTCTTATCTATTGGCGATTTCGTTCCAATTCACATTCCAAGTAATATTCGGCATGCTAATTATATTGCCGGTTGCCAAATTGCATTATCTCTTATAGTTTCCGAGATATGGACTATCGATAATTTACACCTTAGGCTCTGCTTCTAACTTGGGCCCAAATTGTAAAATGGTCTTATCTATTGGCGATTTCGTTCCAATTCACATTCCAAGTATTATTCGGCATGCTAATTACATTGCCGGTTGCCAAATTGCATTATCTCTTATAGTTTCCGAGATATGGACTATCGATAATTTACACCATAGGCTCTGCTTCTAACTTGGGCCCAAATTGTAAAATGGTCTTATCTATTGGCGATTTCGTTCCAATTCACATTCCGAGTAATATTCGGCATGCTAATTACATTGCCGGTTGCCAAATTGCATTATCTCTTATAGTTTCCGAGATATGGACTATCGATAATTTACACCTTAGGCTCTGCTTCTAACTTGGGCCCAAATTGTAAAATGGTCTTATCTATTGGCGATTTCGTTCCAATTCACATTCCAAGTAATATTCGGCATGCTAATTACACTGCCGGTTTCCAAATTGAATTATCTCTTATAGTTTCCGAGATATGGACTACCGATAATTTACACCTTAGGCTCTGCTTCTAACTTGGGCCCAAATTGTAAAATGGTCTTATCTATTGGCGATTTCGTTCCAATTCACATTCCAAGTAGTATTCGGCATGCTAATTACATTGCCGGTTGCCAAATTGCATTATCTCTTATAGTTTACGAGATATGGACTATGGATAATTTACACCTTAGGCTCTGCTTCTAACTTGGGCCCAAATTGTAAAATGGTCTTATCTATTGGCGATTTCGTTCAAATTCACATTCCAAGTAATATTCGGCATGCTAATTCCATTGCCGGTTGCCAAATTGCATTATCTCTTATAGTTTCCGAGATATGGACTATGGATAATTTACACCTTAGGCTCTGCTTCTAACTTGGGCCCAAATTGTAAAATGGTCTTATCTATTGGCAATTTCGTTCCAATTCACATTCCAAGTAATATTCGGCATGCTAATTACATTGCCGGTTGCCAAATTGCATTACCTCTTATAGTTTCCGAGATATGGACTATCGATAATTTACACCTTAGGATCTGCTTCTAACTTGAGCCCAAATTGTAAAATGGTCTTACCTATTGGCGATTTCGTTCCAATTCACATTCCAAGTAATATTCGGCATGCTAATTACATTGCCGGTTGCCAAATTGCATTATCTCTTATAGTTTCCGAGATATGGACTATCGATAATTTACACCTTAGGCTCTGCTTCTAACTTGGGCCCAAATTGTAAAATGGTCTTATCTATTGGCGATTTCGTTCCAATTCACATTCCAAGTAATATTCGGCATGCTAATTACATTGCCGGTTGCCAAATTGTATTATCTCTTATAGTTTCCGAGATATGGACTATCGATAATTTACACCTTAGGCTCTGCTTCTAACTTGGGCCCAAATTGTAAAATGGTCTTATCTATTGGCGATTTCGTTCCAATTCACATTCCAAGTAATATTCGGCATGCTAATTACATTGCCGGTTGCCAAATTGCATTATCTCTTATAGTTTCCGAGATATGGACTATCGATAATTTACACCTTAGGCTCTGCTTCTAACTTGGGCCCAAATTGTAAAATGGTCTTATCTATTGGCGATTTCGTTCCAATTCACATTCCAAGTAATATTCGGCATGCTAATTACATTGCCGGTTGCCAAATTGCATTATCTCTTATAGTTTCCGAGATATGGACTATCGATAATTTACGCCTTAGGCTCTGCTTCTAACTTGGGCCCAAATTGTAAAATGGTCTTATCTATTGGCGATTTCGTTCCAATTCACACTCCAAGTAATATTCGGCATGCTAATTACATTGCCGGTTGCGAAATTGCATTATCTCTTATAGTTTCCGAGATATGGACTATCAATAATTTACACCTTAGGCTCTGCTTCTAACTGGGGCCCAAATTGTAAAATGGCTTATCTATTGGCGATTTCGTTCCAATTCACATTCCAAGTAATATTCGGCATGCTAATTACATTGCCGGTTGCCAAATTGCATTATCTCTTATAGTTTCCGAGATATGGACTATCGATAATTTACACCTTAGGCTCTGCTTCTAACTTGGGCCCAAATTGTAAAATGGTCTTACCTATTGGCGATTTCGTTCCAATTCACATTCCAAGTTATATTCGGCTTGCTAATTACATTGCCGGTGGCCAAGTTGCATTATCTCTTATAGTTTCCGAGATATGGACTATCGATAATTTACACCTTAGGCTCTGCTTCTAACTTGGGCCCAAATTGTAAAATGGTCTTATCTATTGGCGATTTCGTTCCAATTCACATTCCAAGTAATATTCGGCTTGCTAATTACATTGCCGGTGGCCAAGTTGCATTATCTCTTATAGTTTCCGAGATATGGACTATCAATAATTTACACCTTAGGCTCTGCTTCTAACTTGGGCCCAAATTGTAAAATGGCTTATCTATTGGCGATTTCGTTCCAATTCACATTCCAAGTAATATTCGGCATGCTAATTACATTGCCGGTTGCCAAATTGCATTATCTCTTATAGTTTCCGAGATATGGACTATCGATAATTTACACCTTAGGCTCTGCTTCTAACTTGGGCCCAAATTGTAAAATGGTCTTACCTATTGGCGATTTCGTTCCAATTCACATTCCAAGTAATATTCGGCTTGCTAATTACATTGCCGGTGGCCAAGTTGCATTATCTCTTATAGTTTCCGAGATATGGACTATCGATAATTTACACCTTAGGCTCTGCTTCTAACTTGGGCCCAAATTGTAAAATGGTCTTATCTATTGGCGATTTCGTTCCAATTCACATTCCAAGTAATATTCGGCATGCTAATTACATTGCCGGTTCCCAAATTGCATTATCTCTTATAGTTTCCGAGATATAGACTATCGATTATTTTTAACCTTAGGCTCTGCTTCTAACTTGGGCCCAAACTGTAAAATGGTCTTATCTATTGGCGATTTCGTTCCAATTCACATTCCAAGTAGTATTCGGCATGCTAATTACATTGCCGGTTGCCAAATTGCATTATCTCTTATAGTTTCCGAGATATGGACTATCGATAATTTACACCTTAGGCTCTGCTTCTAACTTGGGCCCAAATTGTAAAATGGTCTTATCTATTGGCGATTTCGTTCCAATTCACATTCCAAGTAATATTCGGCATGCTAATTACATTGCCAGTTGCTAAATTGCATTATCTCTTATAGTTTCCGAGATATGGACTATGGATAATTTACACCTTAGGCTCTGCTTCTAACTTGGGCCCAAATTGTAAAATGGTCTTATCTATTGCCGATTTCGTTCCAATTCACATTCCAAGTAATATTCGGCATGCTAATTACATTGCCGGTTGCCAAATTGCATTATCTCTTATAGTTTCCGAGATATGGACTATCGATAATTTACACCTTAGGCTCTGCTTCTAACTTGGGATCAAATTGTAAAATGGTCTTATCTATTGGCGATTTCATTCCAATTCACATTCCAAGTAATATTCGGCATGCTAATTACATTGCCGGTTGCCAAATTGCATTATCTCTTATAGTTTCCGAGATATGGACTATCGATAATTTACACCTTAGGCTCTGCTTCTAACTTGGGCCCAAATTGTAAAATGGTCTTATCTATTGGCGATTTCGTTCCAATTCACATTCCAAGTAATATTCGGCATGCTAATTACATTGCCGGTTGCCAAATTGCATTATCTCTTATAGTTTCCGAGATATGGACTATCGATAATTTACACCTTAGGCTCTGCTTCTAACTTGGGCCCAAATTGTAAAATGGTCTTATCTATTGGCGATTTCGTTCCAATTCACATTCCAAGTAATATTCGCCATGCTAATTACATTGCCGGTTGCCAAATTGCATTATCTCTTATAGTTTCCGAGATATGGACTATCGATAATTTACACCTTAGGCTCTGCTTCTAACTTGGGCCCAAATTGTAAAATCGTCTTATCTATTGGCGATTTCGTTCCAATTCACATTCCAAGTAATATTCGGCATGCTAATTACTTTGCCGGTTGCCAAATTGCATTATCTCTTATAGTTTCCGAGATATGGACTATCGATAATTTACACCTTAGGCTCTGCTTCTAACTTGGGCCCAAATTGTAAAATGGTCTTATCTATTGGCGATTTCGTTCCAATTCACATTCCAAGTAATATTCGGCATGCTAATTACATTGCCGGTTGCCAAATTGAATTATCTCTTATAGTTTCCGAGATATGGACTATCGATAATTTACACCTTAGGCTCTGCTTCTAACTTGGGCCCAAATTGTAAAATGGTCTTATCTATTGGCGATTTCGTTCCAATTCACATTCCAAGTAATATTCGGCATGCTAATTACATTGCCGGTTGCCAAATTGCATTATCTCTTATAGTTTCCGAGATATGGACTATCGATAATTTACACCTTAGGCTCTGCTTCTAACTTGGGCCCAAATTGTAATATGGTCTTATCTATTGGCGATTTCGTTCCAATTCACATTCCAAGTAATATTCGGCATGCTAATTACATTGCCGGTTGCCAAATTGCATTATCTCTTATAGTTTCCGAGATATGGACTATCGATAATTTACACCTTAGGCTCTGCTTCTAACTTGGGCCCAAATTGTAAAATGGTCTTATCTATTGGCGATTTCGTTCCAATTCACATTCCAAGTACTATTCGGCATGCTAATTACATTGCCGGTTGCCAAATTGCATTATCTCTTATAGTTTCCGAGATATGGACTATCGATAATTTACACCTTAGGCTCTGCTTCTAACTTGGGCCCAAATTGTAAAATGGTCTTATCTATTGGCGATTTCGTTCCAATTCACATTCCAAGTAATATTCGGCATGCTAATTACATTGCCGGTTGCCAAATTGCATTATCTCTTATAGTTTCCGAGATATGGACTATCGATAATTTACACCTTAGGCTCTGCTTCTAACTTGGGCCCAAATTGTAAAATGGTCTTATCTATTGGCGATTTCGTTCCAATTCACATTCCAAGTAATATTCGGCATGCTAATTACATTGCCGGTTGCCAAATTGCATTATCTCTTATAGTTTCCGAGATATGGACTATCGATAATTTACACCTTAGGCTCTGCTTCTAACTTGGGCCCAAATTGTAAAATGGTCTTATCTATTGGCGATTTCGTTCCAATTCACATTCCAAGTAATATTCGGCATGCTAATTACATTGCCGGTTGCCAAATTGCATTATCTCTTATAGTTTCCGAGATATGGACTATCGATAATTTACACCTTAGGCTCTGCTTCTAACTTGGGCCCAAATTGTAAAATGGTCTTATCTATTGGCGATTTCGTTCCAATTCACACTCCAAGTAATATTCGGCATGCTAATTACATTGCCGGTTGCGAAATTGCATTATCTCTTATAGTTTCCGAGATATGGACTATCAATAATTTACACCTTAGGCTCTGCTTCTAACTTGGGCCCAAATTGTAAAATGGCTTATCTATTGGCGATTTCGTTCCAATTCACATTCCAAGTAATATTCGGCATGCTAACTACATTGCCGGTTGCCAAATTGCATTATCTCTTATAGTTTCCGAGATATGGACTATGGATAAATTACACCTTAGGCTCTGCTTCTAACTTGGGCCTAAATTGTAAAATGGTCTTATCTATTGGCGATTTCGTTCCAATTCACATTCCAAGTAATATTCGGCATGATAATTACATTGCCGGTTGCCAAATTGCATTATCTCTTATAGTTTCCGAGATATGGACTATCGATAGTTTACACCTTAGGCTCTGCTTCTAACTTGGGCCCAAATTGTAAAATGGTCTTATCTATTGGCGATTTCGTTCCAATTCACATTCCAAGTAATATTCGGCATGCTAATTACATTGCCGGTTGCCAAATTGCATTATCTCTTATAGTTTCCGAGGTATGGACTATCGATAATTTACACCTTAGGCTCTGCTTCTAACTTGGGCCCAAATTGTAAAATGGTCTTACCTATTGGCGATTTCGTTCCAATTCACATTCCAAGTAATATTCGGCATGCTAATTACATTGCCGGTTGCCAAATTGCATTATCTCTTATAGTTTCCGAGATATGGACTATTGATAATTTACACCTTAGGTTCTGCTTCTAACTTGGGCCCAAATTGTAAAATGGTCTTATCTATTGGCGATTTCGTTCCAATTCACTCTCCAAGTAATATTCGGCATGCTAATTGCATTGCCGGTTGCCAAATTGCATTATCTCTTATAGTTTCCGAGGTATGGACTATCGATAATTTACACCTTAGGCTCTGCTTCTAACTTGGGCCCAAATTGTAAAATGGTCTTACCTATTGGCGATTTCGTTCCAATTCACATTCCAAGTAATATTCGGCATGCTAATTACATTGCCGGTTGCCAAATTGCATTATCTCTTATAGTTTCCGAGATATGGACTATTGATAATTTACACCTTAGGTTCTGCTTCTAACTTGGGCCCAAATTGTAAAATGGTCTTATCTATTGGCGATTTCGTTCCAATTCACTCTCCAAGTAATATTCGGCATGCTAATTACATTGCCGGTTGCCAAATTGCATTATCTCTTATAGTTTCCGAGGTATGGACTATCGATAATTTACACCTTAGGCTCTGCTTCTAACTTGGGCCCAAATTGTAAAATGGTCTTACCTATTGGCGATTTCGTTCCAATTCACATTCCAAGTAATATTCGGCATGCTAATTACATTGCCGGTTGCCAAATTGCATTATCTCTTATAGTTTCCGAGATATGGACTATTGATAATTTACACCTTAGGCTCTGCTTCTAACTTGGGCTCAAATTGTAAAATGGTCTTATCTATTGGCGATTTCGTTCCAATTCACATTCCAAGTAATATTCGGCATGCTAATTGCATTGCCGGTTGCCAAATTGCATTATCTCTTATAGCTTCCGAGATATGGACTGTCGATAATTTACACCTTAGGCTCTGCTTCTAACTTGGGCCCAAATTGTAAAATGGTCTTATCTATTGGCGATTTCGTTCCAATTCACATTCCAAGTAATATTCGGCATGCTAATTACATTGCCGGTTGCCAAATTGCATTATCTCTTATAGTTTCCGAGATATGGACTATCGATAATTTACACCTTAGGCTCTGCTTCTAACTTGGGCCCAAATTGTAAAATGGTCTTATCTATTGGCGATTTCGTTCCAATTCACATTCCAAGTAATATTCGGCATGCTAATTACATTGCCGGTTGCCAAATTGCATTATCTCTTATAGTTTCCGAGATATGGTCTATCGATAATTTACACCTTAGGCTCTGCTTCTAACTTGGGCCCAAATTGTAAAATGGTCTTATCTATTGGCGATTTCGTTCCAATTCACAATCCAAGTAATATTCGGCATGCTAATTACATTGCCGGTTGCCAAATTGCATTATCTCTTATAGTTTCCGAGATATGGACTATCGATAATTTACACCTTAGGCTCTGCTTCTAACTTGGGCCCAAATTGTAAAATGGCCTTATCTATTGGCGATTTCGTTCCAATTCACATTCCAAGTAATACTCGGCATGCTGATTACATTGCCGGTTGCCAAATTGCATTATCTCTTATAGTTTCCGAGATATGGACTATCGATAATTTACACCTTAGGCTCTGCTTCTAACTTGGGCCCAAATTGTAAAATGGTCTTATCTATTGGCGATTTCGTTCCAATTCACATTCCAAGTAATATTCGGCATGCTAATTACATTGCCGGTTGCCAAATTGAATTATCTCTTATAGTTTCCGAGATATGGACTATCGATAATTTACACCTTAGGCTCTGCTTCTAACTTGGGCCCAAATTGTAAAATGGTCTTATCTATTGGCGATTTCGTTCCAATTCACATTCCAAGTAGTATTCGGCATGCTAATTACATTGCCGGTTGCCAAAATGCATTATCTCTTATAGTTTCCGAGATATGGACTATCGATAATTTACACCTTAGGCTTTGCTTCTAACTTGGGCCCAAATTGTAAAATGGTCTTATCTATTGGCGATTTCGTCCCAATTCACATTCCAAGTAATATTCGGCATGCTAATTACATTGCCGGTTGCGAAATTGCATTATCTCTTATAGTTTCCGAGATATGGACTATCGATAATTTACACCTTATACTCTGCTTCTAACTTGGGCCCAAATTGTAAAATGGTCTTATCTATTGGCGATTTCGTTCCAATTCACATTCCAAGTAATATTCGGCATGCTAATTACATTGCCGGTTGCCAAATTGCATTATCTCTTTTAGTTTCCGAGATATGGACTATCGATAATTTACACCTTAGGCTCTGCTTCTAACTTGGGCCCAAATTGTAAAATGGTCTTATCTATTGGCGATTTCATTCCAATTCACATTCCAAGTAATATACGGCATGCTAATTACATTGCCGGTTGCCAAATTGCATTATCTCTTATAGTTTCCGAGATATGGACTATCGATAATTTACACCTTAATCTCTGCTTCTAACTTGGGCCCAAATTGTAAAATGGCCTTATCTATTGGCGATTTCGTTCCAATTCACATTCCAAGTAATATTCGGCATGCTAATTACATTGCCGGTTGCCAAATTGCATTATCTCTTATAGTTTCCAAGATATGGACTATCGATTATTTACACCTTAGGCTCTGCTTCTAACTTGGGCCCAAATTGTAAAATGGTCTTATCTATTGGCGATTTCGTTCCAATTCACATTCCAAGTAATATTCGGCATGCTAATTACATTGCCGGTTGCCAAATTGCATTATCTCTTATAGTTTCCGAGATATGGACTATCGATAATTTACACCTTAGGCTCTGCTTCTAACTTGGGCCCAAATTGTAAAATGGTCTTATCTATTGGCGATTTCGTTCCAATTCACATTCCAAGTAATATTCGGCATGCTAATTACATTGCCGGTTGCCAAATTGCATTATCTCTTATAGTTTCCGAGATATGGACTATCGATAATTTACACCTTAGGCTCTGCTTCTAACTTGGGCCCAAATTGTAAAATGGTCTTATCTATTAGCGATTTCGTTCCAATTCACATTCCAAGTAATATTCGGCATGCTAATTACATTGCCGGTTGCCAAATTGCATTATCTCTTATAGTTTCCGAGATATGGACTATCGATAATTTACACCTTAGGCTCTGCTTCTAACTTGGGCCCAAATTGTAAAATGGTCTTATCTATTGGCGATTTCGTTCCAATTCACATTCCAAGTAATATTCGGCATGCTAATTACATTGCCGTTTGCCAAATTGCATTATCTCTTATAGTTTCCGAGAAATGGACTATCGATAATTTATACCTTAGGCTCTGCTTCTAACTTGGGCCCAAATTGTAAAATGGTCTTATCTATTGGCGATTTCGTTCCAATTCACACTCCAAGTAATATTCGGCATGCTAATTACATTGCCGGTTGCGAAATTGCATTATCTCTTATAGTTTCCGAGATATGGACTATCAATAATTTACACCTTAGGCTCTGCTTCTAACTTGGGCCCAAATTGTAAAATGGCTTATCTATTGGCGATTTCGTTCCAATTCACATTCCAAGTAATATTCGGCATGCTAATTACATTGCCGGTTGCCATATTGCATTATCTCTTATAGTTTCCGAGATATGGACTATCGATAATTTACACCTTAAGCTCTGATTCTAACTTGGGCCCAAATTGTAAAATGGTCTTATCTATTGGCGATTTCGTTCCAATTCACATTCCAAGTAATATTCGGCATGCTAATTACATTGCCGGTTGCCAAATTGCATTATCTCTTATAGTTTCCGAGATATGGACTATCGATAATTTACACCTTAGGCTCTGCTTCTAACTTGGGCCCAAATTGTAAAATCGTCTTATCTATTGGCGATTTCGTTCCAATTCACATTCCAAGTAATATTCGGCATGCTAATTACATTGCCGGTTGCCAAATTGCATTATCTCTTATAGTTTCCGAGATATGAACTATCGATAATTTACACCTTAGGCTCTGCTTCTAACTTGGGCCCAAATTGTAAAATGGTCTTATCTATTGGCGATTTCGTTCCAATTCACATTCCAAGTAATATTCGGCATGCTAATTACATTGCCGGTTGCCAAATTGAATTATCTCTTATAGTTTCCGAGATATGGACTATCGATAATTTACACCTTAGGCTCTGCTTCTAACTTGGGCCCAAATTGTAAAATGGTCTTATCTATTGGCGATTTCGTTCCAATTCACATTCCAAGTAATATTCGGCATGCTAATTACATTGCCGGTTGCCAAATTGCATTATCTCTTATAGTTTCCGAGATATGGACTATCGATAATTTACACCTTAGGCTCTGCTTCTAACTTGGGCCCAAATTGTAATATGGTCTTATCTATTGGCGATTTCGTTCCAATTCACATTCCAAGTAATATTCGGCATGCTAATTACATTGCCGGTTGCCAAATTGCATTACCTCTTATAGTTTCCGAGATATGGACTATCGATAATTTACACCTTAGGATCTGCTTCTAACTTGGGCCCAAATTGTAAAATGGTCTTACCTATTGGCGATTTCGTTCCAATTCACATTCCAAGTAATATTCGGCATGCTAATTACATTGCCGGTTGCCAAATTGCATTATCTCTTATAGTTTCCGAGATATGGACTATCGATAATTTACACCTTAGGCTCTGCTTCTAACTTGGGCCCAAATTGTAAAATGGTCTTATCTATTGGCGATTTCGTTCCAATTCACATTCCAAGTAATATTCGGCATGCTAATTACATTGCCGGTTGCCAAATTGCATTATCTCTTATAGTTTCCGAGATATGGACTATCGATAATTTACACCTTAGGCTCTGCTTCTAACTTGGGCCCAAATTGTAAAATGGTCTTATCTATTAGCGATTTCGTTCCAATTCACATTCCAAGTAATATTCGGCATGCTAATTACATTGCCGGTTGCCAAATTGCATTATCTCTTATAGTTTCCGAGATATGGACTATCGATAATTTACACCTTAGGCTCTGCTTCTAACTTGGGCCCAAATTGTAAAATGGTCTTATCTATTGGCGATTTCGTTCCAATTCACATTCCAAGTAATATTCGGCATGCTAATTACATTGCCGTTTGCCAAATTGCATTATCTCTTATAGTTTCCGAGAAATGGACTATCGATAATTTACACCTTAGGCTCTGCTTCTAACTTGGGCCCAAATTGTAAAATGGTCTTATCTATTGGCGATTTCGTTCCAATTCACACTCCAAGTAATATTCGGCATGCTAATTACATTGCCGGTTGCGAAATTGCATTATCTCTTATAGTTTCCGAGATATGGACTATCAATAATTTACACCTTAGGCTCTGCTTCTAACTTGGGCCCAAATTGTAAAATGGCTTATCTATTGGCGATTTCGTTCCAATTCACATTCCAAGTAATATTCGGCATGCTAATTACATTGCCGGTTGCCATATTGCATTATCTCTTATAGTTTCCGAGATATGGACTATGGATAATTTACACCTTAGGCTCTGCTTCTAACTTGGGCCCAAATTGTAAAATGGTCTTATCTATTGGCGATTTCGTTCCAATTCACATTCCAAGTAATATTCGGCATGATAATTATATTGCCGGTTGCCAAATTGCATTATCTCTTATAGTTTCCGAGATATGGACTATCGATAGTTTACACCTTAGGCTCTGCTTCTAACTTGGGCCCAAATTGTAAAATGGTCTTATCTATTGGCGATTTCGTTCCAATTCACATTCCAAGTAATATTCGGCATGCTAATTACATTGCCGGTTGCCAAATTGCATTATCTCTTATAGTTTCCGAGATATGGACTATCGATAATTTACACCTTAGGCTCTGCTTCTAACTTGGGCCCAAATTGTAAAATGGTCTTCTCTATTGGCGATTTCGTTCCAATTCACATTCCAAGTAATATTCGGCATGCTAATTACATTGCCGGTAGCCAAATTGCATTATCTCTTATAGTTTCCGAGATATGGACTCTCGATAATTTACACCTTAGGCTCTGCTTCTAACTTGGGCCCAAATTGTAAAATGGTCTTATCTATTGGCGATTTCGTTCCAATTCACATTCCAAGTAATATTCGGCATGCTAATTACATTGCCGGTTGCCAAATTGCATTATCACTTATAGTTTCCGAGGTATGGACTATCGATAATTTACACCTTAGGCTCTGCTTCTAACTTGGGCCCAAATTGTAAAATGGTCTTATCTATTGGCGATTTCGTTCCAATTCACATTCCAAGCAATATCCGGCATGCTAATTACATTGCCGGTTGCCAAATTGAATTATCTCTTATAGTTTCCGAGATATGGACTATCGATAAGTTACACCTTAGGCTCTGCTTCTAACTTGGGCCCAAATTGTAAAATGGTCTTACCTATTGGCGATTTCGTTCCAATTCACATTCCAAGTAATATTCGGCATGCTAATTACATTGCCGGTTGCCAAATTGCATTATCTCTTATAGTTTCCGAGATATGGACTATTGATAATTTACACCTTAGGCTCTGCTTCTAACTTGGGCCCAAATTGTAAAATGGTCTTATCTATTGGCGATTTCGTTCCAATTCACTCTCCAAGTAATATTCGGCATGCTAATTACATTGCCGTTTGCCAAATTGCATTATCTCTAATAGTTTCCGAGATATGGACTATCGATAATTTACACCTTAGGCTCTGCTTCTAACTTTTGCTCAAATTGTAAAATGGTCTTATCTATTGGCGATTTCGTTCCAATTCACATTCCAAGTAATATTCGGCATGCTAATTGCATTGCCGGTTGCCAAATTGCAATATCTCTTATAGCTTCCGAGATATGGACTGTCGATAATTTACACCTTAGGCTCTGCTTCTAACTTGGGCCCAAATTGTAAAATGGTCTTATCTATTGGCGATTTCGTTCCAATTCACATTCCAAGTAATATTCGGCATGCTAATTACATTGCCGGTTGCCAAATTGCATTATCTCTTATAGTTTCCGAGATATGGACTATCGATAATTTACACCTTAGGCTCTGCTTCTAACTTGGGCCCAAATTGTAAAATGGTCTAATCTATTGGCGATTTCGTTCCAATTCACATTCCAAGTAATATTCGGCATGCTAATTACATTGCCGGTTGCCAAATTGCATTATCTCTTATAGTTTCCGAGATATGGTCTATCGATAATTTACACCTTAGGCTCTGCTTCTAACTTGGGCCCAAATTGTAAAATGGTCTTATCTATTGGCGATTTCGTTCCAATTCACACTCCAAGTAATATTCGGCATGCTAATTACATTGCCGGTTGCGAAATTGCATTATCTCTTATAGTTTCCGAGATATGGACTATGGATAATTTACACCTTAGGCTCTGCTTCTAACTTGGGCCCAAATTGTAAAATGGTCTTATCTATTGGCGATTTCGTTCCAATTCACATTCCAAGTAATATTCGGCATGATAATTACATTGCCGGTTGCCAAATTGCATTATCTCTTATAGTTTCCGAGATATGGACTATCGATAGTTTACACCTTAGGCTCTGCTTCTAACTTGGGCCCAAATTGTAAAATGGTCTTATCTATTGGCGATTTCGTTCCAATTCACATTCCAAGTAATATTCGGCATGCTAATTACATTGCCGGTTGCCAAATTGCATTATCTCTTATAGTTTCCGAGATATGGACTATCGATAATTTACACCTTAGGCTCTGCTTCTAACTTATGCCCAAATTGTAAAATGGTCTTCTCTATTGGCGATTTCGTTCCAATTCACATTCCAAGTAATATTCGGCATGCTAATTACATTGCCGGTAGCCAAATTGCATTATCTCTTATAGTTTCCGAGATATGGACTCTCGATAATTTACACCTTAGGCTCTGCTTCTAACTTGGGCCCAAATTGTAAAATGGTCTTATCTATTGGCGATTTCGTTCCAATTCACATTCCAAGTAATATTCGGCATGCTAATTACATTGCCGGTTGCCAAATTGCATTATCTCTTATAGTTTCCGAGGTATGGACTATCGATAATTTACACCTTAGGCTCTGCTTCTAACTTGGGCCCAAATTGTAAAATGGTCTTATCTATTGGCGATTTCGTTCCAATTCACATTCCAAGCAATATCCGGCATGCTAACTACATTGCCGGTTGCCAAATTGAATTATCTCTTATAGTTTCCGAGATATGGACTATCGATAAGTTACACCTTAGGCTCTGCTTCTAACTTGGGCCCAAATTGTAAAATGGTCTTACCTATTGGCGATTTCGTTCCAATTCACATTCCAAGTAATATTCGGCATGCTAATTACATTGCCGGTTGCCAAATTGCATTATCTCTTATAGTTTCCGAGGTATGTACTATTGATAATTTACACCTTAGGCTCTGCTTCTAACTTGGGCCCAAATTGTAAAATGGTCTTATCTATTGGCGATTTCGTTCCAATTCACTCTCCAAGTAATATTCGGCATGCTAATTACATTGCCGTTTGCCAAATTGCATTATCTCTAATAGTTTCCGAGATATGGACTATCGATAATTTACACCTTAGGCTTTGCTTCTAACTTTTGCTCAAATTGTAAAATGGTCTTATCTATTGGCGATTTCGTTCCAATTCACATTCCAAGTAATATTCGGCATGCTAATTGCATTGCCGGTTGCCAAATTGCATTATCTCTTATAGCTTCCGAGATATGGACTGTCGATAATTTACACCTTAGGCTCTGCTTCTAACTTGGGCCCAAATTGTAAAATGGTCTTATCTATTGGCGATTTCGTTCCAATTCACATTCCAAGTAATATTCGGCATGCTAATTACATTGCCGGTTGCCAAATTGCATTATCTCTTATAGTTTCCGAGATATGGACTATCGATAATTTACACCTTAGGCTCTGCTTCTAACTTGGGCCCAAATTGTAAAATGGTCTTATCTATTGGCGATTTCGTTCCAATTCACATTCCAAGTAATATTCGGCATGCTAATTACATTGCCGGTTGCCAAATTGCATTATCTCTTATAGTTTCCGAGATATGGTCTATCGATAATTTACACCTTAGGCTCTGCTTCTAACTTGGGCCCAAATTGTAAAATGGTCTTATCTATTGGCGATTTCGTTCCAATTCACATTCCAAGTAATATTCGGCATGCTAATTACATTGCCGGTTGCCAAATTGCATTATCTCTTATAGTTTCCGAGATATGGACTATCGATAATTTACACCTTAGGCTCTGCTTCTAACTTGGGCCCAAATTGTAAAATGGCCTTATCTATTGGCGATTTCGTTCCAATTCACATTCCAAGTGATACTCGGCATGCTGATTACATTGCCCGTTGCCAAATTGCATTATCTCTTATAGTTTGAGAGATATGGACTATCGATAATTTACACCTTAGGCTCTGCTTCTAACTTGGGCCCAAATTGTAAAATGGTCTTATCTATTGGCGATTTCGTTCCAATTCACATTCCAAGCAATATCCGGCATGCTAACTACATTGCCGGTTGCCAAATTGAATTATCTCTTATAGTTTCCGAGATATGGACTATCGATAAGTTACACCTTAGGCTCTGCTTCTAACTTGGGCCCAAATTGTAAAATGGTCTTACCTATTGGCGATTTCGTTCCAATTCACATTCCAAGTAATATTCGGCATGCTAATTACATTGCCGGTTGCCAAATTGCATTATCTCTTATAGTTTCCGAGGTATGTACTATTGATAATTTACACCTTAGGCTCTGCTTCTAACTTGGGCCCAAATTGTAAAATGGTCTTATCTATTGGCGATTTCGTTCCAATTCACTCTCCAAGTAATATTCGGCATGCTAATTACATTGCCGTTTGCCAAATTGCATTATCTCTAATAGTTTCCGAGATATGGACTATCGATAATTTACACCTTAGGCTTTGCTTCTAACTTTTGCTCAAATTGTAAAATGGTCTTATCTATTGGCGATTTCGTTCCAATTCACATTCCAAGTAATATTCGGCATGCTAATTGCATTTCCGGTTGCCAAATTGCATTATCTCTTATAGCTTCCGAGATATGGACTGTCGATAATTTACACCTTAGGCTCTGCTTCTAACTTGGGCCCAAATTGTAAAATGGTCTTATCTATTGGCGATTTCGTTCCAATTCACATTCCAAGTAATATTCGGCATGCTAATTACATTGCCGGTTGCCAAATTGCATTATCTCTTATAGTTTCCGAGATATGGACTATCGATAATTTACACCTTAGGCTCTGCTTCTAACTTGGGCCCAAATTGTAAAATGGTCTTACCTATTGGCGATTTCGTTCCAATTCACATTCCAAGTAATATTCGGCATGCTAATTACATTGCCGGTGGCCAAGTTGCATTATCTCTTATAGTTTCCGAGATATGGACTATCGATAATTTACACCTTAGGCTCTGCTTCTAACTTGGGCCCAAATTGTAAAATGGTCTTATCTATTGGCGATTTCGTTCCAATTCACATTCCAAGTAATATTCGGCATGCTAATTACATTGCCGGTTCCCAAATTGCATTATCTCTTATAGTTTCCGAGATATAGACTATCGATTATTTTTAACCTTAGGCTCTGCTTCTAACTTGGGCCCAAACTGTAAAATGGTCTTATCTATTGGCGATTTCGTTCCAATTCACATTCCAAGTAGTATTCGGCATGCTAATTACATTGCCGGTTGCCAAATTGCATTATCTCTTATAGTTTCCGAGATATGGACTATCGATAATTTACACCTTAGGCTCTGCTTCTAACTTGGGCCCAAATTGTAAAATGGTCTTATCTATTGGCGATTTCGTTCCAATTCACATTCCAAGTAATATTCGGCATGCTAATTACATTGCCAGTTGCCAAATTGCATTATCTCTTATAGTTTCCGAGATATGGACTATGGATAATTTACACCTTAGGCTCTGCTTCTAACTTGGGCCCAAATTGTAAAATGGTCTTATCTATTGCCGATTTCGTTCCAATTCACATTCCAAGTAATATTCGGCATGCTAATTACATTGCCGGTTGCCAAATTGCATTATCCTTATAGTTTCCGAGATATGGACTATCGATAATTTACACCTTAGGCTCTGCTTCTAACTTGGGATCAAATTGTAAAATGGTCTTATCTATTGGCGATTTCATAGCAATTCACATTCCAAGTAATATTCGGCATGCTAATTACATTGCCGGTTGCCAAATTGCATTATCTCTTATAGTTTTCGAGATATGGACTATCGATAATTTACACCTTAGGCTCTGCTTCTAACTTGGGCCCAAATTGTAAAATGGTCTTATCTATTGGCGATTTCGTTCCAGTTCACATTCCAAGTAATATTCGGCATGCTAATTACATTGCCGGTTGCCAAATTGCATTATCTCTTATAGTTTCCGAGATATGGACTATCGATAATTTACACCTTAGGCTCTGCTTCTAACTTGGGCCCAAATTGTAAAATGGTCTTATCTATTGGCGATTTCGTTCCAATTCACATTCCAAGTAATATTCGCAATGCTAATTACATTGCCAGTTGCCAAATTGCATTATCTCTTATAGTTTCCGAGATATGGACTATCGATAATTTACACCTTAGGCTCTGCTTCTAACTTGGGCCCAAATTGTAAAATCGTCTTATCTATTGGCGATTTCGTTCCAATTCACATTCCAAGTAATATTCGGCATTCTAATTACATTGCCGGTTGCCAAATTGCATTATCTCTTATAGTTTCCGAGATATGGACTATCGATAATTTACACCTTAGGCTCTGCTTCTAACTTGGGCCCAAATTGTAGAATGGTCTTATCTATTGGCGATTTCGTTCCAATTCACATTCCAAGTAATATTCGGCATGCTAATTACATTGCCGGTTGCCAAATTGAATTATCTCTTATAGTTTCCGAGATATGGACTATCGATAATTTACACCTTAGGCTCTGCTTCTAACTTGGGCCCAAATTGTAAAATGGTCTTATCTATTGGCGATTTCGTTCCAATTCACATTCCAAGTAGTATTCGGCATGCTAATTACATTGCCGGTTGCCAAATTGCATTATCTCTTATAGTTTCCGAGATATGGACTATCGATAATTTACACCTTAGGCTCTGCTTCTAACTTGGGCCCAAATTGTAAAATGGTCTTATCTATTGGCGATTTCGTTCCAATTCACATTCCAAGTAATATTCGGCATGCTAATTACATTGCCGATTGCCAAATTGCATTATCTCTTATAGTTTCCGAGATATGGACTATCGATAATTTACACCTTAGGCTTTGCTTCTAACTTGGGCCCAAATTGTAAAATGGTCTTATCTATTGGCGATTTCGTTCCAATTCACATTCCAAGTAATATTCGGCATGCTAATTACATTGCCGGTTGCCAAATTGCATTATCTCCTTTAGTTTCCGAGATATGGACTATCGATAATTTACACCTTAGGCTCTGCTTCTAACTTGGGCCCAAATTGTAAAATGGTCTTATCTATTGGCGATTTCGTTCCAATGCACATTCCAAGTAATATTCGGCATGCTAATTACATTGCCGTTTGCCAAATTGCATTATCTCTTATAGTTTCCGAGATATGGACTATCGATAATTTACACCTTAATCTCTGCTTCTAACTTGGGCCCAAATTGTAAAATGGCCTTATCTATTGGCGATTTCGTTCCAATTCACATTCCAAGTAATATTCGGCATGCTAATTACATTGCCGGTTGCCAAATTGCATTATCTCTTATAGTTTCCGAGATATGGACTATCGATAAATTACACCTTAGGCTCTGCTTCTAACTTGGGCCCAAATTGTAAAATGGTCTTACCTATTGGCGATTTCGTTCCAATTCACATTCCAAGTAATATTCGGCATGCTAATTACATTGCCGGTTGGCAAATTGCATTATCTATTATAGTTTCCGAGATATGGACTATCGATAATTTACACCTTAGGCTCTGCTTCTAACTTGGGCCCAAATTGTAAAATGGTCTTATCTATTGGCGATTTCGTTCCAATTCACATTCCAAGTAATATTCGGCATGCTAATTACATTGCCGGTTGCCAAATTGCATTATCTCTTATAGTTTCCGAGGTATGGACTATCGATAATTTACACCTTAGGCTCTGCTTCTAACTTGGGCCCAAATTGAAATATGGTCTTATCTATTGGCGATTTCGTTCCAATTCACATTCCAAGTAATATTCGGCATGCTAATTACATTGCCGGTTGCCAAATTGCATTATCTCTTATAGTTTCCGAGATATGGACTATCGATAATTTACACCTTAGGCTCTGCTTCTAACTTGGGCCCAAATTGTAAAATGGTCTTATCTATTGGCGATTTCGTTCCAATTCACATTCCAAGTAATATTCGGCATGCTAACTACATTGCCGGTTGCCAAATTGCATTATCTCTTATAGTTTCCGAGATATGGACTATCGATAATTTACACCTTAGGCTCTGCTTCTAACTTGGGCCCAAATTGTAAAATGGTCTTATCTATTGGCGATTTCGTTCCAATTCACATTCCAAGTAATATTCGGCATGCTAACTACATTGCCGGTTGCCAAATTGCATTATCTCTTATAGTTTCCGAGATATGGACTATCGATAATTTACACCTTAGGCTCTGCTTCTAACTTGGGCCCAAATTGTAAAATGGTCTTATCTATTGGCGATTTCGTTCCAATTCACATTCCAAGTAATATTCGGCATGCGAATTACATTGCCGGTTGCCAAATTGCATTATCTCTTATAGTTTCCGAGATATGGACTATCGATAATTTACACCTTAGGCTCTGCTTCTAACTTGGGCCCAAATTGTAAAATGGTCTTATCTATTGGCGATTTCGTTCCAATTCACATTCCAAGTAATATTCGGCATACTAATTACATTGCCGGTTGCCCAATTGCATTATCTCTTATAGTTTCCGAGATATGGACTATCGATAATTTACACTTTAGGCTCTGCTTCTAACTTGGGCCCAAATTGTAAAATGGTCTTATCTATTGGCGATTTCGTTCCAATTCACATTCCAAGTAATATTCGGCATGCTAATTACATTGCCGGTTGCCAAATTGCATTATCTCTTATAGTTTCCGAGATATGGACTATCGATAATTTACACCTTAGGCTCTGCTTCTAACTTGGGCCCAAATTGTAAAATGGTCTTATCTATTGGCGATTTCGTTCCAATTCACATTCCAAGTAATATTCGGCATGCTAATTACATTGCCGGTTGCCAAATTGCATTATCTCTTATAGTTTCCGAGATATGGACTATCGATAATTTACACCTTAGGCTCTGCTTCTAACTTGGGCCCAAATTGTAAAATGGTCTTATCTATTGGCGATTTCGTTCCAATTCACATTCCAAGTAATATTCGGCATGCTAATTACATTGCCGGTTGCCAAATTGCATTATCTCTTATAGTTTCCGAGATATGGACTATCGATAATTTACACCTTAGGCTCTGCTTCTAACTTGGGCCCAAATTGTAAAATGGCCTTATCTATTGGCGATTTCGTTCCAATTCACATTCCAAGTAATATTCGGCATGCTAATTACATTGCCGGTTGCCAAATTGCATTATCTCTTATAGTTTCCGAGATATGGACTATCGATAATTTACACCTTAGGCTCTGCTTCTAACTTCGGCCCAAATTGTAATATGGTCTTATCTATTGGCGATTTCGTTCCAATTCACATTCCAAGTAATATTTGGCATGCTAATTACATTGCCGGTTGCCAAATTGCATTATCTCTTATAGTTTCCGAGATACGGACTATCGATAATTTACACCTTAGGCTCTGCTTCTAACTTGGGCCCAAATTGTAAAATGGTCTTATCTATTGGCGATTTCGTTCCAATTCACACTCCAAGTAATATTCGGCATGCTAATTACATTGCCGGTTGCGAAATTGCATTATCTCTTATAGTTTCCGAGATATGGACTATCCATAATTTACACCTTAGGCTCTGCTTCTAACTTGGGCCCAAATTGTAAAATGGTCTTATCTATTGGCGATTTCGTTCCAATTCACATTCCAAGTAATATTCGGCATGCTGATTACATTGCCGGTTGCCAAATTGCATTATCTCTTATAGTTTCCGAGATATGGACTATAGATAATTTACACCTTAGGCTCTGCTTCTAACTTGGGCCCAATTTGTAAAATGGTCTTATCTATTGGCGATTTCGTTCCAATTCACATTCCAAGTAATATTCGGCATGCTAATTACATTGCCGGTTGCCAAATTGAATTATCTCTTATAGTTTCCGAGATATGGACTATCGATAATTTACACCTTAGGCTCTGCTTCTAACTTGGGCCCAAATTGTAAAATGGTCTTATCTATTGGCGATTTCGTTCCAATTCACATTCCAAGTGGTATTCGGCATGCTAATTACATTGCCGGTTGCCAAATTGCATTATCTCTTATAGTTTCCGAGATATGGACTATCGATAATTTACACCTTAGGCTCTGCTTCTAACTTGGGCCCAAATTGTAAAATGGTCTTATCTATTGGCGATTTCGTTCCAATTCACATTCCAAGTAATATTCGGCATGCTAATTACATTGCCGGTTGCCAAATTGCATTATCTCTTATAGTTTCCGAGATATGGACTATCGATAATTTACACCTTAGGCTCTGCTTCTAACTTGGGCCCAAATTGTAAAATGGTCTTATCTATTGGCGATTTCGTCCCAATTCACATTCCAAGTAATATTCGGCATGCTAATTACTTTGCCGGTTGCGAAACTGCATTATCTCTTATAGTTTCCGAGATATGGACTATCGATAATTTACACCTTAGGCTCTGCTTCTAACTTGGGCCCAAATTTTAAAATGGTCTTATCTATTGGCGATTTCGTTCCAATTCACGTTCCAAGTAATATTCGGCATGCTAATTACATTGCCGGTTGCCAAATTGCATTATCTCTTATAGTTTCCGAGATATGGACTATCGATAATTTACACCTTAGGCTCTGCTTCTAACTTGGGCCCAAATTGTAATATGGTCTTATCTATTGGCGATTTCGTTCCAATTCACATTCCAAGTAATATTCGGCATGCTAATTACATTGCCGGTTGCCAAATTGCATTATCTCTTATAGTTTCCGAGATATGGACTATGGATAATTTACACCTTAGGCTCTGCTTCTAACTTGGTCCCAAATTGTAAAATGGTCTTATCTATTGGCGATTTCGTTCCAATTCACATTCCAAGTAATATTCGGCATGCTAATTACATTGCCGGTTGCCAAATTGCATTATCTCTTATAGTTTCCGAGATGTGGACTATCGATAATTTACACCTTAGGCTCTGCTTCTAACTTGGGCCCAAATTGTAAAATGGTCTTATCTATTGGCGATTTCGTTCCAATTCACATTCCAAGTAATATTCGACATGCTAATTACATTGCCGGTGGCCAAGTTGCATTATCTCTTATAGTTTCCGAGATATGGACTATCGATAATTTACACCTTAGGCTCTGCTTCTAACTTGGGCCCAAATTGTAAAATGGTCTTATCTATTGACGATTTCGTTCCAATTCACATTCCAAGTAATATTCGGCATGCTAATTACAATGCCGGTTCCCAAATTGCATTATCTCTTATAGTTTCCGAGATATGGACTATCGATTATTTTTAACCTTAGGCTCTGCTTCTAACTTGGGCCCAAACTGTAAAATGGTTTTATCTATTGGCGATTTCGTTCCAATTCACATTCCAAGTAGTATTCGGCATGCTAATTACATTGCCGGTTGCCAAATTGCATTATCTCTTATAGTTTCCGAGATATGGACTATCGATTATTTACACCTTAGGCTCTGCTTCTAACTTGGGCCCAAATTGTAAAATGGTCTTATCTATTGGCGATTTCGTCCCAATTCACATTCCAAGTAATATTCGGCATGCTAATTACATTGCCAGTTGCCAAATTGCATTATCTCTTATAGTTTCCGAGATATGGACTATGGATAATTTACACCTTAGGCTCTGCTTCTAACTTGGGCCCAAATTGTAAAATTTTCTTATCTATTGGCGATTTCATTCCAATTCACATTCCAAGTAATATTCGGCATGCTAATTACATTGCCGGTTGCCAAATTGCATTATCTCTTATAGTTTCCGAGATATGGACTATCGATAATTTACACCTTAGGCTCTGGTTCTAACTTGGGCCCAAATTGTAAAATGGTCTTATCTATTGGCGATTTCGTTCCAATTCACATTCCAAGTAATATTCGGCATGCTAATTACATTGCCGGTTGCCAAATTGCATTATCTCTTATAGTTTCCGAGATATGGACTATCGATAATTTACACCTTAGGCTCTGCTTCTAACTTGGGCCCAAATTGTAATATGGTCTTATCTATTGGCGATTTCGTTCCAATTCACATTCCAAGTAATATTCGGCATGCTAATTACATTGCCGGTTGCCAAATTGCATTATCTCTTATAGTTTCCGAGATATGGACTATGGATAATTTACACCTTAGGCTCTGCTTCTAACTTGGTCCCAAATTGTAAAATGGTCTTATCTATTGGCGATTTCGTTCCAATTCACATTCCAAGTAATATTCGGCATGCTAATTACATTGCCGGTTGCCAAATTGCATTATCTCTTATAGTTTCCGAGATGTGGACTATCGATAATTTACACCTTAGGCTCTGCTTCTAACTTGGGCCCAAATTGTAAAATGGTCTTATCTATTGGCGATTTCGTTCCAATTCACATTCCAAGTAATATTCGACATGCTAATTACATTGCCGGTGGCCAAGTTGCATTATCTCTTATAGTTTCCGAGATATGGACTATCGATAATTTACACCTTAGGCTCTGCTTCTAACTTGGGCCCAAATTGTAAAATGGTCTTATCTATTTACGATTTCGTTCCAATTCGCATTCCAAGTAATATTCGGCATGCTAATTACAATGCCGGTTCCCAAATTGCATTATCTCTTATAGTTTCCGAGATATGGACTATCGATTATTTTTAACCTTAGGCTCTGCTTCTAACTTGGGCCCAAACAAAAAATGGTTTTATCTATTGGCGATTTCGTTCCAATTCACATTCCAAGTAGTATTCGGCATGCTAATTACATTGCCGGTTGCCAAATTGCATTATCTCTTATAGTTTCCGAGATATGGACTATCGATTATTTACACCTTAGGCTCTGCTTCTAACTTGGGCCCAAATTGTAAAATGGTCTTATCTATTGGCGATTTCGTCCCAATTCACATTCCAAGTAATATTCGGCATGCTAATTACATTGCCAGTTGCCAAATTGCATTATCTCTTATAGTTTCCGAGATATGGACTATGGATAATTTACACCTTAGGCTCTGCTTCTAACTTGGGCCCAAATTGTAAAATTTTCTTATCTATTGGCGATTTCATTCCAATTCACATTCCAAGTAATATTCGGCATGCTAATTACATTGCCGGTTGCCAAATTGCATTATCTCTGATAGTTTCCGAGATATGGACTATCGATAATTTACACCTTAGGCTCTGCTTCTAACTTGGGCCCAAATTGTAAAATGGTCTTATCTATTGGCGATTTCATTCCAATTCACATTCCAAGTAATATTCGGCATGCTAATTACATTGCCGGTTGCCAAATTGCATTATCTCTTATAGTTTCCGAGATATGGACTATCGATAATTTACACCTTAAGCTCTGCTTCTAACTTGGGCCCAAATTGTAAAATGGTCTTATCTATTGGCGATTTCGTTCCAATTCACATTCCAAGTAATATTCGGCATGCTAATTACATTGCCGGTTGCCAAATTGCATTATCTCTTATAGTTTCCGAGATATGGACTATCGGTAATTTACACCTTAGGCTCTGCTTCTAACTTGGGCCCAAATTGTAAAATCGTCTTATCTATTGGCGATTTCGTTCCAATTCACATTCCAAGTAATATTCGGCATGCTAATTACATTGCCGGTTGCCAAATTGCATTATCTCTTATAGTTTCCGAGATATGGACTATCGATAATTTACACCTCAGGCTCTGCTTCTAATTTGGGCCCAAATTGTAAAATGGTCTTATCTATTGGCGATTTCATTCCAATTCACATTCCAAGTAATATTCGGCATGCTAATTACATTGCCGGTTGCCAAATTGCATTATCACTTATAGTTTCCGAGATATGGACTATCGGTAATTTACACCTTAGGCTCTGCTTCTAACTTGGGCCCAAATTGTAAAATCGTCTTATCTATTGGCGATTTCGTTCCAATTCACATTCCAAGTAATATTCGGCATGCTAATTACATTGCCGGTTGCCAAATTGCATTATCTCTGATAGTTTCCGAGATATGGACTATCGATAATTTACACCTTAGGCTCTGCTTCTAACTTGGGCCCAAATTGTAAAATGGTCTTATCTATTGGCGATTTCATTCCAATTCACATTCCAAGTAATATTCGGCATGCTAATTACATTTCCGGTTGCCAAATTGCATTATCTCTTATAGTTTCCGAGATATGGACTATCGATAATTTACACCTTAGGCTCTGCTTCTAACTTGGGCCCAAATTGTAAAATGGTCTTATCTATTGGCGATTTCGTTCCAATTCACATTCCAAGTAATATTCGGCATGCTAATTACATTGCCGGTTGCCAAATTGCATTATCTCTTATAGTTTCCGAGATATGGACTATCGGTAATTTACACCTTAGGCTCTGCTTCTAACTTGGGCCCAAATTGTAAAATCGTCTTATCTATTGGCGATTTCGTTCCAATTCACATTCCAAGTAATATTCGGCATGCTAATTACATTGCCGGTTGCCAAATTGCATTATCTCTTATAGTTTCCGAGATATGGACTATCGATAATTTACACCTTAGGCTCTGCTTCTAACTTGGGCCCAAATTGTAAAATGGTTTTATCTATTGGCAATTTCGTTCCAATTCACATTCCAAGTAATATTCGGCATGCTAATTACATTGCCGGTTGCCAAATTGAATTATCTCTTATAGTTTCCGAGATATGGACTATCGATAATTTACACCTTAGGCTCTGCTTCTAACTTGGGCCCAAATTGTAAAATGGTCTTATCTATTGGCGATTTCGTTCCAATTCACATTCCAAGTGGTATTCGGCATGCTAATTACATTGCCGGTTGCCAAATTGCATTATCTCTTATAGTTTCCGAGATATGGACTATCGATAATTTACACCTTAGGCTCTGCTTCTAACTTGGGCCCAAATTGTAAAATGGTCTTATCTATTGGCGATTTCGTTCCAATTCACATTCCAAGTAATATTCGGCATGCAATTACATTGCCGGTTGCCAAATTGCATTATCTCTTATAGTTTCCGAGATATGGACTATCGATAATTTACACCTTAGGCTCTGCTTCTAACTTGGGCCCAAATTGTAAAATGGTCTTATCTATTGGCGATTTCGTTCCAATTCACATTCCAAGTGGTATTCGGCATGCTAATTACATTGCCGGTTGCCAAATTGCATTATCTCTTTTAGTTTCCGAGATATGGACTATCGATAATTTACACCTAAGGCTCTGCTTCTAACTTGGGCCCAAATTGTAAAATGGTCTTATCTATTGGCGATTTCGTTCCAATTCACATTCCAAGTAATATTCGGCATGCTAATTACATTGCCGGTTGCCAAATTGAATTATCTCTTATAGTTTCCGAGATATGGACTATCGATAATTTACACCTTAGGCTCTGCTTCTAACTTGGGCCCAAATTGTAAAATGGTCTTATCTATTGGCGATTTCGTTCCAATACACATTCCAAGTGGTATTCGGCATGCTAATTACATTGCCGGTTGCCAAATTGCATTGTCTCTTATAGTTTCCGAGATATGGACTATCGATAATTTACACCTTAGGCTCTGCTTCTAACTTGGGCCCAAATTGTAAAATGGTCTTATCTATTGGCGATTTCGTTCCAATTCACATTCCAAGTAATATTCGGCATGCTAATTACTTTGCCGGTTGCCAAATTGCATTATCTCTTATAGTTTCCGAGATATGGACTATCGATAATTTACACCTTAGGCTCTGCTTCTAACTTGGGCCCAAATTGTAAAATGGTCTTATCTATTGGCGATTTCGTTCCAATTCACATTCCAAGTGGTATTCGGCATGCTAATTACATTGCCGGTTGCCAAATTGCATTATCTCTTTTAGTTTCCGAGATATGGATTATCGATAATTTACACCTTAGGCTCTTATTCTAACTTGGGCCCAAATTGTAAAATGGTCTTATCTATTGGCGATTTCGTTCCAATTCACATTCCAAGTAATATTCGGCATGCTAATTACATTGCCGGTTGCCAAATTGCATTATCTCTTATAGTTTCCGAGATATGGACTATCGATAATTTACACCTTAGGCTCTGCTTCTAACTTGGGCCCAAATTGTAAAATGGTCTTATCTATTGGCGATTTCGTTCCAATTCACATTCCAAGTGGTATTCGGCATGCTAATTACATTGCCGGTTGCCAAATTGAATTATCTCTTATAGTTTCCGAGATATGGACTATCGATAATTTACACCTTAGGCTCTGCTTCTAACTTGGGCCCAAATTGTAAAATGGTCTTATCTATTGGCGATTTCGTTCCAATTCACATTCCAAGTAATATTCGGCATGCTAATTACATTGCCGGTTGCCAAATTGCATTATCTCTTATAGTTTCCGAGATATGGACTATCGATAATTTACACCTTAGGCTCTGCTTCTAACTTGGGCCCAAATTGTAATATGGTCTTATCTATTGGCGATTTCGTTCCAATTCACATTCCAAGTAATATTCGGCATGCTAATTACATTGCCGGTTGCCAAATTGCATTACCTCTTATAGTTTCCGAGATATGGACTATCGATAATTTACACCTTAGGATCTGCTTCTAACTTGGGCCCAAATTGTAAAATGGTCTTACCTATTGGCGATTTCGTTCCAATTCACATTCCAAGTAATATTCGGCATGCTAATTACATTGCCGGTTGCCAAATTGCATTATCTCTTATAGTTTCCGAGATATGGACTATCGATAATTTACACCTTAGGCTCTGCTTCTAACTTGGGCCCAAATTGTAAAATGGTCTTATCTATTGGCGATTTCGTTCCAATTCACATTCCAAGTAATATTCGGCATGCTAATTACATTGCCGGTTGCCAAATTGCATTATCTCTTATAGTTTCCGAGATATGGACTATCGATAATTTACACCTTAGGCTCTGCTTCTAACTTGGGCCCAAATTGTAAAATGGTCTTATCTATTAGCGATTTCGTTCCAATTCACATTCCAAGTAATATTCGGCATGCTAATTACATTGCCGGTTGCCAAATTGCATTATCTCTTATAGTTTCCGAGATATGGACTATCGATAATTTACACCTTAGGCTCTGCTTCTAACTTGGGCCCAAATTGTAAAATGGTCTTATCTATTGGCGATTTCGTTCCAATTCACATTCCAAGTAATATTCGGCATGCTAATTACATTGCCGTTTGCCAAATTGCATTATCTCTTATAGTTTCCGAGAAATGGACTATCGATAATTTACACCTTAGGCTCTGCTTCTAACTTGGGCCCAAATTGTAAAATGGTCTTATCTATTGGCGATTTCGTTCCAATTCACACTCCAAGTAATATTCGGCATGCTAATTACATTGCCGGTTGCGAAATTGCATTATCTCTTATAGTTTCCGAGATATGGACTATCAATAATTTACACCTTAGGCTCTGCTTCTAACTTGGGCCCAAATTGTAAAATGGCTTATCTATTGGCGATTTCGTTCCAATTCACATTCCAAGTAATATTCGGCATGCTAATTACATTGCCGGTTGCCATATTGCATTATCTCTTATAGTTTCCGAGATATGGACTATGGATAATTTACACCTTAGGCTCTGCTTCTAACTTGGGCCCAAATTGTAAAATGGTCTTATCTATTGGCGATTTCGTTCCAATTCACATTCCAAGTAATATTCGGCATGATAATTATATTGCCGGTTGCCAAATTGCATTATCTCTTATAGTTTCCGAGATATGGACTATCGATAGTTTACACCTTAGGCTCTGCTTCTAACTTGGGCCCAAATTGTAAAATGGTCTTATCTATTGGCGATTTCGTTCCAATTCACATTCCAAGTAATATTCGGCATGCTAATTACATTGCCGGTTGCCAAATTGCATTATCTCTTATAGTTTCCGAGATATGGACTATCGATAATTTACACCTTAGGCTCTGCTTCTAACTTGGGCCCAAATTGTAAAATGGTCTTCTCTATTGGCGATTTCGTTCCAATTCACATTCCAAGTAATATTCGGCATGCTAATTACATTGCCGGTAGCCAAATTGCATTATCTCTTATAGTTTCCGAGATATGGACTCTCGATAATTTACACCTTAGGCTCTGCTTCTAACTTGGGCCCAAATTGTAAAATGGTCTTATCTATTGGCGATTTCGTTCCAATTCACATTCCAAGTAATATTCGGCATGCTAATTACATTGCCGGTTGCCAAATTGCATTATCACTTATAGTTTCCGAGGTATGGACTATCGATAATTTACACCTTAGGCTCTGCTTCTAACTTGGGCCCAAATTGTAAAATGGTCTTATCTATTGGCGATTTCGTTCCAATTCACATTCCAAGCAATATCCGGCATGCTAATTACATTGCCGGTTGCCAAATTGAATTATCTCTTATAGTTTCCGAGATATGGACTATCGATAAGTTACACCTTAGGCTCTGCTTCTAACTTGGGCCCAAATTGTAAAATGGTCTTACCTATTGGCGATTTCGTTCCAATTCACATTCCAAGTAATATTCGGCATGCTAATTACATTGCCGGTTGCCAAATTGCATTATCTCTTATAGTTTCCGAGATATGGACTATTGATAATTTACACCTTAGGCTCAGCTTCTAACTTCGGCCCAAATTGTAAAATGGTCTTATCTATTGGCGATTTCGTTCCAATTCACTCTCCAAGTAATATTTGGCATGCTAATTACATTGCCGTTTGCCAAATTGCATTATCTCTAATAGTTTCCGAGATATGGACTATCGATAATTTACACCTTAGGCTCTGCTTCTAACTTTTGCTCAAATTGTAAAATGGTCTTATCTATTGGCGATTTCGTTCCAATTCACATTCCAAGTAATATTCGGCATGCTAATTGCATTGCCGGTTGCCAAATTGCAATATCTCTTATAGCTTCCGAGATATGGACTGTCGATAATTTACACCTTAGGCTCTGCTTCTAACTTGGGCCCAAATTGTAAAATGGTCTTATCTATTGGCGATTTCGTTCCAATTCACATTCCAAGTAATATTAGGCATGCTAATTACATTGCCGGTTGCCAAATTGCATTATCTCTTATAGTTTCCGAGATATGGACTATCGATAATTTACACCTTAGGCTCTGCTTCTAACTTGGGCCCAAATTGTAAAATGGTCTTATCTATTGGCGATTTCGTTCCAATTCACATTCCAAGTAATATTCGGCATGCTAATTACATTGCCGGTTGCCAAATTGCATTATCTCTTATAGTTTCCGAGATATGGTCTATCGATAATTTACACCTTAGGCTCTGCTTCTAACTTGGGCCCAAATTGTAAAATGGTCTTATCTATTGGCGATTTCGTTCCAATTCACACTCCAAGTAATATTCGGCATGCTAATTACATTGCCGGTTGCGAAATTGCATTATCTCTTATAGTTTCCGAGATATGGACTATGGATAATTTACACCTTAGGCTCTGCTTCTAACTTGGGCCCAAATTGTAAAATGGTCTTATCTATTGGCGATTTCGTTCCAATTCACATTCCAAGTAATATTCGGCATGATAATTACATTGCCGGTTGCCAAATTGCATTATCTCTTATAGTTTCCGAGATATGGACTATCGATAGTTTACACCTTAGGCTCTGCTTCTAACTTGGGCCCAAATTGTAAAATGGTCTTATCTATTGGCGATTTCGTTCCAATTCACATTCCAAGTAATATTCGGCATGCTAATTACATTGCCGGTTGCCAAATTGCATTATCTCTTATAGTTTCCGAGATATGGACTATCGATAATTTACACCTTAGGCTCTGCTTCTAACTTATGCCCAAATTGTAAAATGGTCTTCTCTATTGGCGATTTCGTTCCAATTCACATTCCAAGTAATATTCGGCATGCTAATTACATTGCCGGTAGCCAAATTGCATTATCTCTTATAGTTTCCGAGATATGGACTCTCGATAATTTACACCTTAGGCTCTGCTTCTAACTTGGGCCCAAATTGTAAAATGGTCTTATCTATTGGCGATTTCGTTCCAATTCACATTCCAAGTAATATTCGGCATGCTAATTACATTGCCGGTTGCCAAATTGCATTATCTCTTATAGTTTCCGAGGTATGGACTATCGATAATTTACACCTTAGGCTCTGCTTCTAACTTGGGCCCAAATTGTAAAATGGTCTTATCTATTGGCGATTTCGTTCCAATTCACATTCCAAGCAATATCCGGCATGCTAACTACATTGCCGGTTGCCAAATTGAATTATCTCTTATAGTTTCCGAGATATGGACTATCGATAAGTTACACCTTAGGCTCTGCTTCTAACTTGGGCCCAAATTGTAAAATGGTCTTACCTATTGGCGATTTCGTTCCAATTCACATTCCAAGTAATATTCGGCATGCTAATTACATTGCCGGTTGCCAAATTGCATTATCTCTTATAGTTTCCGAGGTATGTACTATTGATAATTTACACCTTAGGCTCTGCTTCTAACTTGGGCCCAAATTGTAAAATGGTCTTATCTATTGGCGATTTCGTTCCAATTCACTCTCCAAGTAATATTCGGCATGCTAATTACATTGCCGTTTGCCAAATTGCATTATCTCTAATAGTTTCCGAGATATGGACTATCGATAATTTACACCTTAGGCTTTGCTTCTAACTTTTGCTCAAATTGTAAAATGGTCTTATCTATTGGCGATTTCGTTCCAATTCACATTCCAAGTAATATTCGGCATGCAAATTGCATTGCCGGTTGCCAAATTGCATTATCTCTTATAGCTTCCGAGATATGGACTGTCGATAATTTACACCTTAGGCTCTGCTTCTAACTTGGGCCCAAATTGTAAAATGGTCTTATCTATTGGCGATTTCGTTCCAATTCACATTCCAAGTAATATTCGGCATGCTAATTACATTGCCGGTTGCCAAATTGCATTATCTCTTATAGTTTCCGAGATATGGACTATCGATAATTTACACCTTAGGCTCTGCTTCTAACTTGGGCCCAAATTGTAAAATGGTCTTATCTATTGGCGATTTCGTTCCAATTCACATTCCAAGTAATATTCGGCATGCTAATTACATTGCCGGTTGCCAAATTGCATTATCTCTTATAGTTTCCGAGATATGGTCTATCGATAATTTACACCTTAGGCTCTGCTTCTAACTTGGGCCCAAATTGTAAAATGGTCTTATCTATTGGCGATTTCGTTCCAATTCACATTCCAAGTAATATTCGGCATGCTAATTACATCGCCGGTTGCCAAATTGCATTATCTCTTATAGTTTCCGAGATATGGACTATCGATAATTTACACCTTAGGCTCTGCTTCTAACTTGGGCCCAAATTGTAAAATGGCCTTATCTATTGGCGATTTCGTTCCAATTCACATTCCAAGTGATACTCGGCATGCTGATTACATTGCCCGTTGCCAAATTGCATTATCTCTTATAGTTTGAGAGATATGGACTATCGATAATTTACACCTTAGGCTCTGCTTCTAACTTGGGCCCAAATTGTAAAATGGTCTTATCTATTGGCGATTTCGTTCCAATTCACATTCCAAGCAATATCCGGCATGCTAACTACATTGCCGGTTGCCAAATTGAATTATCTCTTATAGTTTCCGAGATATGGACTATCGATAAGTTACACCTTAGGCTCTGCTTCTAACTTTGGCCCAAATTGTAAAATGGTCTTACCTATTGGCGATTTCGTTCCAATTCACATTCCAAGTAATATTCGGCATGCTAATTACATTGCCGGTTGCCAAATTGCATTATCTCTTATAGTTTCCGAGGTATGTACTATTGATAATTTACACCTTAGGCTCTGCTTCTAACTTGGGCCCAAATTGTAAAATGGTCTTATCTATTGGCGATTTCGTTCCAATTCACTCTCCAAGTAATATTCGGCATGCTAATTACATTGCCGTTTGCCAAATTGCATTATCTCTAATAGTTTCCGAGATATGGACTATCGATAATTTACACCTTAGGCTTTGCTTCTAACTTTTGCTCAAATTGTAAAATGGTCTTATCTATTGGCGATTTCGTTCCAATTCACATTCCAAGTAATATTCGGCATGCTAATTGCATTGCCGGTTGCCAAATTGCATTATCTCTTATAGCTTCCGAGATATGGACTGTCGATAATTTACACCTTAGGCTCTGCTTCTAACTTGGGCCCAAATTGTAAAATGGTCTTATCTATTGGCGATTTCGTTCCAATTCACATTCCAAGTAATATTCGGCATGCTAATTACATTGCCGGTTGCCAAATTGCATTATCTCTTATAGTTTCCGAGATATGGACTATCGATAATTTACACCTTAGGCTCTGCTTCTAACTTGGGCCCAAATTGTAAAATGGTCTTACCTATTGGCGATTTCGTTCCAATTCACATTCCAAGTAATATTCGGCATGCTAATTACATTGCCGGTGGCCAAGTTGCATTATCTCTTATAGTTTCCGAGATATGGACTATCGATAATTTACACCTTAGGCTCTGCTTCTAACTTGGGCCCAAATTGTAAAATGGTCTTATCTATTGGCGATTTCGTTCCAATTCACATTCCAAGTAATATTCGGCATGCTAATTACATTGCCGGTTCCCAAATTGCATTATCTCTTATAGTTTCCGAGATATAGACTATCGATTATTTTTAACCTTAGGCTCTGCTTCTAACTTGGGCCCAAACTGTAAAATGGTCTTATCTATTGGCGATTTCGTTCCAATTCACATTCCAAGTAGTATTCGGCATGCTAATTACATTGCCGGTTGCCAAATTGCGTTATCTCTTATAGTTTCCGAGATATGGACTATCGATAATTTACACCTTAGGCTCTGCTTCTAACTTGGGCCCAAATTGTAAAATGGTCTTATCTATTGGCGATTTCGTTCCAATTCACATTCCAAGTAATATTCGGCATGCTAATTACATTGCCAGTTGCCAAATTGCATTATCTCTTATAGTTTCCGAGATATGGACTATGGATAATTTACACCTTAGGCTCTGCTTCTAACTTGGGCCCAAATTGTAAAATGGTCTTATCTATTGCCGATTTCGTTCCAATTCACATTCCAAGTAATATTCGGCATGCTAATTACATTGCCGGTTGCCAAATTGCATTATCTCTTATAGTTTCCGAGATATGGACTATCGATAATTTACACCTTAGGCTCTGCTTCTAACTTGGGATCAAATTGTAAAATGGTCTTATCTATTGGCGATTTCATAGCAATTCACATTCCAAGTAATATTCGGCATGCTAATTACATTGCCGGTTGCCAAATTGCATTATCTCTTATAGTTTTCGAGATATGGACTATCGATAATTTACACCTTAGGCTCTGCTTCTAACTTGGGCCCAAATTGTAAAATGGTCTTATCTATTGGCGATTTCGTTCCAGTTCACATTCCAAGTAATATTCGGCATGCTAATTACATTGCCGGTTGCCAAATTGCATTATCTCTTATAGTTTCCGAGATATGGACTATCGATAATTTACACCTTAGGCTCTGCTTCTAACTTGGGCCCAAATTGTAAAATGGTCTTATCTATTGGCGATTTCGTTCCAATTCACATTCCAAGTAATATTCGCAATGCTAATTACATTGCCAGTTGCCAAATTGCATTATCTCTTATAGTTTCCGAGATATGGACTATCGATAATTTACACCTTAGGCTCTGCTTCTAACTTGGGCCCAAATTGTAAAATCGTCTTATCTATTGGCGATTTCGTTCCAATTCACATTCCAAGTAATATTCGGCATTCTAATTACATTGCCGGTTGCCAAATTGCATTATCTCTTATAGTTTCCGAGATATGGACTATCGATAATTTACACCTTAGGCTCTGCTTCTAACTTGGGCCCAAATTGTAGAATGGTCTTATCTATTGGCGATTTCGTTCCAATTCACATTCCAAGTAATATTCGGCATGCTAATTACATTGCCGGTTGCCAAATTGAATTATCTCTTATAGTTTCCGAGATATGGACTATCGATAATTTACACCTTAGGCTCTGCTTCTAACTTGGGCCCAAATTGTAAAATGGTCTTATCTATTGGCGATTTCGTTCCAATTCACATTCCAAGTAGTATTCGGCATGCTAATTACATTGCCGGTTGCCAAATTGCATTATCTCTTATAGTTTCCGAGATATGGACTATCGATAATTTACACCTTAGGCTCTGCTTCTAACTTGGGCCCAAATTGTAAAATGGTCTTATCTATTGGCGATTTCGTTCCAATTCACATTCCAAGTAATATTCGCAATGCTAATTACATTGCCAGTTGCCAAATTGCATTATCTCTTATAGTTTCCGAGATATGGACTATCGATAATTTACACCTTAGGCTCTGCTTCTAACTTGGGCCCAAATTGTAAAATCGTCTTATCTATTGGCGATTTCGTTCCAATTCACATTCCAAGTAATATTCGGCATTCTAATTACATTGCCGGTTGCCAAATTGCATTATCTCTTATAGTTTCCGAGATATGGACTATCGATAATTTACACCTTAGGCTCTGCTTCTAACTTGGGCCCAAATTGTAGAATGGTCTTATCTATTGGCGATTTCGTTCCAATTCACATTCCAAGTAATATTCGGCATGCTAATTACATTGCCGGTTGCCAAATTGAATTATCTCTTATAGTTTCCGAGATATGGACTATCGATAATTTACACCTTAGGCTCTGCTTCTAACTTGGGCCCAAATTGTAAAATGGTCTTATCTATTGGCGATTTCGTTCCAATTCACATTCCAAGTAGTATTCGGCATGCTAATTACATTGCCGGTTGCCAAATTGCATTATCTCTTATAGTTTCCGAGATATGGACTATCGATAATTTACACCTTAGGCTCTGCTTCTAACTTGGGCCCAAATTGTAAAATGGTCTTATCTATTGGCGATTTCGTTCCAATTCACATTCCAAGTAATATTCGGCATGCTAATTACATTGCCGATTGCCAAATTGCATTATCTCTTATAGTTTCCGAGATATGGACTATCGATAATTTACACCTTAGGCTTTGCTTCTAACTTGGGCCCAAATTGTAAAATGGTCTTATCTATTGGCGATTTCGTTCCAATTCACATTCCAAGTAATATTCGGCATGCTAATTACATTGCCGGTTGCCAAATTGCATTATCTCCTTTAGTTTCCGAGATATGGACTATCGATAATTTACACCTTAGGCTCTGCTTCTAACTTGGGCCCAAATTGTAAAATGGTCTTATCTATTGGCGATTTCGTTCCAATGCACATTCCAAGTAATATTCGGCATGCTAATTACATTGCCGTTTGCCAAATTGCATTATCTCTTATAGTTTCCGAGATATGGACTATCGATAATTTACACCTTAATCTCTGCTTCTAACTTGGGCCCAAATTGTAAAATGGCCTTATCTATTGGCGATTTCGTTCCAATTCACATTCCAAGTAATATTCGGCATGCTAATTACATTGCCGGTTGCCAAATTGCATTATCTCTTATAGTTTCCGAGATATGGACTATCGATAAATTACACCTTAGGCTCTGCTTCTAACTTGGGCCCAAATTGTAAAATGGTCTTACCTATTGGCGATTTCGTTCCAATTCACATTCCAAGTAATATTCGGCATGCTAATTACATTGCCGGTTGGCAAATTGCATTATCTATTATAGTTTCCGAGATATGGACTATCGATAATTTACACCTTAGGCTCTGCTTCTAACTTGGGCCCAAATTGTAAAATGGTCTTATCTATTGGCGATTTCGTTCCAATTCACATTCCAAGTAATATTCGGCATGCTAATTACATTGCCGGTTGCCAAATTGCATTATCTCTTATAGTTTCCGAGGTATGGACTATCGATAATTTACACCTTAGGCTCTGCTTCTAACTTGGGCCCAAATTGAAATATGGTCTTATCTATTGGCGATTTCGTTCCAATTCACATTCCAAGTAATATTCGGCATGCTAATTACATTGCCGGTTGCCAAATTGCATTATCTCTTATAGTTTCCGAGATATGGACTATCGATAATTTACACCTTAGGCTCTGCTTCTAACTTGGGCCCAAATTGTAAAATGGTCTTATCTATTGGCGATTTCGTTCCAATTCACATTCCAAGTAATATTCGGCATGCTAACTACATTGCCGGTTGCCAAATTGCATTATCTCTTATAGTTTCCGAGATATGGACTATCGATAATTTACACCTTAGGCTCTGCTTCTAACTTGGGCCCAAATTGTAAAATGGTCTTATCTATTGGCGATTTCGTTCCAATTCACATTCCAAGTAATATTCGGCATGCTAACTACATTGCCGGTTGCCAAATTGCATTATCTCTTATAGTTTCCGAGATATGGACTATCGATAATTTACACCTTAGGCTCTGCTTCAAACTTGGGCCCAAATTGTAAAATGGTCTTATCTATTGGCGATTTCGTTCCAATTCACATTCCAAGTAATATTCGGCATGCGAATTACATTGCCGGTTGCCAAATTGCATTATCTCTTATAGTTTCCGAGATATGGACTATCGATAATTTACACCTTAGGCTCTGCTTCTAACTTGGGCCCAAATTGTAAAATGGTCTTATCTATTGGCGATTTCGTTCCAATTCACATTCCAAGTAATATTCGGCATACTAATTACATTGCCGGTTGCCCAATTGCATTATCTCTTATAGTTTCCGAGATATGGACTATCGATAATTTACACTTTAGGCTCTGCTTCTAACTTGGGCCCAAATTGTAAAATGGTCTTATCTATTGGCGATTTCGTTCCAATTCACATTCCAAGTAATATTCGGCATGCTAATTACATTGCCGGTTGCCAAATTGCATTATCTCTTATAGTTTCCGAGATATGGACTATCGATAATTTACACCTTAGGCTCTGCTTCTAACTTGGGCCCAAATTGTAAAATGGTCTTATCTATTGGCGATTTCGTTCCAATTCACATTCCAAGTAATATTCGGCATGCTAATTACATTGCCGGTTGCCAAATTGCATTATCTCTTATAGTTTCCGAGATATGGACTATCGATAATTTACACCTTAGGCTCTGCTTCTAACTTGGGCCCAAATTGTAAAATGGTCTTATCTATTGGCGATTTCGTTCCAATTCACATTCCAAGTAATATTCGGCATGCTAATTACATTGCCGGTTGCCAAATTGCATTATCTCTTATAGTTTCCGAGATATGGACTATCGATAATTTACACCTTAGGCTCTGCTTCTAACTTGGGCCCAAATTGTAAAATGGCCTTATCTATTGGCGATTTCGTTCCAATTCACATTCCAAGTAATATTCGGCATGCTAATTACATTGCCGGTTGCCAAATTGCATTATCTCTTATAGTTTCCGAGATATGGACTATCGATAATTTACACCTTAGGCTCTGCTTCTAACTTCGGCCCAAATTGTAATATGGTCTTATCTATTGGCGATTTCGTTCCAATTCACATTCCAAGTAATATTTGGCATGCTAATTACATTGCCGGTTGCCAAATTGCATTATCTCTTATAGTTTCCGAGATACGGACTATCGATAATTTACACCTTAGGCTCTGCTTCTAACTTGGGCCCAAATTGTAAAATGGTCTTATCTATTGGCGATTTCGTTCCAATTCACACTCCAAGTAATATTCGGCATGCTAATTACATTGCCGGTTGCGAAATTGCATTATCTCTTATAGTTTCCGAGATATGGACTATCCATAATTTACACCTTAGGCTCTGCTTCTAACTTGGGCCCAAATTGTAAAATGGTCTTATCTATTGGCGATTTCGTTCCAATTCACATTCCAAGTAATATTCGGCATGCTGATTACATTGCCGGTTGCCAAATTGCATTATCTCTTATAGTTTCCGAGATATGGACTATAGATAATTTACACCTTAGGCTCTGCTTCTAACTTGGGCCCAATTTGTAAAATGGTCTTATCTATTGGCGATTTCGTTCCAATTCACATTCCAAGTAATATTCGGCATGCTAATTACATTGCCGGTTGCCAAATTGAATTATCTCTTATAGTTTCCGAGATATGGACTATCGATAATTTACACCTTAGGCTCTGCTTCTAACTTGGGCCCAAATTGTAAAATGGTCTTATCTATTGGCGATTTCGTTCCAATTCACATTCCAAGTGGTATTCGGCATGCTAATTACATTGCCGGTTGCCAAATTGCATTATCTCTTATAGTTTCCGAGATATGGACTATCGATAATTTACACCTTAGGCTCTGCTTCTAACTTGGGCCCAAATTGTAAAATGGTCTTATCTATTGGCGATTTCGTTCCAATTCACATTCCAAGTAATATTCGGCATGCTAATTACATTGCCGGTTGCCAAATTGCATTATCTCTTATAGTTTCCGAGATATGGACTATCGATAATTTACACCTTAGGCTCTGCTTCTAACTTGGGCCCAAATTGTAAAATGGTCTTATCTATTGGCGATTTCGTCCCAATTCACATTCCAAGTAATATTCGGCATGCTAATTACTTTGCCGGTTGCGAAACTGCATTATCTCTTATAGTTTCCGAGATATGGACTATCGATAATTTACACCTTAGGCTCTGCTTCTAACTTGGGCCCAAATTTTAAAATGGTCTTATCTATTGGCGATTTCGTTCCAATTCACGTTCCAAGTAATATTCGGCATGCTAATTACATTGCCGGTTGCCAAATTGCATTATCTCTTATAGTTTCCGAGATATGGACTATCGATAATTTACACCTTAGGCTCTGCTTCTAACTTGGGCCCAAATTGTAATATGGTCTTATCTATTGGCGATTTCGTTCCAATTCACATTCCAAGTAATATTCGGCATGCTAATTACATTGCCGGTTGCCAAATTGCATTATCTCTTATAGTTTCCGAGATATGGACTATGGATAATTTACACCTTAGGCTCTGCTTCTAACTTGGTCCCAAATTGTAAAATGGTCTTATCTATTGGCGATTTCGTTCCAATTCACATTCCAAGTAATATTCGACATGCTAATTACATTGCCGGTGGCCAAGTTGCATTATCTCTTATAGTTTCCGAGATATGGACTATCGATAATTTACACCTTAGGCTCTGCTTCTAACTTGGGCCCAAATTGTAAAATGGTCTTATCTATTTACGATTTCGTTCCAATTCACATTCCAAGTAATATTCGGCATGCTAATTACAATGCCGGTTCCCAAATTGCATTATCTCTTATAGTTTCCGAGATATGGACTATCGATTATTTTTAACCTTAGGCTCTGCTTCTAACTTGGGCCCAAACTGTAAAATGGTTTTATCTATTGGCGATTTCGTTCCAATTCACATTCCAAGTAGTATTCGGCATGCTAATTACATTGCCGGTTGCCAAATTGCATTATCTCTTATAGTTTCCGAGATATGGACTATCGATTATTTACACCTTAGGCTCTGCTTCTAACTTGGGCCCAAATTGTAAAATGGTCTTATCTATTGGCGATTTCGTCCCAATTCACATTCCAAGTAATATTCGGCATGCTAATTACATTGCCAGTTGCCAAATTGCATTATCTCTTATAGTTTCCGAGATATGGACTATGGATAATTTACACCTTAGGCTCTGCTTCTAACTTGGGCCCAAATTGTAAAATTTTCTTATCTATTGGCGATTTCATTCCAATTCACATTCCAAGTAATATTCGGCATGCTAATTACATTGCCGGTTGCCAAATTGCATTATCTCTTATAGTTTCCGAGATATGGACTATCGATAATTTACACCTTAGGCTCTGGTTCTAACTTGGGCCCAAATTGTAAAATGGTCTTATCTATTGGCGATTTCGTTCCAATTCACATTCCAAGTAATATTCGGCATGCTAATTACATTGCCGGTTGCCAAATTGCATTATCTCTTATAGTTTCCGAGATATGGACTATCGATAATTTACACCTTAGGCTCTGCTTCTAACTTGGGCCCAAATTGTAATATGGTCTTATCTATTGGCGATTTCGTTCCAATTCACATTCCAAGTAATATTCGGCATGCTAATTACATTGCCGGTTGCCAAATTGCATTATCTCTTATAGTTTCCGAGATATGGACTATGGATAATTTACACCTTAGGCTCTGCTTCTAACTTGGTCCCAAATTGTAAAATGGTCTTATCTATTGGCGATTTCGTTCCAATTCACATTCCAAGTAATATTCGGCATGCTAATTACATTGCCGGTTGCCAAATTGCATTATCTCTTATAGTTTCCGAGATGTGGACTATCGATAATTTACACCTTAGGCTCTGCTTCTAACTTGGGCCCAAATTGTAAAATGGTCTTATCTATTGGCGATTTCGTTCCAATTCACATTCCAAGTAATATTCGACATGCTAATTACATTGCCGGTGGCCAAGTTGCATTATCTCTTATAGTTTCCGAGATATGGACTATCGATAATTTACACCTTAGGCTCTGCTTCTAACTTGGGCCCAAATTGTAAAATGGTCTTATCTATTTACGATTTCGTTCCAATTCGCATTCCAAGTAATATTCGGCATGCTAATTACAATGCCGGTTCCCAAATTGCATTATCTCTTATAGTTTCCGAGATATGGACTATCGATTATTTTTAACCTTAGGCTCTGCTTCTAACTTGGGCCCAAACAAAAAATGGTTTTATCTATTGGCGATTTCGTTCCAATTCACATTCCAAGTAGTATTCGGCATGCTAATTACATTGCCGGTTGCCAAATTGCATTATCTCTTATAGTTTCCGAGATATGGACTATCGATTATTTACACCTTAGGCTCTGCTTCTAACTTGGGCCCAAATTGTAAAATGGTCTTATCTATTGGCGATTTCGTCCCAATTCACATTCCAAGTAATATTCGGCATGCTAATTACATTGCCAGTTGCCAAATTGCATTATCTCTTATAGTTTCCGAGATATGGACTATGGATAATTTACACCTTAGGCTCTGCTTCTAACTTGGGCCCAAATTGTAAAATTTTCTTATCTATTGGCGATTTCATTCCAATTCACATTCCAAGTAATATTCGGCATGCTAATTACATTGCCGGTTGCCAAATTGCATTATCTCTGATAGTTTCCGAGATATGGACTATCGATAATTTACACCTTAGGCTCTGCATCTAACTTGGGCCCAAATTGTAAAATGGTCTTATCTATTGGCGATTTCATTCCAATTCACATTCCAAGTAATATTCGGCATGCTAATTACATTGCCGGTTGCCAAATTGCATTATCTCTTATAGTTTCCGAGATATGGACTATCGATAATTTACACCTTAAGCTCTGCTTCTAACTTGGGCCCAAATTGTAAAATGGTCTTATCTATTGGCGATTTCGTTCCAATTCACATTCCAAGTAATATTCGGCATGCTAATTACATTGCCGGTTGCCAAATTGCATTATCTCTTATAGTTTCCGAGATATGGACTATCGGTAATTTACACCTTAGGCTCTGCTTCTAACTTGGGCCCAAATTGTAAAATCGTCTTATCTATTGGCGATTTCGTTCCAATTCACATTCCAAGTAATATTCGGCATGCTAATTACATTGCCGGTTGCCAAATTGCATTATCTCTTATAGTTTCCGAGATATGGACTATCGATAATTTACACCTCAGGCTCTGCTTCTAATTTGGGCCCAAATTGTAAAATGGTCTTATCTATTGGCGATTTCATTCCAATTCACATTCCAAGTAATATTCGGCATGCTAATTACATTGCCGGTTGCCAAATTGCATTATCACTTATAGTTTCCGAGATATGGACTATCGGTAATTTACACCTTAGGCTCTGCTTCTAACTTGGGCCCAAATTGTAAAATCGTCTTATCTATTGGCGATTTCGTTCCAATTCACATTCCAAGTAATATTCGGCATGCTAATTACATTGCCGGTTGCCAAATTGCATTATCTCTGATAGTTTCCGAGATATGGACTATCGATAATTTACACCTTAGGCTCTGCTTCTAACTTGGGCCCAAATTGTAAAATGGTCTTATCTATTGGCGATTTCATTCCAATTCACATTCCAAGTAATATTCGGCATGCTAATTACATTTCCGGTTGCCAAATTGCATTATCTCTTATAGTTTCCGAGATATGGACTATCGATAATTTACACCTTAGGCTCTGCTTCTAACTTGGGCCCAAATTGTAAAATGGTCTTATCTATTGGCGATTTCGTTCCAATTCACATTCCAAGTAATATTCGGCATGCTAATTACATTGCCGGTTGCCAAATTGCATTATCTCTTATAGTTTCCGAGATATGGACTATCGGTAATTTACACCTTAGGCTCTGCTTCTAACTTGGGCCCAAATTGTAAAATCGTCTTATCTATTGGCGATTTCGTTCCAATTCACATTCCAAGTAATATTCGGCATGCTAATTACATTGCCGGTTGCCAAATTGCATTATCTCTTATAGTTTCCGAGATATGGACTATCGATAATTTACACCTTAGGCTCTGCTTCTAACTTGGGCCCAAATTGTAAAATGGTTTTATCTATTGGCAATTTCGTTCCAATTCACATTCCAAGTAATATTCGGCATGCTAATTACATTGCCGGTTGCCAAATTGAATTATCTCTTATAGTTTCCGAGATATGGACTATCGATAATTTACACCTTAGGCTCTGCTTCTAACTTGGGCCCAAATTGTAAAATGGTCTTATCTATTGGCGATTTCGTTCCAATTCACATTCCAAGTGGTATTCGGCATGCTAATTACATTGCCGGTTGCCAAATTGCATTATCTCTTATAGTTTCCGAGATATGGACTATCGATAATTTACACCTTAGGCTCTGCTTCTAACTTGGGCCCAAATTGTAAAATGGTCTTATCTATTGGCGATTTCGTTCCAATTCACATTCCAAGTAATATTCGGCATGCTAATTACATTGCCGGTTGCCAAATTGCATTATCTCTTATAGTTTCCGAGATATGGACTATCGATAATTTACACCTTAGGCTCTGCTTCTAACTTGGGCCCAAATTGTAAAATGGTCTTATCTATTGGCGATTTCGTTCCAATTCACATTCCAAGTGGTATTCGGCATGCTAATTACATTGCCGGTTGCCAAATTGCATTATCTCTTTTAGTTTCCGAGATATGGACTATCGATAATTTACACCTAAGGCTCTGCTTCTAACTTGGGCCCAAATTGTAAAATGGTCTTATCTATTGGCGATTTCGTTCCAATTCACATTCCAAGTAATATTCGGCATGCTAATTACATTGCCGGTTGCCAAATTGAATTATCTCTTATAGTTCCCGAGATATGGACTATCGATAATTTACACCTTAGGCTCTGCTTCTAACTTGGGCCCAAATTGTAAAATGGTCTTATCTATTGGCGATTTCGTTCCAATACACATTCCAAGTGGTATTCGGCATGCTAATTACATTGCCGGTTGCCAAATTGCATTGTCTCTTATAGTTTCCGAGATATGGACTATCGATAATTTACACCTTAGGCTCTGCTTCTAACTTGGGCCCAAATTGTAAAATGGTCTTATCTATTGGCGATTTCGTTCCAATTCACATTCCAAGTAATATTCGGCATGCTAATTACTTTGCCGGTTGCCAAATTGCATTATCTCTTATAGTTTCCGAGATATGGACTATCGATAATTTACACCTTAGGCTCTGCTTCTAACTTGGGCCCAAATTGTAAAATGGTCTTATCTATTGGCGATTTCGTTCCAATTCACATTCCAAGTGGTATTCGGCATGCTAATTACATTGCCGGTTGCCAAATTGCATTATCTCTTTTAGTTTCCGAGATATGGATTATCGATAATTTACACCTTAGGCTCTTATTCTAACTTGGGCCCAAATTGTAAAATGGTCTTATCTATTGGCGATTTCGTTCCAATTCACATTCCAAGTAATATTCGGCATGCTAATTACATTGCCGGTTGCCAAATTGCATTATCTCTTATAGTTTCCGAGATATGGACTATCGATAATTTACACCTTAGGCTCTGCTTCTAACTTGGGCCCAAATTGTAAAATGGTCTTATCTATTGGCGATTTCGTTCCAATTCACATTCCAAGTAATATTCGGCATGCTAATTACATTGCCGGTTGCCAAATTGCATTATCTCTTATAGTTTCCGAGATATGGACTATCGATAATTTACACCTTAGGCTCTGCTTCTAACTTGGGCCCAAATTGTAATATGGTCTTATCTATTGGCGATTTCGTTCCAATTCACATTCCAAGTAATATTCGGCATGCTAATTACATTGCCGGTTGCCAAATTGCATTATCTCTTATAGTTTCCGAGATACGGACTATCGATAATTTACACCTTAGGCTCTGCTTCTAACTTGGGCCCAAATTGTAAAATGGTCTTATCTATTGGCGATTTCGTTCCAACTCACACTCCAAGTAATATTCGGCATGCTAATTACATTGCCGGTTGCGAAATTGCATTATCTCTTATAGTTTCCGAGATATGGACTATCCATAATTTACACCTTAGGCTCTGCTTCTAACTTGGGCCCAAATTGTAAAATGGTCTTATCTATTGGCGATTTCGTTCCAATTCACATTCCAAGTAATATTCGGCATGCTAATTACATTGCCGGTTGCCAAATTGCATTATCTCTTATAGTTTCCGAGATATGGACTATGGATAATTTACACCTTAGGCTCTGCTTCTAACTTGGTCCCAAATTGTAAAATGGTCTTATCTATTGGCGATTTCGTTCCAATTCACATTCCAAGTAATATTCGGCATGCTAATTACATTGCCGGTTGCCAAATTGCATTATCTCTTATAGTTTCCGAGATATGGACTATCGATAATTTACACCTTAGGCTCTGCTTCTAACTTGGGCCCAAATTGTAAAATGGTCTTATCTATTGGCGATTTCGTTCCAATTCACATTCCAAGTAATATTCGACATGCTAATTACATTGCCGGTGGCCAAGTTGCATTATCTCTTATAGTTTCCGAGATATGGACTATCGATAATTTACACCTTAGGCTCTGCTTCTAACTTGGGCTAAAATTGTAAAATGGTCTTATCTATTGGCGATTTCGTTCCAATTCACATTCCAAGTAATATTCGGCATGCTAATTACAATTCCGGTTCCCAAATTGCATTATCTCTTATAGTTTCCGAGATATGGACTATCGATTATTTTTAACCTTAGGCTCTGCTTCTAACTTGGGCCCAAACTGTAAAATGGTCTTATCTATTGGCGATTTCGTTCCAATTCACATTCCAAGTAGTATTCGGCATGCTAATTACATTGCCGGTTGCCAAATTGCATTATCTCTTATAGTTTCCGAGATATGGACTATGGATAATTTACACCTTAGGCTCTGCTTCTAACTTGGGCCCAAATTGTAAAATCGTCTTATCTATTGGCGATTTCGTTCCAATTCACATTCCAAGTAATATTCGGCATGCTAATTACATTGCCGGTTGCCAAATTGCATTATCTCTTATAGTTTCCGAGATATGGACTATCGATAATTTACACCTTAGGCTCTGCTTCTAACTTGGGCCCAAATTGTAAAATGGTTTTATCTATTGGCGATTTCGTTCCAATTCACATTCCAAGTAATATTCGGCATGCTAATTACATTGCCGGTTGCCAAATTGAATTATCTCTTATAGTTTCCGAGATATGGACTATCGATAATTTACACCTTAGGCTCTGCTTCTAACTTGGGCCCAAATTGTAAAATGGTCTTATCTATTGGCGATTTCGTTCCAATTCACATTCCAAGTGGTATTCGGCATGCTAATTACATTGCCGGTTGCCAAATTGCATTATCTCTTATAGTTTCCGAGATATGGACTATCGATAATTTACACCTTAGGCTCTGCTTCTAACTTGGGCCCAAATTGTAAAATGGTCTTATCTATTGGCGATTTCGTTCCAATTCACATTCCAAGTAATATTCGGCATGCTAATTACATTGCCGGTTGCCAAATTGCATTATCTCTTATAGTTTCCGAGATATGGACTATCGATAATTTACACCTTAGGCTCTGCTTCTAACTTGGGCCCAAATTGTAAAATGGTCTTATCTATTGGCGATTTCGTTCCAATTCACATTCCAAGTGGTATTCGGCATGCTAATTACATTGCCGGTTGCCAAATTGCATTATCTCTTTTAGTTTCCGAGATATGGACTATCGATAATTTACACCTTAGGCTCTGCTTCTAACTTGGGCCCAAATTGTAAAATGGTCTTATCTATTGGCGATTTCGTTCCAATTCACATTCCAAGTAATATTCGGCATGCTAATTACATTGCCGGTTGCCAAATTGAATTATCTCTTATAGTTTCCGAGATATGGACTATCGATAATTTACACCTTAGGCTCTGCTTCTAACTTGGGCCCAAATTGTAAAATGGTCTTATCTATTGGCGATTTCGTTCCAATACACATTCCAAGTGGTATTCGGCATGCTAATTACATTGCCGGTTGCCAAATTGCATTGTCTCTTATAGTTTCCGAGATATGGACTATCGATAATTTACACCTTAGGCTCTGCTTCTAACTTGGGCCCAAATTGTAAAATGGTCTTATCTATTGGCGATTTCGTTCCAATTCACATTCCAAGTAATATTCGGCATGCTAATTACTTTGCCGGTTGCCAAATTGCATTATCTCTTATAGTTTCCGAGATATGGACTATCGATAATTTACACCTTAGGCTCTGCTTCTAACTTGGGCCCAAATTGTAAAATGGTCTTATCTATTGGCGATTTCGTTCCAATTCACATTCCAAGTGGTATTCGGCATGCTAATTACATTGCCGGTTGCCAAATTGCATTATCTCTTTTAGTTTCCGAGATATGGACTATCGATAATTTACACCTTAGGCTCTTATTCTAACTTGGGCCCAAATTGTAAAATGGTCTTATCTATTGGCGATTTCGTTCCAATTCACATTCCAAGTAATATTCGGCATGCTAATTACATTGCCGGTTGCCAAATTGCATTATCTCTTATAGTTTCCGAGATATGGACTATCGATAATTTACACCTTAGGCTCTGCTTCTAACTTGGGCCCAAATTGTAAAATGGTCTTATCTATTGGCGATTTCGTTCCAATTCACATTCCAAGTAATATTCGGCATGCTAATTACATTGCCGGTTGCCAAATTGCATTATCTCTTATAGTTTCCGAGATATGGACTATCGATAATTTACACCTTAGGCTCTGCTTCTAACTTGGGCCCAAATTGTAATATGGTCTTATCTATTGGCGATTTCGTTCCAATTCACATTCCAAGTAATATTCGGCATGCTAATTACATTGCCGGTTGCCAAATTGCATTATCTCTTATAGTTTCCGAGATACGGACTATCGATAATTTACACCTTAGGCTCTGCTTCTAACTTGGGCCCAAATTGTAAAATGGTCTTATCTATTGGCGATTTCGTTCCAACTCACACTCCAAGTAATATTCGGCATGCTAATTACATTGCCGGTTGCGAAATTGCATTATCTCTTATAGTTTCCGAGATATGGACTATCCATAATTTACACCTTAGGCTCTGCTTCTAACTTGGGCCCAAATTGTAAAATGGTCTTATCTATTGGCGATTTCGTTCCAATTCACATTCCAAGTAATATTCGGCATGCTAATTACATTGCCGGTTGCCAAATTGCATTATCTCTTATTGTTTCCGAGATATGGACTATGGATAATTTACACCTTAGGCTCTGCTTCTAACTTGGTCCCAAATTGTAAAATGGTCTTATCTATTGGCGATTTCGTTCCAATTCACATTCCAAGTAATATTCATCATGCTAATTACATTGCCGGTTGCCAAATTGAATTATCTCTTATAGTTTCCGAGATATGGACTATCGATAATTTACACCTTAGGCTCTGCTTCTAACTTGGGCCCAAATTGTAAAATGGTCTTATCTATTGGCGATTTCGTTCCAATACACATTCCAAGTGGTATTCGGCATGCTAATTACATTGCCGGTTGCCAAATTGCATTGTCTCTTATAGTTTCCGAGATATGGACTATCGATAATTTACACCTTAGGCTCTGCTTCTAACTTGGGCCCAAATTGTAAAATGGTCTTATCTATTGGCGATTTCGTTCCAATTCACATTCCAAGTAATATTCGGCATGCTAATTACTTTGCCGGTTGCCAAATTGCATTATCTCTTATAGTTTCCGAGATATGGACTATCGATAATTTACACCTTAGGCTCTGCTTCTAACTTGGGCCCAAATTGTAAAATGGTCTTATCTATTGGCGATTTCGTTCCAATTCACATTCCAAGTGGTATTCGGCATGCTAATTACATTGCCGGTTGCCAAATTGCATTATCTCTTTTAGTTTCCGAGATATGGATTATCGATAATTTACACCTTAGGCTCTTATTCTAACTTGGGCCCAAATTGTAAAATGGTCTTATCTATTGGCGATTTCGTTCCAATTCACATTCCAAGTAATATTCGGCATGCTAATTACATTGCCGGTTGCCAAATTGCATTATCTCTTATAGTTTCCGAGATATGGACTATCGATAATTTACACCTTAGGCTCTGCTTCTAACTTGGGCCCAAATTGTAAAATGGTCTTATCTATTGGCGATTTCGTTCCAATTCACATTCCAAGTAATATTCGGCATGCTAATTACATTGCCGGTTGCCAAATTGCATTATCTCTTATAGTTTCCGAGATATGGACTATCGATAATTTACACCTTAGGCTCTGCTTCTAACTTGGGCCCAAATTGTAATATGGTCTTATCTATTGGCGATTTCGTTCCAATTCACATTCCAAGTAATATTCGGCATGCTAATTACATTGCCGGTTGCCAAATTGCATTATCTCTTATAGTTTCCGAGATACGGACTATCGATAATTTACACCTTAGGCTCTGCTTCTAACTTGGGCCCAAATTGTAAAATGGTCTTATCTATTGGCGATTTCGTTCCAACTCACACTCCAAGTAATATTCGGCATGCTAATTACATTGACGGTTGCGAAATTGCATTATCTCTTATAGTTTCCGAGATATGGACTATCCATAATTTACACCTTAGGCTCTGCTTCTAACTTGGGCCCAAATTGTAAAATGGTCTTATCTATTGGCGATTTCGTTCCAATTCACATTCCAAGTAATATTCGGCATGCTAATTACATTGCCGGTTGCCAAATTGCATTATCTCTTATAGTTTCCGAGATATGGACTATGGATAATTTACACCTTAGGCTCTGCTTCTAACTTGGTCCCAAATTGTAAAATGGTCTTATCTATTGGCGATTTCGTTCCAATTCACATTCCAAGTAATATTCGGCATGCTAATTACATTGCCGGTTGCCAAATTGCATTATCTCTTATAGTTTCCGAGATATGGACTATCGATAATTTACACCTTAGGCTCTGCTTCTAACTTGGGCCCAAATTGTAAAATGGTCTTATCTATTGGCGATTTCGTTCCAATTCACATTCCAAGTAATATTCGACATGCTAATTACATTGCCGGTGGCCAAGTTGCATTATCTCTTATAGTTTCCGAGATATGGACTATCGATAATTTACACCTTAGGCTCTGCTTCTAACTTGGGCCCAAATTGTAAAATGGTCTTATCTATTGGCGATTTCGTTCCAATTCACATTCCAAGTAATATTCGGCATGCTAATTACAATTCCGGTTCCCAAATTGCATTATCTCTTATAGTTTCCGAGATATGGACTATCGATTATTTTTAACCTTAGGCTCTGCTTCTAACTTGGGCCCAAACTGTAAAATGGTCTTATCTATTGGCGATTTCGTTCCAATTCACATTCCAAGTAGTATTCGGCATGCTAATTACATTGCCGGTTGCCAAATTGCATTATCTCTTATAGTTTCCGAGATATGGACTATCGAAAATTTACACCTTAGGCTCTGCTTCTAACTTGGGCCCAAATTGTAAAATGGTCTTATCTATTGGCGATTTCGTCCCAATTCACATTCCAAGTAATATTCGGCATGCTAATTACATTGCCAGTTGCCAAATTGCATTATCTCTTATAGTTTCCGAGATATGGACTATCGATAATTTACACCTTAGGCTCTGCTTCTAACTTGGGCCCAAATTGTAAAATCGTCTTATCTATTGGCGATTTCGTTCCAATTCACATTCCAAGTAATATTCGGCATGCTAATTACATTGCCGGTTGCCAAATTGCATTATCTCTTATAGTTTCCGAGATATGGACTATCGATAATTTACACCTTAGGCTCTGCTTCTAACTTGGGCCCAAATTGTAAAATGGTTTTATCTATTGGCGATTTCGTTCCAATTCACATTCCAAGTAATATTCGGCATGCTAATTACATTGCCGGTTGCCAAATTGAATTATCTCTTATAGTTTCCGAGATATGGACTATCGATAATTTACACCTTAGGCTCTGCTTCTAACTTGGGCCCAAATTGTAAAATGGTCTTATCTATTGGCGATTTCGTTCCAATTCACATTCCAAGTGGTATTCGGCATGCTAATTACATTGCCGGTTGCCAAATTGCATTATCTCTTATAGTTTCCGAGATATGGACTATCGATAATTTACACCTTAGGCTCTGCTTCTAACTTGGGCCCAAATTGTAAAATGGTCTTATCTATTGGCGATTTCGTTCCAATTCACATTCCAAGTAATATTCGGCATGCTAATTACATTGCCGGTTGCCAAATTGCATTATCTCTTATAGTTTCCGAGATATGGACTATCGATAATTTACACCTTAGGCTCTGCTTCTAACTTGGGCCCAAATTGTAAAATGGTCTTATCTATTGGCGATTTCGTTCCAATTCACATTCCAAGTGGTATTCGGCATGCTAATTACATTGCCGGTTGCCAAATTGCATTATCTCTTTTAGTTTCCGAGATATGGACTATCGATAATTTACACCTTAGGCTCTGCTTCTAACTTGGGCCCAAATTGTAAAATGGTCTTATCTATTGGCGATTTCGTTCCAATTCACATTCCAAGTAATATTCGGCATGCTAATTACATTGCCGGTTGCCAAATTGAATTATCTCTTATAGTTTCCGAGATATGGACTATCGATAATTTACACCTTAGGCTCTGCTTCTAACTTGGGCCCAAATTGTAAAATGGTCTTATCTATTGGCGATTTCGTTCCAATACACATTCCAAGTGGTATTCGGCATGCTAATTACATTGCCGGTTGCCAAATTGCATTGTCTCTTATAGTTTCCGAGATATGGACTATCGATAATTTATACCTTAGGCTCTGCTTCTAACTTGGGCCCAAATTGTAAAATGGTCTTATCTATTGGCGATTTCGTTCCAATTCACATTCCAAGTAATATTCGGCATGCTAATTACTTTGCCGGTTGCCAAATTGCATTATCTCTTATAGTTTCCGAGATATGGACTATCGATAATTTACACCTTAGGCTCTGCTTCTAACTTGGGCCCAAATTGTAAAATGGTCTTATCTATTGGCGATTTCGTTCCAATTCACATTCCAAGTGGTATTCGGCATGCTAAATACATTGCCGGTTGCCAAATTGCATTATCTCTTTTAGTTTCCGAGATATGGACTATCGATAATTTACACCTTAGGCTCTTATTCTAACTTGGGCCCAAATTGTAAAATGGTCTTATCTATTGGCGATTTCGTTCCAATTCACATTCCAAGTAATATTCGGCATGCTAATTACATTGCCGGTTGCCAAATTGCATTATCTCTTATAGTTTCCGAGATATGGACTATCGATAATTTACACCTTAGGCTCTGCTTCTAACTTGGGCCCAAATTGTAAAATGGTCTTATCTATTGGCGATTTCGTTCCAATTCACATTCCAAGTAATATTCGGCATGCTAATTACATTGCAGGTTGCCAAATTGCATTATCTCTTATAGTTTCCGAGATATGGACTATCGATAATTTACACCTTAGGCTCTGCTTCTAACTTGGGCCCAAATTGTAATATGGTCTTATCTATTGGCGATTTCGTTCCAATTCACATTCCAAGTAATATTCGGCATGCTAATTACATTGCCGGTTGCCAAATTGCATTATCTCTTATAGTTTCCGAGATACGGACTATCGATAATTTACACCTTAGGCTCTGCTTCTAACTTGGGCCCAAATTGTAAAATGGTCTTATCTATTGGCGATTTCGTTCCAACTCACACTCCAAGTAATATTCGGCATGCTAATTACATTGCCGGTTGCGAAATTGCATTATCTCTTATAGTTTCCGAGATATGGACTATCCATAATTTACACCTTAGGCTCTGCTTCTAACTTGGGCCCAAATTGTAAAATGGTCTTATCTATTGGCGATTTCGTTCCAATTCACATTCCAAGTAATATTCGGCATGCTAATTACATTGCCGGTTGCCAAATTGCATTATCTCTTATAGTTTCCGAGATATGGACTATGGATAATTTACACCTTAGGCTCTGCTTCTAACTTGGTCCCAAATTGTAAAATGGTCTTATCTATTGGCGATTTCGTTCCAATTCACATTCCAAGTAATATTCGGCATGCTAATTACATTGCCGGTTGCCAAATTGCATTATCTCTTATAGTTTCCGAGATATGGACTATCGATAATTTACACCTTAGGCTCTGCTTCTAACTTGGGCCCAAATTGTAAAATGGTCTTATCTATTGGCGATTTCGTTCCAATTCACATTCCAAGTAATATTCGACATGCTAATTACATTGCCGGTGGCCAAGTTGCATTATCTCTTATAGTTTCCGAGATATGGACTATCGATAATTTACACCTTAGGCTCTGCTTCTAACTTGGGCCCAAATTGTAAAATGGTCTTATCTATTGGCGATTTCGTTCCAATTCACATTCCAAGTAATATTCGGCATGCTAATTACAATTCCGGTTCCCAAATTGCATTATCTCTTATAGTTTCCGAGATATGGACTATCGATTATTTTTAACCTTAGGCTCTGCTTCTAACTTGGGCCCAAACTGTAAAATGGTCTTATCTATTGGCGATTTCGTTCCAATTCACATTCCAAGTAGTGTTCGGCATGCTAATTACATTGCCGGTTGCCAAATTGCATTATCTCTTATAGTTTCCGAGATATGGACTATCGATAATTTACACCTTAGGCTCTGCTTCTAACTTGGGCCCAAATTGTAAAATGGTCTTATCTATTGGCGATTTCGTCCCAATTCACATTCCAAGTAATATTCGGCATGCTAATTACATTGCCAGTTGCCAAATTGCATTATCTCTTATAGTTTCCGAGATATGGACTATGGATAATTTACACCTTAGGCTCTGCTTCTAACTTGGGCCCAAATTGTAAAATTTTCTTATCTATTGGCGATTTCATTCCAATTCACATTCCAAGTAATATTCGGCATGCTAATTACATTGCCGGTTGCCAAATTGCATTATCTCTTATAGTTTCCGAGATATGGACTATCGATAATTTACACCTTAGGCTCTGCTTCTAACTTGGGCCCAAATTGTAAAATGGTCTTATCTATTGGCGATTTCGTTCCAATTCACATTCCAAGTAATATTCGGCATGCTAATTACATTGCCGGTTGCCAAATTGCATTATCACTTATAGTTTCCGAGATATGGACTATCGGTAATTTACACCTTAGGCTCTGCTTCTAACTTGGGCCCAAATTGTAAAATCGTCTTATCTATTGGCGATTTCGTTCCAATTCACATTCCAAGTAATATTCGGCATGCTAATTACATTGCCGGTTGCCAAATTGCATTATCTCTGATAGTTTCCGAGATATGGACTATCGATAATTTACACCTTAGGCTCTGCTTCTAACTTGGGCCCAAATTGTAAAATGGTCTTATCTATTGGCGATTTCATTCCAATTCACATTCCAAGTAATATTCGGCATGCCAATTACATTGCCGGTTGCCAAATTGCATTATCTCTGATAGTTTCCGAGATATGGACTATCGATAATTTACACCTTAGGCTCTGCTTCTAACTTGGGCCCAAATTGTAAAATGGTCTTATCTATTGGCGATTTCGTTCCAATTCACATTCCAAGTAATATTCGGCATGCTAATTACATTGCCGGTTGCCAAATTGCATTATCTCTTATAGTTTCCGAGATATGGACTATCGATAATTTACACCTTAGGCTCTGCTTCTAACTTGGGCCCAAATTGTAAAATGGTCTTATCTATTGGCGATTTCGTTCCAATTCACATTCCAAGTAATATTCGGCATGCTAATTACATTGCCGGTTGCCAAATTGCATTATCTCTTATAGTTTCCGAGATATGGACTATCGATAATTTACACCTTAGGCTCTGCTTCTAACTTGGGCCCAAATTGTAAAATGGTCTTATCTATTGGCGATTTCGTTCCAATTCACATTCCAAGTAATATTCGACATGCTAATTACATTGCCGGTGGCCAAGTTGCATTATCTCTTATAGTTTCCGAGATAAGGACTATCGATAATTTACACCTTAGGCTCTGCTTCTAACTTGGGCCCAAATTGTAAAATGGTCTTATCTATTGGCGATTTCGTTCCAATTCACATTCCAAGTAATATTCGGCATGCTAATTACAATGCCGGTTCCCAAATTGCATTATCTCTTATAGTTTCCGAGATATGGACTATCGATTATTTTTAACCTTAGGCTCTGCTTCTAACTTGGGCCCAAACTGTAAAATGGTCTTATCTATTGGCGATTTCGTTCCAATTCACATTCCAAGTAGTATTCGGCATGCTAATAACATTGCCGGTTGCCAAATTGCATTATCTCTTATAGTTTCCGAGATATGGACTATCGATAATTTACACCTTAGGCTCTGCTTCTAACTTGGGCCCAAATTGTAAAATGGCCTTATCTATTGGCGATTTCGTCCCAATTCACATTCCAAGTAATATTCGGCATGCTAATTACATTGCCAGTTGCCAAATTGCATTATCTCTTATAGTTTCCGAGATATGGACTATGGATAATTTACACCTTAGGCTCTGCTTCTAACTTGGGCCCAAATTGTAAAATTTTCTTATCTATTGGCGATTTCATTCCAATTCACATTCCAAGTAATATTCGGCATGCTAATTACATTGCCGGTTGCCAAATTGCATTATCTCTTATAGTTTCCGAGATATGGACTATCGATAATTTACACCTTAGGCTCTGCTTCTAACTTGGGCCCAAATTGTAAAATGGTCTTATCTATTGGCGATTTCGTTCCAATTCACATTCCAAGTAATATTCGGCATGCTAATTACATTGCCGGTTGCCAAATTGCATTATCACTTATAGTTTCCGAGATATGGACTATCGGTAATTTACACCTTAGGCTCTGCTTCTAACTTGGGCCCAAATTGTAAAATCGTCTTATCTATTGGCGATTTCGTTCCAATTCACATTCCAAGTAATATTCGGCATGCTAATTACATTGCCGGTTGCCAAATTGCATTATCTCTTATAGTTTCCGAGATATGGACTATCGATAATTTACACCTTAGGCTCTGCTTCTAACTTGGGCCCAAATTGTAAAATGGTCTTATCTATTGGCGATTTCGTTCCAATTCACATTCCAAGTAATATTCGACATGCTAATTACATTGCCGGTGGCCAAGTTGCATTATCTCTTATAGTTTCCGAGATAAGGACTATCGATAATTTACACCTTAGGCTCTGCTTCTAACTTGGGCCCAAATTGTAAAATGGTCTTATCTATTGGCGATTTCGTTCCAATTCACATTCCAAGTAATATTCGGCATGCTAATTACAATGCCGGTTCCCAAATTGCATTATCTCTTATAGTTTCCGAGATATGGACTATCGATTATTTTTAACCTTAGGCTCTGCTTCTAACTTGGGCCCAAACTGTAAAATGGTCTTATCTATTGGCGATTTCGTTCCAATTCACATTCCAAGTAGTATTCGGCATGCTAATAACATTGCCGGTTGCCAAATTGCATTATCTCTTATAGTTTCCGAGATATGGACTATCGATAATTTACACCTTAGGCTCTGCTTCTAACTTGGGCCCAAATTGTAAAATGGCCTTATCTATTGGCGATTTCGTCCCAATTCACATTCCAAGTAATATTCGGCATGCTAATTACATTGCCAGTTGCCAAATTGCATTATCTCTTATAGTTTCCGAGATATGGACTATGGATAATTTACACCTTAGGCTCTGCTTCTAACTTGGGCCCAAATTGTAAAATTTTCTTATCTATTGGCGATTTCATTCCAATTCACATTCCAAGTAATATTCGGCATGCTAATTACATTGCCGGTTGCCAAATTCCATTATCTCTTATAGTTTCCGAGATATGGACTATCGATAATTTACACCTTAGGCTCTGCTTCTAACTTGGGCCCAAATTGTAAAATGGTCTTATCTATTGGCGATTTCGTTCCAATTCACATTCCAAGTAATATTCGGCATGCTAATTACATTGCCGGTTGCCAAATTGAATTATCTCTTATAGTTTCCGAGATATGGACTATCGATAATTTACACCTTAGGCTCTGCTTCTAACTTGGGCCCAAATTGTAAAATGGTCTTATCTATTGGCGATTTCGTTCCAATTCACATTCCAAGTAATATTCGGCATGCTAATTACATTGCCGGTTGCCAAATTGCATTATCTCTTATAGTTTCCGATATAGGCTCTGCTTCTAACTTGGGCCCAAATTGTAAAATGGTCTTATCTATTGGCGATTTCGTTCCAATTCACATTCCAAGTAATATTCGGCATGCTAATTACATTGCCGGTTGCCAAATTGAATTATCTCTTATAGTTTCCGAGATATGGACTATCGATAATTTACACCTTAGGCTCTGCTTCTAACTTGGGCCCAAATTGTAAAATGGTCTTATCTATTGGCGATTTCGTTCCAATACACATTCCAAGTGGTATTCGGCATGCTAATTACATTGCCGGTTGCCAAATTGCATTATCTCTTATAGTTTCCGAGATATGGACTATCGATAATTTACACCTTAGGCTCTGCTTCTAACTTGGGCCCAAATTGTAAAATGGTCTTATCTATTGGCGATTTCGTTCCAATTCATATTCCAAGTAATATTCGGCATGCTAATTACATTGCCGGTTGCCAAATTGCATTATCTCTTATAGTTTCCGAGATATGGACTATCGATAATTTACACCTTAGGCTCTGCTTCTAACTTGGGCCCAAATTGTAAAATGGTCTTATCTATTGGCGATTTCGTTCCAATTCACATTCCAAGTGGTATTCGGCATGCTAATTACATTGCCGGTTGCCAAATTGCATTATCTCTTTTAGTTTCCGAGATATGGACTATCGATAATTTACACCTTAGGCTCTGCTTCTAACTTGGGCCCAAATTGTAAAATGGTCTTATCTATTGGCGATTTCGTTCCAATTCACATTCCAAGTAATATTCGGCATGCTAATTACATTGCCGGTTGCCAAATTGCATTATCTCTTATAGTTTCCGAGATATGGACTATCGATAATTTACACCTTAGGCTCTGCTTCTAACTTGGGCCCAAATTGTAAAATGGTCTTATCTATTGGCGATTTCGTTCCAATTCACACTCCAAGTAGTATTCGGCATGCTAATTACATTGCCGGTTACCAAATTGAATTATCTCCTATAGTTTCCAAGATATGGACTATCGATAATTTACACCTTAGGCTCTGCTTCTAACTTGGGCCCAAATTGTAAAATGGTCTTACCTATTGGCGATTTCGTTCCAATTCACATTCCAAGTAATATTCGGCATGCTAATTACATTGCCGGTGGCCAAGATGCATTATCTCTTATAGTTTCCGAGATATGGACTATCGATAATTTACACCTTAGGCTCTGCTTCTAACTTGGGCCCAAATTGTAAAATGGTCTTATCTATTGGCGATTTCGTTCCAATTCACATTCCAAGTAATATTCGGCATGCTAATTACATTGCCGGTGGCCAAGTTGCATTATCTCTTATAGTTTCCGAGATATGGACTATCGATAATTTACACCTTAGGCTCTGCTTCTAACTTGGGCCCAAATTGTAAAATGGTCTTATCTATTGGCGATTTCGTTCCAATTCACATTCCAAGTAATATTCGGCATGCTAATTACATTGCCGGTTCCCAAATTGCATTATCTCTTATAGTTTCCGAGATATGGACTATCGATTATTTTTAACCTTAGGCTCTGCTTCTAACTTGGGCCCAAACTGTAAAATGGTCTTATCTATTGGCGATTTCGTTCCAATTCACATTCCAAGTAGTATTCGGCATGCTAATTACATTGCCGGTTACCAAATTGAATTATCTCCTATAGTTTCCAAGATATGGACTATCGATAATTTACACCTTAGGCTCTGCTTCTAACTTGGGCACAAATTGTAAAATGGTCTTACCTATTGGCGATTTCGATCCAATTCACATTCCAAGTAATATTCGGCATGCTAATTACATTGCCGGTGGCCAAGATGCATTATCTCTTATAGTTTCCGAGATATGGACTATCGATAATTTACACCTTAGGCTCTGCTTCTAACTTGGGCCCAAATTGTAAAATGGTCTTATCTATTGGCGATTTCGTTCCAATTCACATTCCTAGTAATATTCGGCATGCTAATTACATTGCCGGTTCCCAAATTGCATTATCTCTTATAGTTTCGGAGATATGGACTATCGATTATTTTTAACCTTAGGCTCTGCTTCTAACTTGGGCCCAAACTGTAAAATGGTCTTATCTATTGACGATTTCGTTCCAATTCACATTCCAAGTAGTATTCGGCATGCTAATTACATTGCCGGTTGCCAAATTGCATTATCTCTTATAGTTTCCGAGATATGGACTATAGATAATTTACACCTTAGGCTCTGCTTCTAACTTGGGCCCAAATTGTAAAATGGTTTAATCTATTGGCGATTTCGTTCCAATTCACATACCAAGTAATATTCGGCATGCTAATTACATTGCCGGTTGCCAAATTGCATTATCTCTTATAGTTTCCGAGATATGGACTATCGGTAATTTACACCTTAGGCTCTGCTTCTAACTTGGGCCCAAATTGTAAAATCGTCTTATCTATTGGCGATTTCGTTCCAATTCACATTCCAAGTAATATTCGGCATGCTAATTACATTGCCGGTTGCCAAATTGCATTATCTCTTATAGTTTCCGAGATATGGACTATCGATAATTTACACCTTAGGCTCTGCTTCTAACTTGGGCCCAAATTGTAAAATGGTCTTATCTATTGGCGATTTCATTCCAATTCACATTCCAAGTAATATTCGGCATGCTAATTACATTGCCGGTTGCCAAATTGCTTTATCTCTTATAGTTTCCGAGATATGGACTATCGATAATTTACACCTTAGGCTCTGCTTCTAACTTGGGCCCAAATTGTAAAATGGTCTTATCTATTATCGATTTCGTTCCAATTCACATTCCAAGTAATATTCGGCATGCTAATTACATTGCCGGTTGCCAAATTGCATTATCTCTTATAGTTTCCGAGATATGGACTATCGATAATTTACACCTTAGGCTCTGCTTCTAACTTGGGCCCAAATTGTAAAATGGTCTTATCTATTGGCGATTTCGTCCCAATTCACATTCCAAGTAATATTCGGCATGCTAATTACATTGCCGGTTGCGAAACTGCATTATCTCTTATAGTTTCCGAGATATGGACTATCGATTATTTTTAACCTTAGGCTCTGCTTCTAACTTGGGCCCAAACTGTAAAATGGTCTTATTTATTGACGATTTCGTTCCAATTCACATTCCAAGTAGTATTCGGCATGCTAATTACATTGCCGGTTGCCAAATTGCATTATCTCTTATAGTTTCCGAGATATGGACTATAGATAATTTACACCTTAGGCTCTGCTTCTAACTTGGGCCCAAATTGTAAAATGGTTTAATCTATTGGCGATTTCGTTCCAATTCACATACCAAGTAATATTCGGCATGCTAATTACATTGCCGGTTGCCAAATTGCATTATCTCTTATAGTTTCCGAGATATGGACTATCGGTAATTTACACCTTAGGCTCTGCTTCTAACTTGGGCCCAAATTGTAAAATCGTCTTATCTATTGGCGATTTCGTTCCAATTCACATTCCAAGTAATATTCGGCATGCTAATTACATTGCCGGTTGCCAAATTGCATTATCTCTTATAGTTTCCGAGATATGGACTATCGATAATTTACACCTTAGGCTCTGCTTCTAACTTGGGCCCAAATTGTAAAATGGTCTTATCTATTGGCGATTTCATTCCAATTCACATTCCAAGTAATATTCGGCATGCTAATTACATTGCCGGTTGCCAAATTGCATTATCTCTTATAGTTTCCGAGATATGGACTATCGATAATTTACACCTTAGGCTCTGCTTCTAACTTGGGCCCAAATTGTAAAATGGTCTTATCTATTATCGATTTCGTTCCAATTCACATTCCAAGTAATATTCGGCATGCTAATTACATTGCCGGTTGCCAAATTGCATTATCTCTTATAGTTTCCGAGATATGGACTATCGATAATTTACACCTTAGGCTCTGCTTCTAACTTGGGCCCAAATTGTAAAATGGCCTTATCTATTGGCGATTTCGTCCCAATTCACATTCCAAGTAATATTCGGCATGCTAATTACATTGCCGGTTGCGAAACTGCATTATCTCTTATAGTTTCCGAGATATGGACTATCGATAATTTACACCTTAGGCTCTGCTTCTAACTTGGGCCCAAATTGTAAAATGGTCTTATCTATTGGCGATTTCGTTCCAATTCACATTCCAAGTAATATTCGGCATGCTAATTACATTGCCGGTTGCCAAATTGCATTATCTCTTTTAGTTTCCGAGATATGGACTATCGATAATTTACACCTTAGGCTCTGCTTCTAACTTGGGCCCGAATTGTAAAATCGTCTTATCTATTGGCGATTTCGTTCCAATTCACATTCCAAGTAATATTCGGCATGCTAATTACATTGCCGGTTGCCAAATTGCATTATCTCTTATAGTTTCCGAGATATGGACTATCGATAATTTACACCTTAGGCTCTGCTTCTAACTTGGGCCCAAATTGTAAAATGGTCTTATCTATTGGCGATTTCGTTCCAATTCACATTCCAAGTAATATTCGGCATGCTAATTACATTGCCGGTTGCCAAATTGAATTATCTCTTATAGTTTCCGAGATATGGACTATCGATAATTTACACCTTAGGCTCTGCTTCTAACTTGGGCCCAAATTGTAAAATGGTCTTATCTATTGGCGATTTCGTTCCAATTCACATTCCAAGTGGTATTCGGCATGCTAATTACATTGCCGGTTGCCAAATTGCATTATCTCTTATAGTTTCCGAGATATGGACTATCGATAATTTACACCTTAGTCTCTGCTTCTAACTTGGGCCCAAATTGTAAAACGGTCTTATCTATTGGCGATTTCGTCCCAATTCACATTCCAAGTAATATTCGGCATGCTAATTACATTGCCAGTTGCCAAATTGCATTATCTCTTATAGTTCCCGAGATATGGACTATGGATAATTTACACCTTAGGCTCTGCTTCTAACTTGGGCACAAATTGTAAAATAGTCTTATCTATTGGCGATTTCATTCCAATTCACATTCCAAGTAATATTCGGCATGCTAATTACATTGCCGGTTGCCAAATTGCATTATCTCTTATAGTTTCCGAGATATGGACTATCGATAATTTACACCTTAGGCTCTGCTTCTAACTTGGGCCCAAATTGTAAAATGGTCTAATCTATTGGCGATTTCGTTCCAATTCACATTCCAAGTAATATTCGGCATGCTAATTACATTGCCGGTTGCCAAATTGCATTATCTCTTTTAGTTTCCGAGATATGGACTATCGATAATTTACACCTTAGGCTCTGCTTCTAACTTGGGCCCAAATTGTAAAATGGTCTTATCTATTTTCGATTTCGTTCCAATTCACATTCCAAGTAATATTCGGCATGCTAATTACATTGCCGGTTGCCAAATTGCATTATCTCTTATAGTTTCCGAGATATGGACTATCGATAATTTACACCTTATGCTCTGCTTCTAACTTGGGCCCAAATTGTAATATGGTCTTATCTATTGGCGATTTCGTTCCAATTCACATTCCAAGTAATATTCGGCATGCTAATTACATTGCCGGTTGCCAAATTGCATTATCTCTTATAGTTTCCGAGATATGGACTATCGATAATTTACACCTTAGGCTCTGCTTCTAACTTGGGCCCAAATTGTAAAATGGTCTTATCTATTGGCGATTTCGTTCCAATTCACATTCCAAGTAATATTCGGCATGCTAATTACATTGCCGGTTGCCAAATTGCATTATCTCTTATAGTTTCCGAGATATGGACTATCGATAATTTACACCTTAGGCTCTGCTTCTAACTTGGGCCCAAATTGTAAAATGGTCTTATCTATTGGCGATTTCGTTCCAATTCACATTCCAAGTAATATTCGGCATGCTAATTACATTGCCGGTTGCCAAATTGCATTATCTCTTATAGTTTCCGAGATATGGACTATCGATAATTTACACCTTAGGCTCTGCTTCTAACTTGGGCACAAATTGTAAAATAGTCTTATCTATTGGCGATTTCATTCCAATTCACATTCCAAGTAATATTCGGCATGCTAATTACATTGCCGGTTGCCAAATTGCATTATCTCTTATAGTTTCCGAGATATGGACTATCGATAATTTACACCTTAGGCTCTGCTTCTAACTTGGGCCCAAATTGTAAAATGGTCTTATCTATTGGCGATTTCGTTCCAATTCACATTCCAAGTAATATTCGGCATGCTAATTACATTGCCGGTTCCCAAATTGCATTATCTCTTATAGTTTCCGAGATATGGACTATCGATTATTTTTAACCTTAGGCTCTGCTTCTAACTTGGGCCCAAACTGTAAAATGGTCTTATCTATTGACGATTTCGTTCCAATTCACATTCCAAGTAGTATTCGGCATGCTAATTACATTGCCGGTTGCCAAATTGCATTATCTCTTATAGTTTCCGAGATATGGACTATAGATAATTTACACCTTAGGCTCTGCTTCTAACTTGGGCCCAAATTGTAAAATGGTCTAATCTATTGGCGATTTCGTTCCAATTCACATACCAAGTAATATTCGGCATGCTAATTACATTGCCGGTTGCCAAATTGCATTATCTCTTATAGTTTCCGAGATATGGACTATCGGTAATTTACACCTTATGCTCTGCTTCTAACTTGGGCCCAAATTGTAAAATCGTCTTATCTATTGGCGATTTCGTTCCAATTCACATTCCAAGTAATATTCGGCATGCTAATTACATTGCCGGTTGCCAAATTGCATTATCTCTTATAGTTTCCGAGATATGGACTATCGATAATTTACACCTTAGGCTCTGCTTCTAACTTGGGCCCAAATTGTAAAATGGTCTTATCTATTGGCGATTTCATTCCAATTCACATTCCAAGTAATATTCGGCATGCTAATTACATTGCCGGTTGCCAAATTGCATTATCTCTTATAGTTTCCGAGATATGGACTATCGATAATTTACACCTTAGGCTCTGCTTCTAACTTGGGCCCAAATTGTAAAATGGTCTTATCTATTATCGATATAGTTCCAATTCACATTCCAAGTAATATTCGGCATGCTAATTACATTGCCGGTTGCCAAATTGCATTATCTCTTATAGTTTCCGAGATATGGACTATCGATAATTTACACCTTAGGCTCTGCTTCTAACTTGGGCCCAAATTGTAAAATGGTCTTATCTATTGGCGATTTCGTCCCAATTCACATTCCAAGTAATATTCGGCATGCTAATTACATTGCCGGTTGCGAAACTGCATTATCTCTTATAGTTTCCGAGATATGGACTATCGATAATTTACACCTTAGGCTCTGCTTCTAACTTGGGCCCAAATTGTAAAATGGTCTTATCTATTGGCGATTTCGTTCCAATTCACATTCCAAGTAATATTCGGCATGCTAATTACATTGCCGGTTGCCAAATTGCATTATCTCTTTTAGTTTCCGAGATATGGACTATCGATAATTTACACCTTAGGCTCTGCTTCTAACTTGGGCCCAAATTGTAAAATCGTCTTATCTATTGGCGATTTCGTTCCAATTCACATTCCAAGTAATATTCTGCATGCTAATTACATTGCCGTTTGCCAAATTGCATTATCTCTTATAGTTTCCGAGATATGGACTATCGATGATTTACACCTTAGGCTCTGCTTCTAACTTGGGCCCAAATTGTAAAATGGTCTTATCTATTGGCGATTTCGTTCCAATTCACATTCCAAGTAATATTCGGCATGCTAATTACATTGCCGGTTGCCAAATTGAATTATCTCTTATAGTTTCCGAGATATGGACTATCGATAATTTACACCTTAGGCTCTGCTTCTAACTTGGGCCCAAATTGTAAAATGGTCTTATCTATTGGCGATTTCGTTCCAATTCACATTCCAAGTAATATTCGGCATGCTAATTACATTGCCGGTTGCCAAATTGCATTATCTCTTATAGTTTCCGAGATATGGACTATCGATAATTTACACCTTAGGCTCTGCTTCTAACTTGGGCCCAAATTGTAAAATGGTCTTATCTATTGCCGATTTCGTTCCAATTCACATTCCAAGTAATATTCGGCATGCTAATTACATTGCCGGTTGCCAAATTGCATTATCTCTTATAGTTCCCGAGATGTGGACTATGGATAATTTACACCTTAGGCTCTGCTTCTAACTTGGGCACAAATTGTAAAATAGTCTTATCTATTGGCGATTTCATTCCAATTCACATTCCAAGTAATATTCGGCATGCTAATTACATTGCCGGTTGCCAAATTGCATTATCTCTTATAGTTTCCGAGATATGGACTATCGATAATTTACACCTTAGGCTCTGCTTCTAACTTGGGCTCAAATTGTAAAATGGTCTAATCTATTGGCGATTTCGTTCCAATTCACATTCCAAGTAATATTCGGCATGCTAATTACATTGCCGGTTGCCAAATTGCATTATCTCTTTTAGTTTCCGAGATATGGACTATCGATAATTTACACCTTAGGCTCTGCTTCTAACTTGGGCCCAAATTGTAAAATGGTCTTATCTATTTTCGATTTCGTTCCAATTCACATTCCAAGTAATATTCGGCATGCTAATTACATTGCCGGTTGCCAAATTGCATTATCTCTTATAGTTTCCGAGATATGGACTATCGATAATTTACACCTTAGGCTCTGCTTCTAACTTGGGCCCAAATTGTAATATGGTCTTATCTATTGGCGATTTCGTTCCAATTCACATTCCAAGTAATATTCGGCATGCTAATTACATTGCCGGTTGCCAAATTGCATTATCTCTTATAGTTTCCGAGATATGGACTATCGATAATTTACACCTTAGGCTCTGCTTCTAACTTGGGCCCAAATTGTAAAATGGTCTTATCTATTGGCGATTTCGTTCCAATTCACATTCCAAGTAATATTCGGCATGCTAATTACATTGCCGGTTGCCAAATTGCATTATCTCTTATAGTTTCCGAGATATGGACTATCGATAATTTACACCTTAGGCTCTGCTTCTAACTTGGGCCCAAATTGTAAAATGGTCTTGTCTATTGGCGATTTCGTTCCAATTCACATTCCAAGTAATATTCGGCATGCTAATTACATTGCCGGTTGCCAAATTGCATTATCTCTTATAGTTTCCGAGATATGGACTATCGATAATTTACACCTTAGGCTCTGCTTCTAACTTGGGCCCAAATTGTAAAATGGTCTTATCTATTGGCGATTTCGTTCCAATTCACATTCCAAGTAATATTCGGCATGCTAATTACATTGCCGGTTGCCAAATTGCCTTATCTCTTATAGTTTCCGAGATATGGACTATGGATAATTTACACCTTAGGCTCTGCTTCTAACTTGGGCCCAAATTGTAAAATGGTCTTATCTATTGGCGATTTCGTTCCAATTGACATTCCAAGTAATATTCGGCATGCTAATTACATTGCCGGTTCCCAAATTGCATTATCTCTTATAGTTTCCGAGATATGGACTATCGATTATTTTTAACCTTAGGCTCTGCTTCTAACTTGGGCCCAAACTGTAAAATGGTCTTATCTATTGACGATTTCGTTCCAATTCACATTCCAAGTAGTATTCGGCATGCTAATTACATTGCCGGTTGCCAAATTGCATTATCTCTTATAGTTTCCGAGATATGGACTATAGATAATTTACACCTTAGGCTCTGCTTCTAACTTGGGCCCAAATTGTAAAATGGTCTAATCTATTGGCGATTTCGTTCCAATTCACATACCAAGTAATATTCGGCATGCTAATTACATTGCCGGTTGCCAAATTGCATTATCTCTTATAGTTTCCGAGATATGGACTATCGATAATTTACACCTTAGGCTCTGCTTCTAACTTGGGCCCAAATTGTAAAATGGTCTTATCTATTGGCGATTTCATTCCAATTCACATTCCAAGTAATATTCGGCATGCTAATTACATTGCCGGTTGCCAAATTGCATTATCTCTTATAGTTTCCGAGATATGGACTATCGATAATTTACACCTTAGGCTCTGCTTCTAACTTGGGCCCAAATTGTAAAATGGTCTTGTCTATTATCGATTTCGTTCCAATTCACATTCCAAGTAATATTCGGCATGCTAATTACATTGCCGGTTGCGAAACTGCATTATCTCTTATAGTTTCCGAGATATGGACTATCGATAATTTACACCTTAGGCTCTGCTTCTAACTTGGGCCCAAATTGTAAAATGGTCTTATCTATTGGCGATTTCGTTCCAATTCACATTCCAAGTAATATTCGGCATGCTAATTACATTGCCGGTTGCCAAATTGCATTATCTCTTTTAGTTTCCGAGATATGGACTATCGATAATTTACACCTTAGGCTCTGCTTCTAACTTGGGCCCAAATTGTAAAATCGTCTTATCTATTGGCGATTTCGTTCCAATTCACATTCCAAGTAATATTCGGCATGCTAATTACATTGCCGTTTGCCAAATTGCATTATCTCTTATAGTTTCCGAGATATGGACTATCGATAATTTACACCTTAGGCTCTGCTTCTAACTTGGGCCCAAATTGTAAAATGGTCTTATCTATTGGCGATTTCGTTCCAATTCACATTCCAAGTAATATTCGGCATGCTAATTACATTGCCGGTTGCCAAATTGAATTATCTCTTATAGTTTCCGAGATATGGACTATCGATAATTTACACCTTAGGCTCTGCTTCTAACTTGGGCCCAAATTGTAAAATGGTCTTATCTATTGGCGATTTCGTTCCAATTCACATTCCAAGTGGTATTCGGCATGCTAATTACATTGCCGGTTGCCAAATTGCATTATCTCTTATAGTTTCCGAGATATGGACTATCGATAATTTACACCTTAGGCTCTGCTTCTAACTTGGGCCCAAATTGTAAAACGGTCTTATCTATTGGCGATTTCGTCCCAATTCACATTCCAAGTAATATTCGGCATGCTAATTACATTGCCAGTTGCCAAATTGCATTATCTCTTATAGTTCCCGAGATATGGACTATGGATAATTTACACCTTAGGCTCTGCTTCTAACTTGGGCACAAATTGTAAAATAGTCTTATCTATTGGCGATTTCATTCCAATTCACATTCCAAGTAATATTCGGCATGCTAATTACATTGCCGGTTGCCAAATTGCATTATCCCTTATAGTTTCCGAGATATGGACTATCGATAATTTACACCTTAGGCTCTGCTTCTAACTTGGGCCCAAATTGTAAAATGGTCTAATCTATTGGCGATTTCGTTCCAATTCACATTCCAAGTAATATTCGGCATGCTAATTACATTGCCGGTTGCCAAATTGCATTATCTCTTTTAGTTTCCGAGATATGGACTATCGATAATTTACACCATAGGCTCTGCTTCTAACTTGGGCCCAAATTGTAAAATGGTCTTATCTATTTTCGATTTCGTTCCAATTCACATTCCAAGTAATATTCGGCATGCTAATTACATTGCCGGTTGCCAAATTGCATTATCTCTTATAGTTTCCGAGATATGGACTATCGATAATTTACACCTTAGGCTCTGCTTCTAACTTGGGCCCAAATTGTAATATGGTCTTATCTATTGGCGATTTCGTTCCAATTCACATTCCAAGTAATATTCGGCATGCTAATTACATTGCCGGTTGCCAAATTGCATTATCTCTTATAGTTTCCGAGATATGGACTATCGATAATTTACACCTTAGGCTCTGCTTCTAACTTGGGCCCAAATTGTAAAATGGTCTTATCTATTGGCGATTTCGTTCCAATTCACATTCCAAGTAATATTCGGCATGCTAATTAAATTGCCGGTTGTCAAATTGCATTATCTCTTATAGTTTCCGAGATATGGACTATCGATAATTTACACCTTAGGCTCTGCTTCTAACTTGGGCCCAAATTGTAAAATGGTCTTATCTATTGGCGATTTCGTTCCAATTCACATTCCAAGTAATATTCGGCATGCTAATTACATTGCCGGTTGCCAAATTGCATTATCTCTTATAGTTTCCGAGATATGGACTATCGATAATTTACACCTTAGGCTCTGCTTCTAACTTGGGCCCAAATTGTAAAATGGTCTTATCTATTGGCGATTTCGTTCCAATTCACATTCCAAGTTATATTCGGCATGCTAATTACATTGCCGGTTGCCAAATTGCATTATCTCTTATAGTTTCCGAGATATGGACTATGGATAATTTACACCTTAGGCTCTGCTTCTAACTTGGGCCCAAATTGTAAAATGGTCTTATCTATTGGCGATTTCGTTCCAATTCACATTCCTAGTAATATTTGGCATGCTAATTACATTGCCGGTTGCCAAATTGCATTATCTCTTATAGTTTCCGAGATATGGACTATCGATAATTTACACCTTAGGCTCTGCTTCTAACTTGGGCCCAAATTGTAAAATGGTCTTATCTATTGGCGATTTCGTTCCAATTCACATTCCAAGTAATATTCGGCATGCTAATTACATTGCCGGTTGCCAAATTGCATTATCTCTTATAGTTTCGGAGATATGGACTATCGATAATTTACACCTTAGGCTCTGCTTCTAACTTGGGCCCAAATTGTAAAATGGTCTTCTCTATTGGCGATTTCGTTCCAATTCACATTCCAAGTAATATTCGGCATGCTAATTACATTGCCGGTTCCCAAATTGCATTATCTCTTATAGTTTCCGAGATATGGACTATCGATTATTTTTAACCTTAGGCTCTGCTTCTAACTTGGGCCCAAACTGTAAAATGGTCTTATCTATTGGCGATTTCGTTCCAATTCACATTCCAAGTAGTATTCGGCATGCTAATTACATTGCCGGTTGCCAAATTGCATTATCTCTTATAGTTTCCGAGATATGGACTATCGATAATTTACACCTTAGGCTCTGCTTCTAACTTGGGCCCAAATTGTAAAATGGTCTTATCTATTGGCGATTTCGTCCCAATTCACATTCCAAGTAATATTCGGCATGCTAATTACATTGCCAGTTGCCAAATTGCATTATCTCTTATAGTTTCCGAGATATGGACTATGGATAATTTACACCTTAGGCTCTGCTTCTAACTTGGGCCCAAATTGTAAAATGGTCTTATCTATTGGCGATTTCATTCCAATTCACATTCCAAGTAATATTCGGCATGCTAATTACATTGCCGGTTGCCAAATTGCATTATCTCTTATAGTTTCCGAGATATGGACTATCGATAATTTACACCTTAGGCTCTGCTTCTAACTTGGGCCCAAATTGTAAAATGGTCTTATCTATTGGCGATTTCGTTCCAATTCACATTCCAAGGAATATTCGGCATGCTAATTACATTGCCGGTTGCCAAATTGCATTATCTCTTATAGTTTCCGAGATATGGACTATCGGTAATTTACACCTTAGGCTCTGCTTCTAACTTGGGCCCAAATTGTAAAATCGTCTTATCTATTGGCGATTTCGTTCCAATTCACATTCCAAGTAATATTCGGCATGCTAATTACATTGCCGGTTGCCAAATTGCATTATCTCTTATAGTTTCCGAGATATGGACTATCGATAATTTACACATTAGGCTCTGCTTCTAACTTGGGCCCAAATTGTAAAATGGTCTTATCTATTGGCGATTTCATTCCAATTCACATTCCAAGTAATATTCGGCATGCTAATTACATTGCCGGTTGCCAAATTGCATTATCTCTTATAGTTTCCGAGATATGGACTATCGATAATTTACACCTTAGGCTCTGCTTCTAACTTGGGCCCAAATTGTAAAATGGTCTTATCTATTGGCGATTTCGTTCCAATTCACATTCCAAGTAATATTCGGCATGTTAATTAAATTGCCGGTTGCCAAATTGCATTATCTCTTATAGTTTCCGAGATATGGACTATCGATAATTTACACCTTAGGCTCTGCTTCTAACTTGGGCCCAAATTGTAAAATCGTCTTATCTATTGGCGATTTCTTTCCAATTCACATTCCAAGTAATATTCGGCATGCTAATTACATTGCCGGTTGCCAAATTGCATTATCTCTTATAGTTTCCGAGATATGGACTATCGATAATTTACACCTTAGGCTCTGCTTCTAACTTGGGCCCAAATTGTAAAATGGTCTTATCTATTGGCGATTTCGTTACAATTCACATTCCAAGTAATATTCGGCATGCTAATTACATAGCCGGTTGCCAAATTGAATTATCTCCTATAGTTTCCGAGATATGAACTATCGATAATTTACACCTTAGGCTCTGCTTCTAACTTGGGCCCAAATTGTAAAATGGTCTTACCTATTGGCGATTTCGTTCCAATTCACATTCCAAGTAATATTCGGCATGCTAGTTACATTGCCGGTGGCCAAGTTGCATTATCTCTTATAGTTTCCGAGATATGGACTATCGATAATTTACACCTTAGGCTCTGCTTCTAACTTGGGCCCAAATTGTAAAATGGTCTTATCTATTGGCGATTTCGTTCCAATTCACATTCCAAGTAATATTCGGCATGCTAATTACATTGCCGGTTCCCAAATTGCATTATCTCTTATAGTTTCCGAGATATGGACTATCGATTATTTTTAACCTTAGGCTCTGCTTCTAACTTGGGCCAAAACTGTAAAATGGTCTTATCTATTGGCGATTTCGTTCCAATTCACATTCCAAGTAGTATTCGGCATGCTAGTTACATTGCCAGTTGCCAAATTGCATTATCTCTTATAGTTTCCGAGATATGAACTATCGATAATTTACACCTTAGGCTCTGCTTCTAACTTGGGCCCAAATTGTAAAATGGTCTTATCTATTGGCGATTTCGTCCCAATTCACATTCCAAGTAATATTCGGCATGCTAATTACATTGCCAGTTGCCAAATTGCATTATCTCTTATAGTTTTCGAGATATGGACTATGGATAATTTACACCTTAGGCTCTGCTTCTAACTTGGGCCCAAATTGTAAAATGGTCTTATCTATTGGCGATTTCATTCCAATTCACATTCCAAGTAATATTCGGCATGCTAATTACATTGCCGTTTGCCAAATTGTTTTATCTCTTATAGTTTCCGAGATATGGACTATCGATAATTTACACCTTAGGCTCTGCTTCTAACTTGGGCCCAAATTGTAAAATGGTCTTATCTATTGGCGATTTCGTTCCAATTCACATTCCAAGTAATATTCGGCATGCTAATTACATTGCCGGTTGCCAAATTGCATTATCTCTTATAGTTTCCGAGATATGGACTATCGGTAATTTACACCTTAGGCTCTGCTTCTAACTTGGGCCCAAATTGTAAAATCGTCTTATCTATTGGCGATTTCGTTCCAATTCACATTCCAAGTAATATTCGGCATGCTAATTACATTGCCGGTTGCCAAATTGCATTATCTCTTATAGTTTCCGAGATATGGACTATCGATAATTTACACCTTCGGCTCTGCTTCTAACTTGGGCCCAAATTGTAAAATGGTCTTATCTATTGGCGATTTCATTCCAATTCACATTCCAAGTAATATTCGGCATGCTAATTACATTGCCGGTTGCCAAATTGCATTATCTCTTATAGTTTCCGAGATATGGACTATCGGTAATTTACACCTTAGGCTCTGCTTCTAACTTGGGGCCAAATTGTAAAATGGTCTTATCTATTGGCGATTTCGTTCCAATTCACATTCCTAGTAATATTCGGCATGCTAATTACATTGCCGGTTGCCAAATTGTATTATCTCTTATAGTTTCCGAGATATGGACTATCGGTAATTTACACCTTAGGCTCTGCTTCTAACTTGGGCCCAAATTGTAAAATCGTCTTATCTATTGGCGATTTCGTTCCAATTCACATTCCAAGTAATATTCGGCATGCTGATTACATTGCCGGTTGCCAAATTGCATTATCTCTTATAATTTCCGAGATATGGACTATCGATAATTTACACCTTAGGCTCTGCTTCTAACTTGGGCCCAAATTGTAAAATGGTCTTATCTATTGGCGATTTCGTTCCAATTCACATTCCAAGTAATATTCGGCATGCTAATTACATTGCCGGTTGCCAAATTGAATTATCTCTTATAGTTTCCGAGATATGGACTATCGATAATTTACACCTTAGGCTCTGCTTCTAACTTGGGCCCAAATTGTAAAATGGTCTTATCTATTGGCGATTTCGTTCCAATTCACATTCCAAGTGGTATTCGGCATGCTAATTACATTGCCGGTTGCCAAATTGCATTATCTCTTATAGTTTCCGAGATATGGACTATCGATAATTTACACCTTAGGCTCTGCTTCTAACTTGGGCCCAAATTGTAAAATGGTCTTATCTATTGGCGATTTCGTTCCAATTCACATTCCAAGTAATATTCGGCATGCTAATTACATTGCCGGTTGCCAAATTGCATTATCTCTTATAGTTTCCGAGATATGGACTATCGATAATTTACACCTTAGGCTCTGCTTCTAACTTGGGCCCAAATTGTAAAATCGCCTTATCTATTGGCGATTTCGTTCCAATTCACATTCCAAATAATATTCGGCATGCTAATTACATTGCCGGTTGCCAAATTGCATTATCTCTTATAGTTTCCGAGATATGGACTATCGATAATTTACACCTTAGGCTCTGCTTCTAACTTGGGCCCAAATTGTAAAATGGTCTTATCTATTGGCGATTTCGTTCCAATTCACATTCCAAGTAATATCCGGCATGCTAATTACATTGCCGGTTGCCAAATTGAATTATCTCTTATAGTTTCCGAGATATGGACTATGGATAATTTACACCTTAGGCTCTGCTTCTAACTTGGGCCCAAATTGTAAAATGGTCTTATCTATTGGCGATTTCATTCCAATTCACATTCCAAGTAATATTCGGCATGCTAATTACATTGCCGGTTGCCAAATTGCATTATCTCTTATAGTTTCCGAGATATGGACTATCGATAATTTACACCTTAGGCTCTGCTTCTAACTTGGGCCCAAATTGTAAAATGGTCTTATCTATTGGCGATTTCGTTCCAATTCACATTCCAAGTAATATTCGGCATGCTAATTACATTGCCGGTTGCCAAATTGCATTATCTCTTATAGTTTCCGAAATATGGACTATCGGTAATTTACACCTTAGGCTCTGCTTCTAACTTGGGCCCAAATTGTAAAATCGTCTTATCTATTGGCGATTTCGTTCCAATTCACATTCCAAGTAATATTCGGCATGCTAATTACATTGCCAGTTGCCAAATTGCATTATCTCTTATAGTTTCCGAGATATGGACTATGGATAATTTACACCTTAGGCTCTGCTTCTAACTTGGGCCCAAATTGTAAAATGGTCTTATCTATTGGCGATTTCGTTCCAATTCACATTCCAAGTAATATTCGGCATGCTAATTACATTGCCGGTTGCCAAATTGCATTATCTCTTATAGTTTCAGAGATATGGACTATCGATAATTTACACCTTAGGCTCTGCTTCTAACTTGGGCCCAAATTGTAAAATGGTCTTATCTATTGGCTATTTCGTTCCAATTCACATTCCAAGTAATATTCGGCATGCTAATTACATTGCCGGTTGCCAAATTGCATTATCTCTTATAGTTTCCGAGATATGGACTATCGATAATTTACACCTTAGGATCTGCTTCTAACTTGGGCCCAAATTGTAAAATGGTCTTATCTATTGGCGATTTCGTTCCAATTCACATTCCAAGTAATATTCGGCATGCTAATTACATTGCCGGTTGCCAAATTGAATTATCTCCTATAGTTTCCGAGATATGGACTATCGATAATTTACACCTTAGGCTCTGCTTCTAACTTGGGCCCAAATTGTAAAATGGTCTTACCTATTTTCGATTTCGTTCCAATTCACATTCCAAGTAATATTCGGCATGCTAATTACATTGCCGGTGGCCAAGTTGCATTATCTCTTATAGTTTCCGAGATATGGACTATCGATAATTTACACCTTAGGCTCTGCTTCTAACTTGGGCCCAAATTGTAAAATGGTCTTATCTATTGGCGATTTCGTTCCAATTCACATTCCAAGTAATATTCGGCATGCTAATTACATTGCCGGTTGCCAAATTGCATTATCTCTTATAGTTTCCGAGATATGGACTATCGATAATTTACACCTTAGGCTCTGCTTCTAACTTGGGCCCAAATTGTAAAATGGTCTTATCTATTGGCGATTTCGTTCCAATTCACATTCCAAGTAATATTCGGCATGCTAATTACATTGCCGGTTGCCAAATTGAATTATCTCCTATAGTTTCCGAGATATGGACTATCGATAATTTACACCTTAGGCTCTGCTTCTAACTTGGGCCCAAATTGTAAAATGGTCTTACCTATTGGCAATTTCATTCCAATTCACATTCCAAGTAATATTCGGCATGCTAATTACATTGCCGGTTGCCAAATTGCATTATCTCTTATAGTTTCCGAGATATGGACTATCGATAATTTACACCTTAGGCTCTGCTTCTAACTTGGGCCCAAATTGTAAAATGGTCTTATCTATTGGCGATTTCGTTCCAATTCACATTCCAAGTAATATTCGGCATGCTAATTACATTGCCGGTTCCCAAATTGCATTATCTCTTATAGTTTCCGAGATATGGACTATCGATTATTTTTAACCTTAGGCTCTGCTTCTAACTTGGGCCCAAATTGTAAAATGGTCTTATCTATTGGCGATTTCGTCCCAATTCACATTCCAAGTAATATTCGGCATGCTAATTACATTGCCAGTTGCCAAATTGCATTATCTCTTATAGTTTCCGAGATATGGACTATGGATAATTTACACCTTAGGCTCTGCTTCTAACTTGGGCCCAAATTGTAAAATGGTCTTATCTATTGGCGATTTCATTCCAATTCACATTCCAAGTAATATTCGGCATGCTAATAACATTGCCGGTTGCCAAATTGCATTATCTCTTATAGTTTCCGAGATATGGACTATCGATAATTTACACCTTAGGCTCTGCTTCTAACTTGGGCCCAAATTGTAAAATGGTCTTATCTATTGGCAATTTCATTCCAATTCACATTCCAAGTAATATTCGGCATGCTAATTACATTGCCGGTTCCCAAAATGCATTATCTCTTATAGTTTCCGAGATATGGACTATCGATAATTTACACCTCAGGCTCTGCTTCTAACTTGGGCCCATATTGTAAAATGGTCTTATCTATTGGCGATTTCGTTCCAATTCACATTCCAAGTAATATTCGGCATGCTAATTACATTGCCGGTTCCCAAATTGCATTATCTCTTATAGTTTCCGAGATATGGACTATCGATTATTTTTAACCTTAGGCTCTGCTTCTAACTTGGGCCCAAATTGTAAAATGGTCTTATCTATTGGCGATTTCGTCCCAATTCACATTCCAAGTAGTATTCGGCATGCTAATTACATTGCCGGTTGCCAAATTGCATTATCTCTTATAGTTTCCGAGATATGGACTATCGATAATTTACACCTTAGGCTCTGCTTCTAACTTGGGCCCAAATTGTAAAATGGTCTTATCTATTGGCGATTTCGTCCCAATTCACATTCCAAGTAATATTCGGCATGCTAATTACATTGCCAGTTGCCAAATTGCATTATCTCTTATAGTTTCCGAGATATGGACTATGGATAATTTACACCTTAGGCTCTGCTTCTAACTTGGGCCCAAATTGTAAAATGGTCTTATCTATTGGCAATTTCATTCCAATTCACATTCCAAGTAATATTCGGCATGCTAATTACATTGCCGGTTGCCAAATTGCATTATCTCTTATAGTTTCCGAGATATGGACTATCGATAATTTACACCTTAGGCTCTGCTTCTAACTTGGGCCCAAATTGTAAAATGGTCTTATCTATTGGCGATTTCGTCCCAATTCACATTCCAAGTAATATTCGGCATGCTAATTACATTGCCAGTTGCCAAATTGCATTATCTCTTATAGTTTCCGAGATATGGACTATGGATAATTTACACCTTAGGCTCTGCTTCTAACTTGGGCCCAAATTGTAAAATGGTCTTATCTATTGGCGATTTCATTCCAATTCACATTCCAAGTAATATTCGGCATGCTAATAACATTGCCGGTTGCCAAATTGCATTATCTCTTATAGTTTCCGAGATATGGACTATCGATAATTTACACCTTAGGCTCTGCTTCTAACTTGGGCCCAAATTGTAAAATGGTCTTATCTATTGGCGATTTCGTTCCAATTCACATTCCAAGTAATATTCGGCATGCTAATTACATTGCCGGTTGCCAAATTGCATTATCTCTTATAGTTTCCGAGATATGGACTATCGGTAATTTACACCTTAGGCTCTGCTTCTAACTTGGGCCCAAATTGTAAAATCGTCTTATCTATTGGCGATTTCGTTCCAATTCACATTCCAAGTAATATTCGGCATGCTAATTACATTGCCGGTTGCCAAATTGCATTATCTCTTATAGTTTCCGAGATATGGACTATCGATAATTTACACCTTAGGCTCTGCTTCTAACTTGGGCCCAAAGTGTAAAATGGTCTTATCTATTGGCGATTTCATTCCAATTCACATTCCAAGTAATATTCGGCATGCTAATTACATTGCCGGTTGCCAAATTGCATTATCTCTTATAGTTTCCGAGATATGGACTATCGATAATTTACACCTTAGGCTCTGCTTCTAACTTGGGCCCAAATTGTAAAATGGTCTTATCTATTGGCGATTTCGTTCCAATTCACATTCCAAGTAATTTTCGGCATGCTAATTACATTGCCGGTTGCCAAATTGCATTATCTCTTATAGTTTCCGAGATATGGACTATCGATAATTTACACCTTAGGCTCTGCTTATAACTTGGGCCCAAATTGTAAAATGGTCTTATCTATTGGCGATTTCGTTCCAATTCACATTCCAAGTAATATCCGGCATGCTAATTACATTGCCGGTTGCCAAATTGAATTATCTCTTATAGTTTCCGAGATATGGACTATCGATAATTTACACCTTAGGCTCTGCTTCTAACTTGGGCCCAAATTGTAAAATAGTCTTACCTATTGGCGATTTCGTTCCAATTCACATTCCAGGTAATATTTGGCATGCTAATTACATTGCCGGTTGCCAAATTGCATTATCTCTTATAGATTCCGAGATATGGACTATCGATAATTTACACCTTAGGCTCTGCTTCTAACTTGGGCCCAAATTGTAAAATGGTCTTATCTATTGGCGATTTCGTTCCAATTCACATTCCAAGTAATATTCGGCATGCTAATTACATTGCCGGTTGCTAAATTGCATTATCTCTTATAGTTTCCGAGATATGGACTATCGATAATTTACATCTTAGGCTCTGCTTCTAACTTGGGCCCAAATTGTAAAATGGTCTTATCTATTGCCGATTTCGTTCCAATTCACATTCCAAGTAATATTCGGCATGCTAATTACATTGCCGGTTGCCAAATTGCATTATCTCTTATAGTTTCCGAGATATGGACTATCGATAATTTACACCTTAGGCTCTGCTTCTAACTTGGGCCCAAATTGTAAAATGGTCTTATCTATTGGCGATTTCGTTCCAATTCACATTCCAAGGAATATTCGGCATGCTAATTACATTGCCGGTTGCCAAATTGCATTATCTCTTATAGTTTCCGAGATATGGACTATCGGTAATTTACACCTTAGGCTCTGCTTCTAACTTGGGCCCAAATTGTAAAATCGTCTTATCTATTGGCGATTTCGTTCCAATTCACATTCCAAGTAATATTCGGCATGCTAATTACATTGCCGGTTGCCAAATTGCATTATCTCTTATAGTTTCCGAGATATGGACTATCGATAATTTACACATTAGGCTCTGCTTCTAACTTGGGCCCAAATTGTAAAATGGTCTTATCTATTGGCGATTTCATTCCAATTCACATTCCAAGTAATATTCGGCATGCTAATTACATTGCCGGTTGCCAAATTGCATTATCTCTTATAGTTTCCGAGATATGGACTATCGATAATTTACACCTTAGGCTCTGCTTCTAACTTGGGCCCAAATTGTAAAATGGTCTTATCTATTGGCGATTTCGTTCCAATTCACATTCCAAGTAATATTCGGCATGTTAATTAAATTGCCGGTTGCCAAATTGCATTATCTCTTATAGTTTCCGAGATATGGACTATCGATAATTTACACCTTAGGCTCTGCTTCTAACTTGGGCCCAAATTGTAAAATCGTCTTATCTATTGGCGATTTCTTTCCAATTCACATTCCAAGTAATATTCGGCATGCTAATTACATTGCCGGTTGCCAAATTGCATTATCTCTTATAGTTTCCGAGATATGGACTATCGATAATTTACACCTTAGGCTCTGCTTTTAACTTGGGCCCAAATTGTAAAATGGTCTTATCTATTGGCGATTTCGTTACAATTCACATTCCAAGTAATATTCGGCATGCTAATTACATAGCCGGTTGCCAAATTGAATTATCTCCTATAGTTTCCGAGATATGAACTATCGATAATTTACACCTTAGGCTCTGCTTCTAACTTGGGCCCAAATTGTAAAATGGTCTTACCTATTGGCGATTTCGTTCCAATTCACATTCCAAGTAATATTCGGCATGCTAGTTACATTGCCGGTGGCCAAGTTGCATTATCTCTTATAGTTTCCGAGATATGGACTATCGATAATTTACACCTTAGGCTCTGCTTCTAACTTGGGCCCAAATTGTAAAATGGTCTTATCTATTGGCGATTTCGTTCCAATTCACATTCCAAGTAATATTCGGCATGCTAATTACATTGCCGGTTCCCAAATTGCATTATCTCTTATAGTTTCCGAGATATGGACTATCGATTATTTTTAACCTTAGGCTCTGCTTCTAACTTGGGCCAAAACTGTAAAATGGTCTTATCTATTGGCGATTTCGTTCCAATTCACATTCCAAGTAGTATTCGGCATGCTAGTTACATTGCCGGTTGCCAAATTGCATTATCTCTTATAGTTTCCGAGATATGAACTATCGATAATTTACACCTTAGGCTCTGCTTCTAACTTGGGCCCAAATTGTAAAATGGTCTTATCTATTGGCGATTTCGTCCCAATTCACATTCCAAGTAATATTCGGCATGCTAATTACATTGCCAGTTGCCAAATTGCATTATCTCTTATAGTTTTCGAGATATGGACTATGGATAATTTACACCTTAGGCTCTGCTTCTAACTTGGGCCCAAATTGTAAAATGGTCTTATCTATTGGCGATTTCATTCCAATTCACATTCCAAGTAATATTCGGCATGCTAATTACATTGCCGTTTGCCAAATTGTTTTATCTCTTATAGTTTCCGAGATATGGACTATCGATAATTTACACCTTAGGCTCTGCTTCTAACTTGGGCCCAAATTGTAAAATGGTCTTATCTATTGGCGATTTCGTTCCAATTCACATTCCAAGTAATATTCGGCATGCTAATTACATTGCCGGTTGCCAAATTGCATTATCTCTTATAGTTTCCGAGATATGGACTATCGGTAATTTACACCTTAGGCTCTGCTTCTAACTTGGGCCCAAATTGTAAAATCGTCTTATCTATTGGCGATTTCGTTCCAATTCACATTCCAAGTAATATTCGGCATGCTAATTACATTGCCGGTTGCCAAATTGCATTATCTCTTATAGTTTCCGAGATATGGACTATCGATAATTTACACCTTCGGCTCTGCTTCTAACTTTGGCCCAAATTGTAAAATGGTCTTATCTATTGGCGATTTCATTCCAATTCACATTCCAAGTAATATTCGGCATGCTAATTACATTGCCGGTTGCCAAATTGCATTATCTCTTATAGTTTCCGAGATATGGACTATCGGTAATTTACACCTTAGGCTCTGCTTCTAACTTGGGGCCAAATTGTAAAATGGTCTTATCTATTGGCGATTTCGTTCCAATTCACATTCCTAGTAATATTCGGCATGCTAATTACATTGCCGGTTGCCAAATTGTATTATCTCTTATAGTTTCCGAGATATGGACTATCGGTAATTTACACCTTAGGCTCTGCTTCTAACTTGGGCCCAAATTGTAAAATCGTCTTATCTATTGGCGATTTCGTTCCAATTCACATTCCAAGTAATATTCGGCATGCTGATTACATTGCCGGTTGCCAAATTGCATTATCTCTTATAATTTCCGAGATATGGACTATCGATAATTTACACCTTAGGCTCTGCTTCTAACTTGGGCCCAAATTGTAAAATGGTCTTATCTATTGGCGATTTCGTTCCAATTCACATTCCAAGTAATATTCGGCATGCTAATTACATTGCCGGTTGCCAAATTGAATTATCTCTTATAGTTTCCGAGATATGGACTATCGATAATTTACACCTTAGGCTCTGCTTCTAACTTGGGCCCAAATTGTAAAATGGTCTTATCTATTGGCGATTTCGTTCCAATTCACATTCCAAGTGGTATTCGGCATGCTAATTACATTGCCGGTTGCCAAATTGCATTATCTCTTATAGTTTCCGAGATATGGACTATCGATAATTTACACCTTAGGCTCTGCTTCTAACTTGGGCCCAAATTGTAAAATGGTCTTATCTATTGGCGATTTCGTTCCAATTCACATTCCAAGTAATATTCGGCATGCTAATTACATTGCCGGTTGCCAAATTGCATTATCTCTTATAGTTTCCGAGATATGGACTATCGATAATTTACACCTTAGGCTCTGCTTCTAACTTGGGCCCAAATTGTAAAATGGTCTTATCTATTGGCGATTTCGTCCCAATTCACATTCCAAGTAATATTCGGCATGCTAATTACATTGCCAGTTGCCAAATTGCATTATCTCTTATAGTTTCCGAGATATGGACTATGGATAATTTACACCTTAGGCTCTGCTTCTAACTTGGGCCCAAATTGTAAAATGGTCTTATCTATTGGCGATTTCATTCCAATTCACATTCCAAGTAATATTCGGCATGCTAATAACATTGCCGGTTGCCAAATTGCATTATCTCTTATAGTTTCCGAGATATGGACTATCGATAATTTACACCTTAGGCTCTGCTTCTAACTTGGGCCCAAATTGTAAAATGGTCTTATCTATTGGCGATTTCGTTCCAATTCACATTCCAAGTAATATTCGGCATGCTAATTACATTGCCGGTTGCCAAATTGCATTATCTCTTATAGTTTCCGAGATATGGACTATCGGTAATTTACACCTTAGGCTCTGCTTCTAACTTGGGCCCAAATTGTAAAATCGTCTTATCTATTGGCGATTTCGTTCCAATTCACATTCCAAGTAATATTCGGCATGCTAATTACATTGCCGGTTGCCAAATTGCATTATCTCTTATAGTTTCCGAGATATGGACTATCGATAATTTACACCTTAGGCTCTGCTTCTAACTTGGGCCCAAAGTGTAAAATGGTCTTATCTATTGGCGATTTCATTCCAATTCACATTCCAAGTAATATTCGGCATGCTAATTACATTGCCGGTTGCCAAATTGCATTATCTCTTATAGTTTCCGAGATATGGACTATCGATAATTTACACCTTAGGCTCTGCTTCTAACTTGGGCCCAAATTGTAAAATGGTCTTATCTATTGGCGATTTCGTTCCAATTCACATTCCAAGTAATTTTCGGCATGCTAATTACATTGCCGGTTGCCAAATTGCATTATCTCTTATAGTTTCCGAGATATGGACTATCGATAATTTACACCTTAGGCTCTGCTTATAACTTGGGCCCAAATTGTAAAATGGTCTTATCTATTGGCGATTTCGTTCCAATTCACATTCCAAGTAATATCCGGCATGCTAATTACATTGCCGGTTGCCAAATTGAATTATCTCTTATAGTTTCCGAGATATGGACTATCGATAATTTACACCTTAGGCTCTGCTTCTAACTTGGGCCCAAATTGTAAAATAGTCTTACCTATTGGCGATTTCGTTCCAATTCACATTCCAGGTAATATTTGGCATGCTAATTACATTGCCGGTTGCCAAATTGCATTATCTCTTATAGATTCCGAGATATGGACTATCGATAATTTACACCTTAGGCTCTGCTTCTAACTTGGGCCCAAATTGTAAAATGGTCTTATCTATTGGCGATTTCGTTCCAATTCACATTCCAAGTAATATTCGGCATGCTAATTACATTGCCGGTAGCTAAATTGCATTATCTCTTATAGTTTCCGAGATATGGACTATCGATAATTTACATCTTAGGCTCTGCTTCTAACTTGGGCCCAAATTGTAAAATGGTCTTATCTATTGCCGATTTCGTTCCAATTCACATTCCAAGTAATATTCGGCATGCTAATTACATTGCCGGTTGCCAAATTGCATTATCTCTTATAGTTTCCGAGATATGGACTATCGATAATTTACACCTTAGGCTCTGCTTCTAACTTGGGCCCAAATTGTAAAATGGTCTTATCTATTGGCGATTTCGTTCCAATTCACATTCCAAGGAATATTCGGCATGCTAATTACATTGCCGGTTGCCAAATTGCATTATCTCTTATAGTTTCCGAGATATGGACTATCGGTAATTTACACCTTAGGCTCTGCTTCTAACTTGGGCCCAAATTGTAAAATCGTCTTATCTATTGGCGATTTCGTTCCAATTCACATTCCAAGTAATATTCGGCATGCTAATTACATTGCCGGTTGCCAAATTGCATTATCTCTTATAGTTTCCGAGATATGGACTATCGATAATTTACACATTAGGCTCTGCTTCTAACTTGGGCCCAAATTGTAAAATGGTCTTATCTATTGGCGATTTCATTCCAATTCACATTCCAAGTAATATTCGGCATGCTAATTACATTGCCGGTTGCCAAATTGCATTATCTCTTATAGTTTCCGAGATATGGACTATCGGTAATTTACACCTTAGGCTCTGCTTCTAACTTGGGCCCAAATTGTAAAATCGTCTTATCTATTGGCGATTTCGTTCCAATTCACATTCCAAGTAATATTCGGCATGCTAATTACATTGCCGGTTGCCAAATTGCATTATCTCTTATAGTTTCCGAGATATGGACTATCGATAATTTACACCTTAGGCTCTGCTTCTAACTTGGGCCCAAATTGTAAAATCGTCTTATCTATTGGCGATTTCTTTCCAATTCACATTCCAAGTAATATTCGGCATGCTAATTACATTGCCGGTTGCCAAATTGCATTATCTCTTATAGTTTCCGAGATATGGACTATCGATAATTTACACCTTAGGCTCTGCTTTTAACTTGGGCCCAAATTGTAAAATGGTCTTATCTATTGGCGATTTCGTTACAATTCACATTCCAAGTAATATTCGGCATGCTAATTACATAGCCGGTTGCCAAATTGAATTATCTCCTATAGTTTCCGAGATATGAACTATCGATAATTTACACCTTAGGCTCTGCTTCTAACTTGGGCCCAAATTGTAAAATGGTCTTACCTATTGGCGATTTCGTTCCAATTCACATTCCAAGTAATATTCGGCATGCTAGTTACATTGCCGGTGGCCAAGTTGCATTATCTCTTATAGTTTCCGAGATATGGACTATCGATAATTTACACCTTAGGCTCTGCTTCTAACTTGGGCCCAAATTGTAAAATGGTCTTATCTATTGGCGATTTCGTTCCAATTCACATTCCAAGTAATATTCGGCATGCTAATTACATTGCCGGTTCCCAAATTGCATTATCTCTTATAGTTTCCGAGATATGGACTATCGATTATTTTTAACCTTAGGCTCTGCTTCTAACTTGGGCCAAAACTGTAAAATGGTCTTATCTATTGGCGATTTCGTTCCAATTCACATTCCAAGGAATATTCGGCATGCTAATTACATTGCCGGTTGCCAAATTGCATTATCTCTTATAGTTTCCGAGATATGGACTATCGGTAATTTACACCTTAGGCTCTGCTTCTAACTTGGGCCCAAATTGTAAAATCGTCTTATCTATTGGCGATTTCGTTCCAATTCACATTCCAAGTAATATTCGGCATGCTAATTACATTGCCGGTTGCCAAATTGCATTATCTCTTATAGTTTCCGAGATATGGACTATCGATAATTTACACATTAGGCTCTGCTTCTAACTTGGGCCCAAATTGTAAAATGGTCTTATCTATTGGCGATTTCATTCCAATTCACATTCCAAGTAATATTCGGCATGCTAATTACATTGCCGGTTGCCAAATTGCATTATCTCTTATAGTTTCCGAGATATGGACTATCGATAATTTACACCTTAGGCTCTGCTTCTAACTTGGGCCCAAATTGTAAAATGGTCTTATCTATTGGCGATTTCGTTCCAATTCACATTCCAAGTAATATTCGGCATGTTAATTAAATTGCCGGTTGCCAAATTGCATTATCTCTTATAGTTTCCGAGATATGGACTATCGATAATTTACACCTTAGGCTCTGCTTCTAACTTGGGCCCAAATTGTAAAATCGTCTTATCTATTGGCGATTTCTTTCCAATTCACATTCCAAGTAATATTCGGCATGCTAATTACATTGCCGGTTGCCAAATTGCATTATCTCTTATAGTTTCCGAGATATGGACTATCGATAATTTACACCTTAGGCTCTGCTTTTAACTTGGGCCCAAATTGTAAAATGGTCTTATCTATTGGCGATTTCGTTACAATTCACATTCCAAGTAATATTCGGCATGCTAATTACATAGCCGGTTGCCAAATTGAATTATCTCCTATAGTTTCCGAGATATGGACTATCGATAATTTACACCTTAGGCTCTGCTTCTAACTTGGGCCCAAATTGTAAAATGGTCTTACCTATTGGCGATTTCGTTCCAATTCACATTCCAAGTAATATTCGGCATGCTAGTTACATTGCCGGTGGCCAAGTTGCATTATCTCTTATAGTTTCCGAGATATGGACTATCGATAATTTACACCTTAGGCTCTGCTTCTAACTTGGGCCCAAATTGTAAAATGGTCTTATCTATTGGCGATTTCGTTCCAATTCACATTCCAAGTAATATTCGGCATGCTAATTACATTGCCGGTTCCCAAATTGCATTATCTCTTATAGTTTCCGAGATATGGACTATCGATTATTTTTAACCTTAGGCTCTGCTTCTAACTTGGGCCAAAACTGTAAAATGGTCTTATCTATTGGCGATTTCGTTCCAATTCACATTCCAAGTAGTATTCGGCATGCTAGTTACATTGCCGGTTGCCAAATTGCATTATCTCTTATAGTTTCCGAGATATGAACTATCGATAATTTACACCTTAGGCTCTGCTTCTAACTTGGGCCCAAATTGTAAAATGGTCTTATCTATTGGCGATTTCGTCCCAATTCACATTCCAAGTAATATTCGGCATGCTAATTACATTGCCAGTTGCCAAATTGCATTATCTCTTATAGTTTTCGAGATATGGACTATGGATAATTTACACCTTAGGCTCTGCTTCTAACTTGGGCCCAAATTGTAAAATGGTCTTATCTATTGGCGATTTCATTCCAATTCACATTCCAAGTAATATTCGGCATGCTAATTACATTGCCGTTTGCCAAATTGTTTTATCTCTTATAGTTTCCGAGATATGGACTATCGATAATTTACACCTTAGGCTCTGCTTCTAACTTGGGCCCAAATTGTAAAATGGTCTTATCTATTGGCGATTTCGTTCCAATTCACATTCCAAGTAATATTCGGCATGCTAATTACATTGCCGGTTGCCAAATTGCATTATCTCTTATAGTTTCCGAGATATGGACTATCGGTAATTTACACCTTAGGCTCTGCTTCTAACTTGGGCCCAAATTGTAAAATCGTCTTATCTATTGGCGATTTCGTTCCAATTCACATTCCAAGTAATATTCGGCATGCTAATTACATTGCCGGTTGCCAAATTGCATTATCTCTTATAGTTTCCGAGATATGGACTATCGATAATTTACACCTTCGGCTCTGCTTCTAACTTGGGCCCAAATTGTAAAATGGTCTTATCTATTGGCGATTTCATTCCAATTCACATTCCAAGTAATATTCGGCATGCTAATTACATTGCCGGTTGCCAAATTGCATTATCTCTTATAGTTTCCGAGATATGGACTATCGGTAATTTACACCTTAGGCTCTGCTTCTAACTTGGGGCCAAATTGTAAAATGGTCTTATCTATTGGCGATTTCGTTCCAATTCACATTCCTAGTAATATTCGGCATGCTAATTACATTGCCGGTTGCCAAATTGTATTATCTCTTATAGTTTCCGAGATATGGACTATCGGTAATTTACACCTTAGGCTCTGCTTCTAACTTGGGCCCAAATTGTAAAATCGTCTTATCTATTGGCGATTTCGTTCCAATTCACATTCCAAGTAATATTCGGCATGCTGATTACATTGCCGGTTGCCAAATTGCATTATCTCTTATAATTTCCGAGATATGGACTATCGATAATTTACACCTTAGGCTCTGCTTCTAACTTGGGCCCAAATTGTAAAATGGTCTTATCTATTGGCGATTTCGTTCCAATTCACATTCCAAGTAATATTCGGCATGCTAATTACATTGCCGGTTGCCAAATTGAATTATCTCTTATAGTTTCCGAGATATGGACTATCGATAATTTACACCTTAGGCTCTGCTTCTAACTTGGGCCCAAATTGTAAAATGGTCTTATCTATTGGCGATTTCGTTCCAATTCACATTCCAAGTGGTATTCGGCATGCTAATTACATTGCCGGTTGCCAAATTGCATTATCTCTTATAGTTTCCGAGATATGGACTATCGATAATTTACACCTTAGGCTCTGCTTCTAACTTGGGCCCAAATTGTAAAATGGTCTTATCTATTGGCGATTTCGTTCCAATTCACATTCCAAGTAATATTCGGCATGCTAATTACATTGCCGGTTGCCAAATTGCATTATCTCTTATAGTTTCCGAGATATGGACTATCGATAATTTACACCTTAGGCTCTGCTTCTAACTTGGGCCCAAATTGTAAAATCGTCTTATCTATTGGCGATTTCTTTCCAATTCACATTCCAAGTAATATTCGGCATGCTAATTACATTGCCGGTTGCCAAATTGCATTATCTCTTATAGTTTCCGAGATATGGACTATCGATAATTTACACCTTAGGCTCTGCTTCTAACTTGGGCCCAAATTGTAAAATGGTCTTATCTATTGGCGATTTCGTTACAATTCACATTCCAAGTAATATTCGGCATGCTAATTACATTGCCGGTTGCCAAATTGCATTATCTCTTGTAGTTTCCGAGATATGGACTATCGATAATTTACACCTTAGGCTCTGCTTCTAACTTGGGCCCAAATTGTAAAATCGCCTTATCTATTGGCGATTTCGTTCCAATTCACATTCCAAATAATATTCGGCATGCTAATTACATTGCCGGTTGCCAAATTGCATTATCTCTTATAGTTTCCGAGATATGGACTATCGATAATTTACACCTTAGGCTCTGCTTCTAACTTGGGCCCAAATTGTAAAATGGTCTTATCTATTGGCGATTTCGTTCCAATTCACATTCCAAGTAATATCCGGCATGCTAATTACATTGCCGGTTGCCAAATTGAATTATCTCTTATAGTTTCCGAGATATGGACTATGGATAATTTACACCTTAGGCTCTGCTTCTAACTTGGGCCCAAATTGTAAAATGGTCTTATCTATTGGCGATTTCATTCCAATTCACATTCCAAGTAATATTCGGCATGCTAATTACATTGCCGGTTGCCAAATTGCATTATCTCTTATAGTTTCCGAGATATGGACTATCGATAATTTACACCTTAGGCTCTGCTTCTAACTTGGGCCCAAATTGTAAAATGGTCTTATCTATTGGCGATTTCGTTCCAATTCACATTCCAAGTAATATTCGGCATGCTAATTACATTGCCGGTTGCCAAATTGCATTATCTCTTATAGTTTCCGAAATATGGACTATCGGTAATTTACACCTTAGGCTCTGCTTCTAACTTGGGCCCAAATTGTAAAATCGTCTTATCTATTGGCGATTTCGTTCCAATTCACATTCCAAGTAATATTCGGCATGCTAATTACATTGCCAGTTGCCAAATTGCATTATCTCTTATTGTTTCCGAGATATGGACTATGGATAATTTACACCTTAGGCTCTGCTTCTAACTTGGGCCCAAATTGTAAAATGGTCTTATCTATTGGCGATTTCGTTCCAATTCACATTCCAAGTAATATTCGGCATGCTAATTACATTGCCGGTTGCCAAATTGCATTATCTTTTATAGTTTCCGAGATATGGACTATCGATAATTTACACCTTAGGCTCTGCTTCTAACTTGGGCCCAAATTGTAAAATGGCCTTATCTATTGGCGATTTCGTTCCAATTCACATTCCAAGTAATACTCGGCATGCTGATTACATTGCCGGTTGCCAAATTGCATTATCTCTTATAGTTTCAGAGATATGGACTATCGATAATTTACACCTTAGGCTCTGCTTCTAACTTGGGCCCAAATTGTAAAATGGTCTTATCTATTGGCTATTTCGTTCCAATTCACATTCCAAGTAATATTCGGCATGCTAATTACATTGCCGGTTGCCAAATTGCATTATCTCTTATAGTTTCCGAGATATGGACTATCGATAATTTACACCTTAGGATCTGCTTCTAACTTGGGCCCAAATTGTAAAATGGTCTTATCTATTGGCGATTTCGTTCCAATTCACATTCCAAGTAATATTCGGCATGCTAATTACATTGCCGGTTGCCAAATTGAATTATCTCCTATAGTTTCCGAGATATGGACTATCGATAATTTACACCTTAGGCTCTGCTTCTAACTTGGGCCCAAATTGTAAAATGGTCTTACCTATTTTCGATTTCGTTCCAATTCACATTCCAAGTAATATTCGGCATGCTAATTACATTGCCGGTGGCCAAGTTGCATTATCTCTTATAGTTTCCGAGATATGGACTATCGATAATTTACACCTTAGGCTCTGCTTCTAACTTGGGCCCAAATTGTAAAATGGTCTTATCTATTGGCGATTTCGTTCCAATTCACATTCCAAGTAATATTCGGCATGCTAATTACATTGCCGGTTGCCAAATTGAATTATCTCCTATAGTTTCCGAGATATGGACTATCGATAATTTACACCTTAGGCTCTGCTTCTAACTTGGGCCCAAATTGTAAAATGGTCTTACCTATTGGCGATTTCGTTCCAATTCACATTCCAAGTAATATTCGGCATGCTAATTACTTTGCCGGTTCCCAAATTGCATTATCTCTTATAGTTTCCGAGATATGGACTATCGATTATTTTTAACCTTAGGCTCTGCTTCTAACTTGGGCCCAAATTGTAAAACGGTCTTATCTATTGGCGATTTCGTCCCAATTCACATTCCAAGTAGTATTCGGCATGCTAATTACATTGCCGGTTGCCAAATTGCATTATCTCTTATAGTTTCCGAGATATGGACTATCGATAATTTACACCTTAGGCTCTGCTTCTAACTTGGGCCCATATTGTAAAATGGTCTTATCTATTGGCGATTTCGTTCCAATTCACATTCCAAGTAATATTCGGCATGCTAATTACATTGCCGGTTCCCAAATTGCATTATCTCTTATAGTTTCCGAGATATGGACTATCGATTATTTTTAACCTTAGGCTCTGCTTCTAACTTGGGCCCAAATTGTAAAATGGTCTTATCTATTGGCGATTTCGTCCCAATTCACATTCCAAGTAGTATTCGGCATGCTAATTACATTGCCGGTTGCCAAATTGCATTATCTCTTATAGTTTCCGAGATATGGACTATCGATAATTTACACCTTAGGCTCTGCTTCTAACTTGGGCCCAAATTGTAAAATGGTCTTATCTATTGGCGATTTCGTCCCAATTCACATTCCAAGTAATATTCGGCATGCTAATTACATTGCCAGTTGCCAAATTGCATTATCTCTTATAGTTTCCGAGATATGGACTATGGATAATTTACACCTTAGGCTCTGCTTCTAACTTGGGCCCAAATTGTAAAATGGTCTTATCTATTGGCAATTTCATTCCAATTCACATTCCAAGTAATATTCGGCATGCTAATTACATTGCCGGTTGCCAAATTGCATTATCTCTTATAGTTTCCGAGATATGGACTATCGATAATTTACACCTTAGGCTCTGCTTCTAACTTGGGCCCAAATTGTAAAATGGTCTTATCTATTGGCGATTTCGTCCCAATTCACATTCCAAGTAATATTCGGCATGCTAATTACATTGCCAGTTGCCAAATTGCATTATCTCTTATAGTTTCCGAGATATGGACTATGGATAATTTACACCTTAGGCTCTGCTTCTAACTTGGGCCCAAATTGTAAAATGGTCTTATCTATTGGCGATTTCATTCCAATTCACATTCCAAGTAATATTCGGCATGCTAATAACATTGCCGGTTGCCAAATTGCATTATCTCTTATAGTTTCCGAGATATGGACTATCGATAATTTACACCTTAGGCTCTGCTTCTAACTTGGGCCCAAATTGTAAAATGGTCTTATCTATTGGCGATTTCGTTCCAATTCACATTCCAAGTAATATTCGGCATGCTAATTACATTGCCGGTTGCCAAATTGCATTATCTCTTATAGTTTCCGAGATATGGACTATCGATAATTTACACCTTAGGTTCTGCTTCTAACTTGGGCCCAAATTGTAAAATGGTCTTATCTATTGGCGATTTCGTTCCAATTCACATTCCAAGTAGTATTCGGCATGCTAATTACATTGCCGGTTGCCAAATTGCATTATCTCTTATAGTTTCCGAGATATGGACTATCGATAATTTACACCTTAGGTTCTGCTTCTAACTTGGGCCCAAATTGTAAAATGGTCTTATCTATTGGCGATTTCGTTCCAATTCACATTCCAAGTAATATTCGGCATGCTAATTACATTGCCAGTTGCCAAATTGCATTATCTCTTATAGTTTCCGAGATATGGACTATCGATAATTTACACCTTAGGCTCTGCTTCTAACTTGGGCCCAAATTGTAAAATGGTCTTATCTATTGGCGATTTCGTTCCAATTCACATTCCAAGTAATATTCGGCATGCTAATTACATTGCCGGTTGCCAAATTGCATTATCTCTTATAGTTTCCGAAATATGGACTATCGGTATTTTACACCTTAGGCTCTGCTTCTAACTTGGGCCCAAATTGTAAAATCGTCTTATCTATTGGCGATTTCGTTCCAATTCACATTCCAAGTAATATTCGGCATGCTAATTACATTGCCAGTTGCCAAATTGCATTATCTCTTATAGTTTCCGAGATATGGACTATGGATAATTTACACCTTAGGCTCTGCTTCTAACTTGGGCCCAAATTGTAAAATGGTCTTATCTATTGGCGATTTCGTTCCAATTCACATTCCAAGTAATATTCGGCATGCTAATTACATTGCCGGTTGCCAAATTGCATTATCTTTTATAGTTTCCGAGATATGGACTATCGATAATTTACACCTTAGGCTCTGCTTCTAACTTGGGCCCAAATTGTAAAATGGCCTTATCTATTGGCGATTTCGTTCCAATTCACATTCCAAGTAATACTCGGCATGCTGATTACATTGCCGGTTGCCAAATTGCATTATCTCTTATAGTTTCAGAGATATGGACTATCGATAATTTACACCTTAGGCTCTGCTTCTAACTTGGGCCCAAATTGTAAAATGGTCTTATCTATTGGCTATTTCGTTCCAATTCACATTCCAAGTAATATTCGGCATGCTGATTACATTGCCGGTTGCCAAATTGCATTATCTCTTATAGTTTCCGAGATATGGACTATCGATAATTTACACCTTAGGCTCTGCTTCTAACTTGGGCCCAAATTGTAAAATGGTCTTATCTATTGGCGATTTCGTTCCAATTCACATTCCAAGTAATATTCGGCATGCTAATTACATTGCCGGTTGCCAAATTGAATTATCTCCTATAGTTTCCGAGATATGGACTATCGATAATTTACACCTTAGGCTCTGCTTCTAACTTGGGCCCAAATTGTAAAATGGTCTTACCTATTGGCGATTTCGTTCCAATTCACATTCCAAGTAATATTCGGCATGCTAATTACATTGCCGGTTCCCAAATTGCATTATCTCTTATAGTTTCCGAGATATGGACTATCGATAATTTACACCTTAGGCTCTGCTTCTAACTTGGGCCCATATTGTAAAATGGTCTTATCTATTGGCGATTTCGTTCCAATTCACATTCCAAGTAATATTCGGCATGCTAATTACATTGCCGGTTCCCAAATTGCATTATCTCTTATAGTTTCCGAGATATGGACTATCGATTATTTTTAACCTTAGGCTCTGCTTCTAACTTGGGCCCAAATTGTAAAATGGTCTTATCTATTGGCGATTTCGTCCCAATTCACATTCCAAGTAGTATTCGGCATGCTAATTACATTGCCGGTTGCCAAATTGCATTATCTCTTATAGTTTCCGAGATATGGACTATCGATAATTTACACCTTAGGCTCTGCTTCTAACTTGGGCCCAAATTGTAAAATGGTCTTATCTATTGGCGATTTCGTCCCAATTCACATTCCAAGTAATATTCGGCATGCTAATTACATTGCCAGTTGCCAAATTGCATTATCTCTTATAGTTTCCGAGATATGGACTATGGATAATTTACACCTTAGGCTCTGCTTCTAACTTGGGCCCAAATTGTAAAATGGTCTTATCTATTGGCAATTTCATTCCAATTCACATTCCAAGTAATATTCGGCATGCTAATTACATTGCCGGTTGCCAAATTGCATTATCTCTTATAGTTTCCGAGATATGGACTATCGATAATTTACACCTTAGGCTCTGCTTCTAACTTGGGCCCAAATTGTAAAATGGTCTTATCTATTGGCGATTTCGTTCCAATTCACATTCCAAGTAATATTCGGCATGCTAATTATATTGCCGGTTGCCAAATTGCATTATCTCTTATAGTTTCCGAGATATGGACTATCGATTATTTACATCTTAGGCTCTGCTTCTAACTTGGGCCCAAATTGTAAAATGGTCTTATCTATTGGCGATTTCGTTCCAATTCACATTCCAAGTAATATTCGGCATGCTAATTACATTGCCGGTTGCCAAATTGCATTATCTCTTATAGTTTCCGAGATATGGACTATCGATAATTTACACCTTGGGCTCTGCTTCTAACTTGGGCCCAAATTGTAAAATGGTCTTATCTATTTGCGATTTCGTCCCAATTCACATTCCAAGTAATATTCGGCATGCTAATTACATTGCCGGTTGCCAAATTGCATTATCTCTTATAGTTTCCGAGATATGGACTATCGATAATTTACACCTTAGGCTCTGCTTCTAACTTGGGCCCAAATTGTAAAATGGTCTTACCTATTGGCGATTTCGTTCCAATTCACATTCCAAGTAATATTCGGCATGCTAATTACATTGCCGGTTGCCAAATTGCATTATCTCTTATAGTTTCCGAGATATGGACTATCGATAATTTACACCTTAGGTTCTGTTTCTAACTTGGGCCCAAATTGTAAAATCGTCTTATCTATTGGCGATTTCGTTCCAATTCACATTCCAAGTAATACTCGGCATGCTAATTACATTGCCGGTTGCCAAATTGCATTATCTCTTATAGTTTCCGAGATATGGACTATCGATAATTTACACCTTAGGCTCTGCTTCTAACTTTTGCCCAAATTGTAAAATGGTCTTATCTATTGGCGATTTCGTTCCAATTCACATTCCAAGTAATATTCGGCATGCTAATTACATTGCCGGTTGCCAAATTGAATTATCTCTTATAGTTTCCGAGATATGGACTATCGATAATTTACACCTTAGGCTCTGCTTCTAACTTGGGCCCAAATTGTAAAATGGTCTTATCTATTGGCGATTTTGTTCCAATTCACATTCCAAGTAGTATTCGGCATGCTAATTACATTGCCGGTTGCCAAATTGCATTATCTCTTATAGTTTCCGAGATATGGACTATCGATAATTTACACCTTAGGTTCTGCTTCTAACTTGGGCCCAAATTGTAAAATGGTCTTATCTATTGGCGATTTCGTTCCAATTCACATTCCAAGTAATATTCGGCATGCTAATTACATTGCCAGTTGCCAAATTGCATTATCTCTTATAGTTTCCGAGATATGGACTATCGATAATTTACACCTTAGGCTCTGCTTCTAACTTGGGCCCAAATTGTAAAATGGTCTTATCTATTGGCGATTTCGTTCCAATTCACATTCCAAGTAATATTCGGCATGCTAATTACATTGCCGGTTGCCAAATTGCATTATCTCTTATAGTTTCCGAAATATGGACTATCGGTAATTTACACCTTAGGCTCTGCTTCTAACTTGGGCCCAAATTGTAAAATCGTCTTATCTATTGGCGATTTCGTTCCAATTCTCATTCCAAGTAATATTCGGCATGCTAATTACATTGCCAGTTGCCAAATTGCATTATCTCTTATAGTTTCCGAGATATGGACTATGGATAATTTACACCTTAGGCTCTGCTTCTAACTTGGGCCCAAATTGTAAAATGGTCTTATCTATTGGCGATTTCGTTCCAATTCACATTCCAAGTAATATTCGGCATGCTAATTACATTGCCGGTTGCCAAATTGCATTATCTCTTATAGTTTCAGAGATATGGACTATCGATAATTTACACCTTAGGCTCTGCTTCTAACTTGGGCCCAAATTGTAAAATGGTCTTATCTATTGGCTATTTCGTTCCAATTCACATTCCAAGTAATATTCGGCATGCTGATTACATTGCCGGTTGCCAAATTGCATTATCTCTTATAGTTTCCGAGATATGGACTATCGATAATTTACACCTTAGGCTCTGCTTCTAACTTGGGCCCAAATTGTAAAATGGTCTTATCTATTGGCGATTTCGTTCCAATTCACATTCCAAGTAATATTCGGCATGCTAATTACATTGCCGGTTGCCAAATTGAATTATCTCCTATAGTTTCCGAGATATGGACTATCGATAATTTACACCTTAGGCTCTGCTTCTAACTTGGGCCCAAATTGTAAAATGGTCTTACCTATTGGCGATTTCGTTCCAATTCACATTCCAAGTAATATTCGGCATGCTAATTACATTGCCGGTTCCCAAATTGCATTATCTCTTATAGTTTCCGAGATATGGACTATCGATAATTTACACCTTAGGCTCTGCTTCTAACTTGGGCCCATATTGTAAAATGGTCTTATCTATTGGCGATTTCGTTCCAATTCACATTCCAAGTAATATTCGGCATGCTAATTACATTGCCGGTTCCCAAATTGCATTATCTCTTATAGTTTCCGAGATATGGACTATCGATTATTTTTAACCTTAGGCTCTGCTTCTAACTTGGGCCCAAATTGTAAAATGGTCTTATCTATTGGCGATTTCGTCCCAATTCACATTCCAAGTAGTATTCGGCATGCTAATTACATTGCCGGTTGCCAAATTGCATTATCTCTTATAGTTTCCGAGATATGGACTATCGATAATTTACACCTTAGGCTCTGCTTCTAACTTGGGCCCAAATTGTAAAATGGTCTTATCTATTGGCGATTTCGTCCCAATTCACATTCCAAGTAATATTCGGCATGCTAATTACATTGCCAGTTGCCAAATTGCATTATCTCTTATAGTTTCCGAGATATGGACTATGGATAATTTACACCTTAGGCTCTGCTTCTAACTTGGGCCCAAATTGTAAAATGGTCTTATCTATTGGCAATTTCATTCCAATTCACATTCCAAGTAATATTCGGCATGCTAATTACATTGCCGGTTGCCAAATTGCATTATCTCTTATAGTTTCCGAGATATGGACTATCGATAATTTACACCTTAGGCTCTGCTTCTAACTTGGGCCCAAATTGTAAAATGGTCTTATCTATTGGCGATTTCGTCCCAATTCACATTCCAAGTAATATTCGGCATGCTAATTACATTGCCAGTTGCCAAATTGCATTATCTCTTATAGTTTCCGAGATATGGACTATGGATAATTTACACCTTAGGCTCTGCTTCTAACTTGGGCCCAAATTGTAAAATGGTCTTATCTATTGGCGATTTCATTCCAATTCACATTCCAAGTAATATTCGGCATGCTAATAACATTGCCGGTTGCCAAATTGCATTATCTCTTATAGTTTCCGAGATATGGACTATCGATAATTTACACCTTAGGCTCTGCTTCTAACTTGGGCCCAAATTGTAAAATGGTCTTATCTATTGGCGATTTCGTTCCAATTCACATTCCAAGTAATATTCGGCATGCTAATTACATTGCCGGTTGCCAAATTGCATTATCTCTTATAGTTTCCGAGATATGGACTATCGGTAATTTACACCTTAGGCTCTGCTTCTAACTTGGGCCCAAATTGTAAAATCGTCTTATCTATTGGCGATTTCGTTCCAATTCACATTCCAAGTAATATTCGGCATGCTAATTACATTGCCGGTTGCCAAATTGCATTATCTCTTATAGTTTCCGAGATATGGACTATCGATAATTTACACCTTAGGCTCTGCTTCTAACTTGGGCCCAAAGTGTAAAATGGTCTTATCTATTGGCGATTTCATTCCAATTCACATTCCAAGTAATATTCGGCATGCTAATTACATTGCCGGTTGCCAAATTGCATTATCTCTTATAGTTTCAGAGATATGGACTATCGATAATTTACACCTTAGGCTCTGCTTCTAACTTGGGCCCAAATTGTAAAATGGTCTTATCTATTGGCTATTTCGTTCCAATTCACATTCCAAGTAATATTCGGCATGCTGATTACATTGCCGGTTGCCAAATTGCATTATCTCTTATAGTTTCCGAGATATGGACTATCGATAATTTACACCTTAGGCTCTGCTTCTAACTTGTGCCCAAATTGTAAAATGGTCTTATCTATTGGCGATTTCGTTCCAATTCACATTCCAAGTAATAGTCGGCATGCTAATTACATTGCCGGTTGCCAAATTGAATTATCTCCTATAGTTTCCGAGATATGGACTATCGATAATTTACACCTTAGGCTCTGCTTCTAACTTGGGCCCAAATTGTAAAATGGTCTTACCTATTGGCGATTTCGTTCCAATTCACATTCCAAGTAATATTCGGCATGCTAATTACATTGCCGGTTCCCAAATTGCATTATCTCTTATAGTTTCCGAGATATGGACTATCGATAATTTACACCTTAGGCTCTGCTTCTAACTTGGGCCCATATTGTAAAATGGTCTTATCTATTGGCGATTTCGTTCCAATTCACATTCCAAGTAATATTCGGCATGCTAATTACATTGCCGGTTCCCAAATTGCATTATCTCTTATAGTTTCCGAGATATGGACTATCGATTATTTTTAACCTTAGGCTCTGCTTCTAACTTGGGCCCAAATTGTAAAATGGTCTTATCTATTGGCGATTTCGTCCCAATTCACATTCCAAGTAGTATTCGGCATGCTAATTACATTGCCGGTTGCCAAATTGCATTATCTCTTATAGTTTCCGAGATATGGACTATCGATAATTTACACCTTAGGCTCTGCTTCTAACTTGGGCCCAAATTGTAAAATGGTCTTATCTATTGGCGATTTCGTCCCAATTCACATTCCAAGTAATATTCGGCATGCTAATTACATTGCCAGTTGCCAAATTGCATTATCTCTTATAGTTTCCGAGATATGGACTATGGATAATTTACACCTTAGGCTCTGCTTCTAACTTGGGCCCAAATTGTAAAATGGTCTTATCTATTGGCAATTTCATTCCAATTCACATTCCAAGTAATATTCGGCATGCTAATTACATTGCCGGTTGCCAAATTGCATTATCTCTTATAGTTTCCGAGATATGGACTATCGATAATTTACACCTTAGGCTCTGCTTCTAACTTGGGCGCAAATTGTAAAATGGTCTTATCTATTGGCGATTTCGTTCCAATTCACATTCCAAGTAATATTCGGCATGCTAATTATATTGCCGGTTGCCAAATTGCATTATCTCTTATAGTTTCCTAGATATGGACTATCGATTATTTACATCTTAGGCTCTGCTTCTAACTTGGGCCCAAATTGTAAAATGGTCTTATCTATTGGCGATTTCGTTCCAATTCACATTCCAAGTAATATTCGGCATGCTAATTACATTGCCGGTTGCCAAATTGCATTATCTCTTATAGTTTCCGAGATATGGACTATCGATAATTTACACCTTGGGCTCTGCTTCTAACTTGGGCCCAAATTGTAAAATGGTCTTATCTATTTGCGATTTCGTCCCAATTCACATTCCAAGTAATATTCGGCATGCTAATTACATTGCCGGTTGCCAAATTGCATTATCTCTTATAGTTTCCGAGATATGGACTATCGATAATTTACACCTTAGGCTCTGCTTCTAACTTGGGCCCAAATTGTAAAATGGTCTTACCTATTGGCGATTTCGTTCCAATTCACATTCCAAGTAATATTCGGCATGCTAATTACATTGCCGGTTGCCAAATTGCATTATCTCTTATAGTTTCCGAGATATGGACTATCGATAATTTACACCTTAGGTTCTGTTTCTAACTTGGGCCCAAATTGTAAAATCGTCTTATCTATTGGCGATTTCGTTCCAATTCACATTCCAAGTAATACTCGGCATGCTAATTACATTGCCGGTTGCCAAATTGCATTATCTCTTATAGTTTCCGAGATATGGACTATCGATAATTTACACCTTAGGCTCTGCTTCTAACTTTTGCCCAAATTGTAAAATGGTCTTATCTATTGGCGATTTCGTTCCAATTCACATTCCAAGTAATATTCGGCATGCTAATTACATTGCCGGTTGCCAAATTGAATTATCTCTTATAGTTTCCGAGATATGGACTATCGATAATTTACACCTTAGGCTCTGCTTCTAACTTGGGCCCAAATTGTAAAATGGTCTTATCTATTGGCGATTTTGTTCCAATTCACATTCCAAGTAGTATTCGGCATGCTAGTTACATTGCCGGTTGCCAAATTGCATTATCTCTTATAGTTTCCGAGATATGGACTATCGATAATTTACACCTTAGGTTCTGCTTCTAACTTGGGCCCAAATTGTAAAATGGTCTTATCTATTGGCGATTTCGTTCCAATTCACATTCCAAGTAATATTCGGCATGCTAATTACATTGCCAGTTGCCAAATTGCATTATCTCTTATAGTTTCCGAGATATGGACTATCGATAATTTACACCTTAGGCTCTGCTTCTAACTTGGGCCCAAATTGTAAAATGGTCTTATCTATTGGCGATTTCGTTCCAATTCACATTCCAAGTAATATTCGGCATGCTAATTACATTGCCGGTTGCCAAATTGCATTATCTCTTATAGTTTCCGAAATATGGACTATCGGTAATTTACACCTTAGGCTCTGCTTCTAACTTGGGCCCAAATTGTAAAATCGTCTTATCTATTGGCGATTTCGTTCCAATTCTCATTCCAAGTAATATTCGGCATGCTAATTACATTGCCAGTTGCCAAATTGCATTATCTCTTATAGTTTCCGAGATATGGACTATGGATAATTTACACCTTAGGCTCTGCTTCTAACTTGGGCCCAAATTGTAAAATGGTCTTATCTATTGGCGATTTCGTTCCAATTCACATTCCAAGTAATATTCGGCATGCTAATTACATTGCCGGTTGCCAAATTGCATTATCTTTTATAGTTTCCGAGATATGGACTATCGATAATTTACACCTTAGGCTCTGCTTCTAACTTGGGCCCAAATTGTAAAATGGCCTTATCTATTGGCGATTTCGTTCCAATTCACATTCCAAGTAATACTCGGCATGCTGATTACATTGCCGGTTGCCAAATTGCATTATCTCTTATAGTTTCAGAGATATGGACTATCGATAATTTACACCTTAGGCTCTGCTTCTAACTTGGGCCCAAATTGTAAAATGGTCTTATCTATTGGCTATTTCGTTCCAATTCACATTCCAAGTAATATTCGGCATGCTGATTACATTGCCGGTTGCCAAATTGCATTATCTCTTATAGTTTCCGAGATATGGACTATCGATAATTTACACCTTAGGCTCTGCTTCTAACTTGGGCCCAAATTGTAAAATGGTCTTATCTATTGGCGATTTCGTTCCAATTCACATTCCAAGTAATATTCGGCATGCTAATTACATTGCCGGTTGCCAAATTGAATTATCTCCTATAGTTTCCGAGATATGGACTATCGATAATTTACACCTTAGGCTCTGCTTCTAACTTGGGCCCAAATTGTAAAATGGTCTTACCTATTGGCGATTTCGTTCCAATTCACATTCCAAGTAATATTCGGCATGCTAATTACATTGCCGGTTCCCAAATTGCATTATCTCTTATAGTTTCCGAGATATGGACTATCGATAATTTACACCTTAGGCTCTGCTTCTAACTTGGGCCCATATTGTAAAATGGTCTTATCTATTGGCGATTTCGTTCCAATTCACATTCCAAGTAATATTCGGCATGCTAATTACATTGCCGGTTCCCAAATTGCATTATCTCTTATAGTTTCCGAGATATGGACTATCGATTATTTTTAACCTTAGGCTCTGCTTCTAACTTGGGCCCAAATTGTAAAATGGTCTTATCTATTGGCGATTTCGTCCCAATTCACATTCCAAGTAGTATTCGGCATGCTAATTACATTGCCGGTTGCCAAATTGCATTATCTCTTATAGTTTCCGAGATATGGACTATCGATAATTTACACCTTAGGCTCTGCTTCTAACTTGGGCCCAAATTGTAAAATGGTCTTATCTATTGGCGATTTCGTCCCAATTCACATTCCAAGTAATATTCGGCATGCTAATTACATTGCCAGTTGCCAAATTGCATTATCTCTTATAGTTTCCGAGATATGGACTATGGATAATTTACACCTTAGGCTCTGCTTCTAACTTGGGCCCAAATTGTAAAATGGTCTTATCTATTGGCAATTTCATTCCAATTCACATTCCAAGTAATATTCGGCATGCTAATTACATTGCCGGTTGCCAAATTGCATTATCTCTTATAGTTTCCGAGATATGGACTATCGATAATTTACACCTTAGGCTCTGCTTCTAACTTGGGCCCAAATTGTAAAATGGTCTTATCTATTGGCGATTTCGTCCCAATTCACATTCCAAGTAATATTCGGCATGCTAATTACATTGCCAGTTGCCAAATTGCATTATCTCTTATAGTTTCCGAGATATGGACTATCGATAATTTACACCTTAGGCTCTGCTTCTAACTTGGGCCCAAATTGTAAAATGGTCTTATCTATTGGCGATTTCGTTCCAATTCACATTCCAAGTAATATTCGGCATGCTAATTACATTGCCGGTTGCCAAATTGCATTATCTCTTATAGTTTCCGAGATATGGACTATCGGTAATTTACACCTTAGGCTCTGCTTCTAACTTGGGCCCAAATTGTAAAATCGTCTTATCTATTGGCGATTTCGTTCCAATTCACATTCCAAGTAATATTCGGCATGCTAATTACATTGCCGGTTGCCAAATTGCATTATCTCTTATAGTTTCCGAGATATGGACTATCGATAATTTACACCTTAGGCTCTGCTTCTAACTTGGGCCCAAAGTGTAAAATGGTCTTATCTATTGGCGATTTCATTCCAATTCACATTCCAAGTAATATTCGGCATGCTAATTACATTGCCGGTTGCCAAATTGCATTATCTCTTATAGTTTCCGAGATATGGACTATCGATAATTTACACCTTAGGCTCTGCTTCTAACTTGGGCCCAAATTGTAAAATGGTCTTATCTATTGGCGATTTCGTTCCAATTCACATTCCAAGTAATTTTTGGCATGCTAATTACATTGCCGGTTGCCAAATTGCATTATCTCTTATAGTTTCCGAGATATGGACTATCGATAATTTACACCTTAGGCTCTGCTTCTAACTTGGGCCCAAATTGTAAAATGGTCTTATCTATTGGCGATTTCGTTCCAATTCACATTCCAAGTAATATCCGGAATGCTAATTACATTGCCGGTTGCCAAATTGAATTATCTCTTATAGTTTCCGAGATATGGACTATCGATAATTTACACCTTAGGCTCTGCTTCTAACTTGGGCCCAAATTGTAAAATGGTCTTACCTATTGGCGATTTCGTTCCAATTCACATTCCAGGTAATATTCGGCATGCTAATTACATTGCCGGTTGCCAAATTGCATTATCTCTTATAGATTCCGAGATATGGACTATCGATAATTTACACCTTAGGCTCTGCTTCTAACTTGGGCCCAAATTGTAAAATGGTCTTTTCTATTGGCGATTTCGTTCCAATTCACATTCCAAGTAATATTCGGCATGCTAATTACATTGCCGGTTGCTAAATTGCATTATCTCTTATAGTTTCCGAGATATGGACTATCGATAATTTACATCTTAGGCTCTGCTTCTAACTTGGGCCCAAATTGTAAAATGGTCTTATCTATTGCCGATTTCGTTCCAATTCACATTCCAAGTAATATTCGGCATGCTAATTACATTGCCGGTTGCCAAATTGCATTATCTCTTATAGTTTCCGAGATATGGACTATCGATTATTTACACCTTAGGCTCTGCTTCTAACTTGGGCCCAAATAATAAAATGGTCTTATCTATTGGCGATTTCATTCCAATTCACATTCCAAGTAATATTCGGCATGCTAATTACATTGCCGGTTGCCAAATTGCATTATCTCTTGTAGTTTCCGAGATATGGACTATCGATAATTTACACCTTAGGCTCTGCTTCTAACTTGGGCCCAAATTGTAAAATCGCCTTATCTATTGGCGATTTCGTTCCAATTCACATTCCAAGTAATATTCGGCATGCTAATTACATTGCCGGTTGCCAAATTGCATTATCTCTTATAGTTTCCGAGATATGGACTATCGATAATTTACACCTTAGGCTCTGCTTCTAACTTGGGCCCAAATTGTAAAATGGTCTTATCTATTGGCGATTTCGTTCCAATTCACATTCCAAGTAATATTCGGCATGCTAATTACATTGCCGGTTGCCAAATTGCATTACCTCTTATAGTTTCCGAGATATGGACTATCGATAATTTACACCTTAGGCTCTGCTTCTAACTTGGGCCCAAATTGTAAAATGGTCTTATCTATTGGCGATTTCGTTCCAATTCACATTCCAAGTAATATTCGGCATGCTAATTACATTGCCAGTTGCCAAATTGCATTATCTCTTATAGTTTCCGAGATATGGACTATGAATAATTTACACCTTAGGCTCTGCTTCTAACTTGGGCCCAAATTGTAAAATGGTCTTATCTATTGGCGATATCGTTCCAATTCACATTCCAAGTAATATTCGGCATGCTAATTACATTGCCGGTTGCCAAATTGCATTACCTCTTATAGTTTCCGAGATATGGACTATCGATAATTTACACCTTAGGCTCTGCTTCTAACTTGGGCCCAAATTGTAAAATGGTCTTATCTATTGGCGATTTCGTTCCAGTTCACATTCCAAGTAATATTCGGCATGCAAATTACATTGCCGGTTGCCAAATTGCATTATCTCTTATAGTTTCCGAGATATGGACTATCGATAATTTACACCTTAGGCTCTGCTTCTAACTTGGGCCCAAATTGTAAAATGGTCTTATCTGTTGGCGATTTCGTTCCCATTCACATTCCGAGTAATATCCGGCATGCTAATTACATTGCCGGTTGCCAAATTGAATTAACTCTTATAGTTTCCGAGATATGGACTATCGATTATTTACACCTTAGGCTCTGCTTCTAACTTGGGCCCAAATTGTAAAATGGTCTTATCTATTGGCGATTTCGTTCCAATTCACTTTCCAAGTAATATTCGACATGCTAATTACATTGCCAGTTGCCAAATTGCATTATCTCTTATAGTTTCCGAGATATGGACTTGATAATTTACACCTTAGGCTCTGCTTCTAACTTGGGCCCAAATTGTAAAATGGTCTTATCTATTGGCGATATCGTTCCAATTCACATTCCAAGTAATATTCGGCATGCTAATTACATTGCCGGTTGCCAAATTGCATTACCTCTTATAGTTTCCGAGATATGGACTATCGATAATTTACACCTTAGGCTCTGCTTCTAACTTGGGCCCAAATTGTAAAATGGTCTTATCTATTGGCGATTTCGTTCCAATTCACATTCCAAGTAATATTCGGCATGCTAATTACATTGCCGGTTGCCAAATTGCATTATCTCTTGTAGTTTCCGAGATATGGACTATCGATAATTTACACCTTAGGCTCTGCTTCTAACTTGGGCCCAAATTGTAAAATCGCCTTATCTATTGGCGATTTCGTTCCAATTCACATTCCAAGTAATATTCGGCATGCTAATTACATTGCCGGTTGCCAAATTGCATTATCTCTTATAGTTTCCGAGATATGGACTATCGATAATTTACACCTTAGGCTCTGCTTCTAACTTGGGCCCAAATTGTAAAATGGTCTTATCTATTGGCGATTTCGTTCCAATTCACATTCCAAGTAATATCCGGCATGCTAATTACATTGCCGGTTGCCAAATTGAATTATCTCTTATAGTTTCCGAGATATGGACTATCGATTATTTACACCTTAGGCTCTGCTTCTAACTTGGGCCCAAATTGTAAAATGGTCTTACCTATTGGCGATTTCGTTCCAATTCACATTCCAAGTAATATTCGGCATGCTAATTACATTGCCGGTTGCCAAATTGCATTATCTCTTATAGTTTCCGAGATATGGACTATCGATAATTTACACCTTAGGCTCTGCTTCTAACTTGGGCCTAAATTGTAAAATGGTCTTATCTATTGGCGATTTCGTTCCAATTCACATTCCAAGTAATATTCGGCATGCTAATTACATTGCCGGTTGCCAAATTGCATTATCTCTTATAGTTTCCGAGATATGGACTATCGATAATTTACACCTTAGGCTCTGCTTCTAACTTGGGCCCAAATTGTAAAATGGTCTTATCTATTGGCGATTTCGTTCCAATTCACATTCCAAGTAATATCCGGCATGCTAATTACATTGCCGGTTGCCAAATTGAATTATCTCTTATAGTTTCCGAGATATGGACTATCGATAATTTACACCTTAGGCTCTGCTTCTAACTTGGGCCCAAATTGTAAAATGGTCTTACCTATTGGCGATTTCGTTCCAATTCACATTCCAAGTAATATTCGGCATGCTAATTACATTGCCGGTTGCCAAATTGCATTATCTCTTATAGTTTCCGAGATATGGACTATCGATAATTTACACCTTAGGCTCTGCTTCTAACTTGGGCCCAAATTGTAAAATGGTCTTATCTATTGGCGATTTCGTTCCAATTCACATTCCAAGTAATATTCGGCATGCAAATTACATTGCCGGTTGCCAAATTGCATTATCTCTTATAGTTTCCGAGATATGGACTATCGATAATTTACACCTTAGGCTCTGCTTCTAACTTGGGCCCAAATTGTAAAATGGTCTTATCTGTTGGCAATTTCGTTCCAATTCACATTCCGAGTAATATCCGGCATGCTAATTACATTGCCGGTTGCCAAATTGAATTATCTCTTATAGTTTCCGAGATATGGACTATCGATTATTTACACTTTAGGCTCTGCTTCTAACTTGGGCCCAAATTGTAAAATGGTCTTATCTATTGGCGATTTCGTTCCAATTCACATTCCAAGTAATATTCGACATGCTAATTACATTGCCGGTTGCCAAATTGCATTATCTCTTATAGTTTCCGAGATATGGACTTGATAATTTACACCTTAGGCTCTGCTTCTAACTTGGGCTCAAATTGTAAAATGGTCTTATCTATTGGCGATATCGTTCCAATTCACATTCCAAGTAATATTCGGCATGCTAATTACATTGCCGGTTGCCAAATTGCATTACCTCTTATAGTTTCCGAGATATGGACTATCGATAACTTACACCTTAGGCTCTGCTTCTAACTTGGGCCCAAATTGTAAAATGGTCTTATCTATTGGCGATTTCGTTCCAATTCACATTCCAAGTAATATTCGGCATGCAAATTACATTGCCGGTTGCCAAATTGCATTATCTCTTATAGTTTCCGAGATATGGACTATCGATAATTTACACCTTAGGCTCTGCTTCTAACTTGGGCCCAAATTGTAAAATGGTCTTATCTATTGGCGATTTCGTTCCAATTCACATTCCAAGTAATATTCGGCATGCTAATTACATTGCCGGTTGCCAAATTGCATTATCTCTTGTAGTTTCCGAGATATGGACTATCGATAATTTACACCTTAGGCTCTGCTTCTAACTTGGGCCCAAATTGTAAAATCGCCTTATCTATTGGCGATTTCGTTCCAATTCACATTCCAAGTAATATTCGGCATGTTAATTACATTGCCGGTTGCCAAATTGCATTATCTCTTATAGTTTCCGAGATATGGACTATCGATAATTTACACCTTAGGCTCTGCTTCTAACTTGTTCCCAAATTGTAAAATGGTCTTATCTATTGGCGATTTCGTTCCAATTCACATTCCAAGTAATATCCGGCATGCTAATTACATTGCCGGTTGCCAAATTGAATTATCTCTTATAGTTTCCGAGATATGGACTATCGATAATTTACACCTTAGGCTCTGCTTCTAACTTGGGCCCAAATTGTAAAATGGTCTTACCTATTGGCGATTTCGTTCCAATTCACATTCCAAGTAATATTCGGCATGCTAATTACATTGCCGGTTGCCAAATTGCATTATCTCTTATAGTTTCCGAGATATGGACTATCGATAATTTACACCTTAGGCTCTGCTTCTAACTTGGGCCCAAATTGTAAAATGGTCTTATCTATTGGCGATTTCGTTCCAATTCACATTCCAAGTAATATTCGGCATGCTAATTACATTGCCGGTTGCCAAATTGCATTATCTCTTATAGTTTCCGAGATATGGACTATCGATAATTTACACCTTAGGCTCTGCTTCTAACTTGGGCCCAAATTGTAAAATGGTCTTATCTATTGGCGATTTCGTTCCAATTCACATTCCAAGTAATATCCGGCATGCTAATTACATTGCCGGTTGCCAAATTGAATTATCTCTTATAGTTTCCGAGATATGGACTATCGATAATTTAAACCTTAGGCTCTGCTTCTAACTTGGGCCCAAATTGTAAAATGGTCTTATCTATTGGCGATTTCGTTCCAATTCACATTCCAAGTAATATTCGGCATGCTAATTACATTGCCGGTTGCCAAATTGCATTATCTCTTGTAGTTTCCGAGATATGGACTATCGATAATTTACACCTTAGGCTCTGCTTCTAACTTGGGCCCAAATTGTAAAATCGCCTTATCTATTGGCGATTTCGTTCCAACTCACATTCCAAGTAATATTCGGCATGCTAATTACATTGCCGGTTGCCAAATTGCATTATCTCTTATAGTTTCCGAGATATGGACTATCGATAATTTACACCTTAGGCTCTGCTTCTAACTTGGGCCCAAATTGTAAAATGGTCTTATCTATTGGCGATTTCGTTCCAATTCACATTCCAAGTAATATTCGGCATGCTAATTACATTGCCGGTTGCCAAATTGCATTATCTCTTGTAGTTTCCGAGATATGGACTATCGATAATTTACACCTTAGGCTCTGCTTCTAACTTGGGCCCAAATTGTAAAATCGCCTTATCTATTGGCGATTTCGTTCCAATTCACATTCCAAGTAATATTCGGCATGCTAATTACATTGCCGGTTGCCAAATTGCATTATCTCTTATAGTTTCCGAGATATGGACTATCGATAATTTACACCTTAGGCTCTGCTTCTAACTTGGGCCCAAATTGTAAAATGGTCTTATCTATTGGCGATTTCGTTCCAATTCACATTCCAAGTAATATCCGGCATGCTAATTACATTGCCGGTTGCCAAATTGAATTATCTCTTATAGTTTCCGAGATATGGACTATCGATAATTTACACCTTAGGCTCTGCTTCTAACTTGGGCCCAAATTGTAAAATGGCCTTACCTATTGGCGATTTCGTTCCAATTCACATTCCAAGTAATATTCGGCATGCTAATTACATTGCCGGTTGCCAAATTGCATTATCTCTTATAGTTTCCGAGATATGGACTATCGATAATTTACACCTTAGGCTCTGCTTCTAACTTGGGCCCAAATTGTAAAATGGCCTTACCTATTGGCGATTTCGTTCCAATTCACATTCCAAGTAATATTCGGCATGCTAATTACATTGCCGGTTGCCAAATTGCATTATCTCTTATAGTTTCCGAGATATGGACTATCGATAAATTACACCTTAGGCTCTGCTTCTAACTTGGGCCGAAATTGTAAAATGGTCTTATCTATTGGCGATTTCGTTCCAATTCACATTCCAAGTAATATCCGGCATGCTAATTACATTGCCGGTTGCCAAATTGAATTATCTCTTATAGTTTCCGAGATATGGACTATCGATAATTTACACCTTAGGCTCTGCTTCTAACTTGGGCCCAAATTGTAAAATGGTCTTACCTATTGGCGATTTCGTTCCAATTCACATTCCAAGTAATATTCGGCATGCTAATTACATTGCCGGTTGCCAAATTGCATTATCTCTTATAGTTTCCGAGATATGGACTATCGATAATTTACACTTTAGGCTCTGCTTCTAACTTGGGCCCAAATTGTAAAATGGTCTTATCTATTGGCGATTTCGTTCCAATTCACATTCCAAGTAATATTCGGCATGCTAATTACATTGCCGGTTGCCAAATTGCATTATCTCTTATAGTTTCCGAGATATGGACTATCGATAATTTACACCTTAGGCTCTGCTTCTAACTTGGGCCCAAATTGTAAAATGGTCTTATCTATTGGCGATTTCGTTCCAATTCACATTCCAAGTAATATTCGGCATGCTAATTACATTGCCGGTTGCCAAATTGCATTATCTCTTGTAGTTTCCGAGATATGGACTATCGATAATTTACACCTTAGGCTCTGCTTCTAACTTGGGCCCAAATTGTAAAATGGTCTTATCTATTGGCGATTTCGTTCCAATTCACATTCCAAGTAATATCCGGCATGCTAATTACATTGCCGGTTGCCAAATTGAATTATCTCTTATAGTTTCCGAGATATGGACTATCGATAATTTACACCTTAGGCTCTGCTTCTAACTTGGGCCCAAATTGTAAAATGGTCTTATCTATTGGCGATTTCGTTCCAATTCACATTCCAAGTAATATTCGGCATGCTAATTACATTGCCGGTTGCCAAATTGCATTATCTCTTATAGTTTCCGAGATATGGACTATCGATAATTTACACCTTAGGCTCTGCTTCTAACTTGGGCCCAAATTGTAAAATGGTCTTATCTATTGGCGATTTCGTTCCAATTCACATTCCAAGTAATATCCGGCATGCTAATTACATTGCCGGTTGCCAAATTGAATTATCTCTTATAGTTTCCGAGATATGGACTATCGATAATTTACACCTTAGGCTCTGCTTCTAACTTGGGCCCAAATTGTAAAATGGTCTTACCTATTGGCGATTTCGTTCCAATTCACATTCCAAGTAATATTCGGCATGCTAATTACATTGCCGGTTGCCAAATTGCATTATCTCTTATAGTTTCCGAGATATGGACTATCGATAATTTACACCTTAGGCTCTGCTTCTAACTTGGGCCCAAATTGTAAAATGGTCTTATCTATTGGCGATTTCGTTCCAATTCACATTCCAAGTAATATTCGGCATGCTAATTACATTGCCGGTTGCCAAACTGCATTATCTCTTATAGTTTCCGAGATATGGACTATCGATAATTTACACCTTAGGCTCTGCTTCTAACTTGGGCCCAAATTGTAAAATGGTCTTATCTATTGGCGATTTCGTTCCAATTCACATTCCAAGTAATATTCGGCATGCTAATTACATTGCCGGTTGCCAAATTGCATTATCTCTTGTAGTTTCCGAGATATGGACTATCGATAATTTACACCTTAGGCTCTGCTTCTAACTTGGGCCCAAATTGTAAAATGGTCTTATCTATTGGCGATTTCGTTCCAATTCACATTCCAAGTAATATCCGGCATGCTAGTTACATTGCCGGTTGCCAAATTGAATTATCTCTTATAGTTTCCGAGATATGGACTATCGATAATTTACACCTTAGGCTCTGCTTCTAACTTGGGCCCAAATTGTAAAATGGTCTTTTCTATTGGCGATTTCGTTCCAATTCACATTCCAAGTAATATCCGGCATGCTAATTATATTGCCGGTTGCCAAATTGAATTATCTCTTATAGTTTCCGAGATATGGACTATCGATAATTTACACCTTAGGCTATGCTTCTAACTTGGGCCCAAATTGTAAAATGGCCTTACCTATTGGCGATTTCGTTCCAATTCACATTCCAAGTAATATTCGGCATGCTAATTACATTGCCGGTTGCCAAATTGCATTATCTCTTATAGTTTCCGAGATATGGACTATCGATAATTTACACCTTAGGCTCTGCTTCTAACTTGGGCCCAAATTGTAAAATGGTCTTATCTATTGGCGATTTCGTTCCAATTCACATTCCAAGTAATATTCGGCATGCTAATTACATTGCCGGTTGCCAAATTGCATTATCTCTTATAGTTTCCGAGATATGGACTATCGATAATATACACCTTAGGCTCTGCTTCTAACTTGGGCCCAAATTGTAAAATGGTCTTATCTATTGGCGATTTCGTTCCAATTCACATTCCAAGTAATATCCGGCATGCTAATTACATTGCCGGTTGCCAAATTGAATTATCTCTTATAGTTTCCGAGATATGGACTATCGATAATTTACACCTTAGGCTCTGCTTCTAACTTGGGCCCAAATTGTAAAATGGTCTTACCTATTGGCGATTTCGTTCCAATTCACATTCCAAGTAATATTCGGCATGCTAATTACATTGCCGGTTGCCAAATTGCATTATCTCTTATAGTTTCCGAGATATGGACTATCGATAATTTACACTTTAGGCTCTGCTTCTAACTTGGGCCCAAATTGTAAAATGGTCTTATCTATTGGCGATTTCGTTCCAATTCACATTCCAAGTAATATTCGGCATGCTAATTACATTGCCGGTTGCCAAATTGCATTATCTCTTATAGTTTCCGAAATATGGACTATCGATAATTTACACCTTAGGCTCTGCTTCTAACTTGGGCCCAAATTGTAAAATGGTCTTATCTATTGGCGATTTCGTTCCAATTCACATTCCAAGTAATATTCGGCATGCTAATTACATTGCCGGTTGCCAAATTGCATTATCTCTTGTAGTTTCCGAGATATGGACTATCGATAATTTACACCTTAGGCTCTGCTTCTAACTTGGGCCCAAATTGTAAAATGGTCTTATCTATTGGCGATTTCGTTCCAATTCACATTCCAAGTAATATCCGGCATGCTAATTACATTGCCGGTTGCCAAATTGAATTATCTCTTATAGTTTCCGAGATATGGACTATCGATAATTTACACCTTAGGCTCTGCTTCTAACTTGGGCCCAAATTGTAAAATGGTTTTATCTATTGGCGATTTCGTTCCAATTCACATTCCAAGTAATATTCGGCATGCTAATTACATTGCCGGTTGCCAAATTGCATTATCTCTTATAGTTTCCGAGATATGGACTATCGATTATTTACACCTTAGGCTCTGCTTCTAACTTGGGCCCAAATTGTAAAATGGTCTTATCTATTGGCGATTTCGTTCCAATTCACATTCCAAGTAATATCCGGCATGCTAATTACATTGCCGGTTGCCAAATTGAATTATCTCTTATAGTTTCCGAGATATGGACTATCGATAATTTACACCTTAGGCTCTGCTTCTAACTTGGGCCCAAATTGTAAAATGGTCTTACCTATTGGCGATTTCGTTCCAATTCACATTCCAAGTAATATTCGGCATGCTAATTACATTGCCGGTTGCCAAATTGCATTATCTCTTATAGTTTCCGAGATATGGACTATCGATAATTTACACCTTAGGCTCTGCTTCTAACTTGGGCCCAAATTGTAAAATGGTCTTATCTATTGGCGATTTCGTTCCAATTCACATTCCAAGTAATATTCGGCATGCTAATTACATTGCCGGTTGCCAAATTGCATTATCTCTTATAGTTTCCGAGATATGGACTATCGATAATTTACACCTTAGGCTCTGCTTCTAACTTGGGCCCAAATTGTAAAATGGTCTTATCTATTGGCGATTTCGTTCCAATTCACATTCCAAGTAATATTCGGCATGCTAATTACATTGCCGGTTGCCAAATTGCATTATCTCTTGTAGTTTCCGAGATATGGACTATCGATAATTTACACCTTAGGCTCTGCTTCTAACTTGGGCCCAAATTGTAAAATGGTCTTATCTATTGGCGATTTCGTTCCAATTCACATTCCAAGTAATATCCGGCATGCTAATTACATTGCCGGTTGCCAAATTGAATTATCTCTTATAGTTTCCGAGATATGGACTATCGATAATTTACACCTTAGGTTCTGCTTCTAACTTGGGCCCAAATTGTAAAATGGTCTTACCTATTGGCGATTTCGTTCCAATTCACATTCCAAGTAATATTCGGCATGCTAATTACATTGCCGGTTGCCAAATTGCATTATCTCTTATAGTTTCCGAGATATGGACTATCGATAATTTACACCTTAGGCTCTGCTTCTAACTTGGGCCCAAATTGTAAAATGGTCTTATCTATTGGCGATTTCGTTCCAATTCACATTCCAAGTAATATCCGGCATGCTAATTACATTGCCGGTTGCCAAATTGCATTATCTCTTATAGTTTCCGAGATATGGACTATCGATTATTTACACCTTAGGCTCTGCTTCTAACTTGGGCCCAAATTGTAAAATGGTCTTATCTGTTGGCGATTTCGTTCCAATTCACATTCCGAGTAATATTCGGCATGCTAATTACATTGCCGGTTGCCAAATTGCATTATCTCTTATAGTTTCCGAGATATGGACTATCGATAATTTACACCTTAGGCTCTGCTTCTAACTTGGGCCCAAATTGTAAAATGGTCTTATCTATTGGCGATTTCGTTCCAATTCACATTCCAAGTAATATTCGGCATGCTAATTACATTGCCGGTTGCCAAATTGCATTATCTCTTGTAGTTTCCGAGATATGGACTATCGATAATTTACACCTTAGGCTCTGCTTCTAACTTGGGCCCAAATTGTAAAATGGTCTTATCTATTGGCGATTTCGTTCCAATTCACATTCCAAGTAATATCCGGCATGCTAATTACATTGCCGGTTGCCAAATTGAATTATCTCTTATAGTTTCCGAGATATGGACTATCGATAATTTACACCTTAGGTTCTGCTTCTAACTTGGGCCCAAATTGTAAAATGGTCTTACCTATTGGCGATTTCGTTCCAATTCACATTCCAAGTAATATTCGGCATGCTAATTACATTGCCGGTTGCCAAATTGCATTATCTCTTATAGTTTCCGAGATATGGACTATCGATAATTTACACCTTAGGCTCTGCTTCTAACTTGGGCCCAAATTGTAAAATGGTCTTATCTATTGGCGATTTCGTTCCAATTCACATTCCAAGTAATATCCGGCATGCTAATTACATTGCCGGTTGCCAAATTGAATTATCTCTTATAGTTTCCGAGATATGGACTATCGATAATTTACACCTTAGGCTCTGCTTCTAACTTGGGCCCAAATTGTATAATGGTCTTACCTATTGGCGATTTCGTTCCAATTCACATTCCAAGTAATATTCGGCATGCTAATTACATTGCCGGTTGCCAAATTGCATTATCTCTTATAGTTTCCGAGATATGGACTATCGATAATTTACACCTTAGGCTCTGCTTCTAACTTGGGCCCAAATTGTAAAATGGTCTTATCTGTTGGCGATTTCGTTCCAATTCACATTCCGAGTAATATCCGGCATGCTAATTACATTGCCGGTTGCCAAATTGAATTATCTCTTATAGTTTCCGAGATATGGACTTGATAATTTACACCTTAGGCTCTGCTTCTAACTTGGGCCCAAATTGTAAAATGGTCTTATCTATTGGCGATATCGTTCCAATTCACATTCCAAGTAATATTCGGCATGCTAATTACATTGCCGGTTGCCAAATTGCATTACCTCTTATAGTTTCCGAGATATGGACTATCGATAATTTACACCTTAGGCTCTGCTTCTAACTTGTGCCCAAATTGTAAAATGGTCTTATCTATTGGCGATTTCGTTCCAATTCACATTCCAAGTAATATTCGGCATGCAAATTACATTGCCGGTTGCCAAATTGCATTATCTCTTATAGTTTCCGAGATATGGACTATCGATAATTTACACCTTAGGCTCTGCTTCTAACTTGGGCCCAAATTGTAAAATGGTCTTATCTATTGGCGATTTCGTTCCAATTCACATTCCAAGTAATATTCGGCATGCTAATTACATTGCCGGTTGCCAAATTGCATTATCTCTTGTAGTTTCCGAGATATGGACTATCGATAATTTACATCTTAGGCTCTGCTTCTAACTTGGGCCCAAATTGTAAAATCGCCTTATCTATTGGCGATTTCGTTCCAATTCACATTCCAAGTAATATTCGGCATGCTAATTACATTGCCGGTTGCCAAATTGCATTATCTCTTATAGTTTCCGAGATATGGACTATCGATAATTTACACCTTAGGCTCTGCTTCCAACTTGGGCCCAAATTGTAAAATGGTCTTACCTATTGGCGATTTCGTTCCAATTCACATTCCAAGTAATATTCGGCATGCTAATTACATTGCCGGTTGCCAAATTGCATTATCTCTTATAGTTTCCGAGATATGGACTATCGATAATTTACACCTTTGGCTCTGCTTCTAACTTGGGCCCAAATTGTAAAATGGTCTTATCTATTGGCGATTTCGTTCCAATTCACATTCCAAGTAATATTCGGCATGCTAATTACATTGCCGGTTGCCAAATTGCATTATCTCTTATAGTTTCCGAGATATGGACTATCGATAATTTACACCTTAGGCTCTGCTTCTAACTTGGGCCCAAATTGTAAAATGGTCTTATCTATTGGCGATTTCGTTCCAATTCACATTCCAAGTAATATCCGGCATGCTAATTACATTGCCGGTTGCCAAATTGAATTATCTCTTATAGTTTCCGAGATATGGACTATCGATAATTTAAACCTTAGGCTCTGCTTCTAACTTGGGCCCAAATTGTAAAATGGTCTTACCTATTGGCGATTTCGTTCCAATTCACATTCCTAGTAATATTCGGCATGCTAATTACATTGCCGGTTGCCAAATTGCATTATCTCTTATAGTTTCCGAGATATGGACTATCGATAATTTACACCTTAGGCTCTGCTTCTAACTTGGGCCCAAATTGTAAAATGGCCTTATCTATTGGCGATTTCGTTCCAATTCACATTCCAAGTAATATTCGGCATGCTAATTACATTGCCGGTTGCCAAATTGCATTATCTCTTATAGTTTCCGAGATATGGACTATCGATAATTTACACCTTAGGCTCTGCTTCTAACTTGGGCCCAAATTGTAAAATGGTCTTATCTATTGGCGATTTCGTTCCAATTCACATTCCAAGTAATATTCGGCATGCTAATTACATTGCCGGTTGCCAAATTGCATTATCTCTTGTAGTTTCCGAGATATGGACTATCGATAATTTACACCTTAGGCTCTGCTTCTAACTTGGGCCCAAATTGTAAAATCGCCTTATCTATTGGCGATTTCGTTCCAATTCACATTCCAAGTAATATTCGGCATGCTAATTACATTGCCGGTTGCCAAATTGCATTATCTCTTATAGTTTCCGAGATATGGACTATCGATAATTTACACCTTAGGCTCTGCTTCTAACTTGGGCCCAAATTGTAAAATGGTCTTATCTATTGGCGATTTCGTTCCAATTCACATTCCAAGTAATATTCGGCATGCTAATTACATTGCCGGTTGCCAAATTGCATTATCTCTTGTAGTTTCCGAGATATGGACTATCGATAATTTACACCTTAGGCTCTGCTTCTAACTTGGGCCCAAATTGTAAAATCGCCTTATCTATTGGCGATTTCGTTCCAATTCACATTCCAAGTAATATTCGGCATGCTAATTACATTGCCGGTTGCCAAATTGCATTATCTCTTATAGTTTCCGAGATATGGACTATCGATAATTTACACCTTAGGCTCTGCTTCTAACTTGGGCCCAAATTGTAAAATGGTCTTATCTATTGGCGATTTCGTTCCAATTCACATTCCAAGTAATATCCGGCATGCTAATTACATTGCCGGTTGCCAAATTGAATTATCTCTTATAGTTTCCGAGATATGGACTATCGATAATTTACACCTTAGGCTCTGCTTCTAACTTGGGCCCAAATTGTAAAATGGCCTAACCTATTGGCGATTTCGTTCCAATTCACATTCCAAGTAATATTCGGCATGCTAATTACATTGCCGGTTGCCAAATTGCATTATCTCTTATAGTTTCCGAGATATGGACTATCGATAATTTACACCTTAGGCTCTGCTTCTAACTTGGGCCCAAATTGTAAAATGGTCTTATCTATTGGCGATTTCGTTCCAATTCACATTCCAAGTAATATTCGGCATGCTAATTACATTGCCGGTTGCCAAATTGCATTATCTCTTATAGTTTCCGAGATATGGACTATCGATAAATTACACCTTAGGCTCTGCTTCTAACTTGGGCCGAAATTGTAAAATGGTCTTATCTATTGGCGATTTCGTTCCAATTCACATTCCAAGTAATATCCGGCGTGCTAATTACATTGCCGGTTGCCAAATTGAATTATCTCTTATAGTTTCCGAGATATGGACTATCGATAATTTACACCTTAGGCTCTGCTTCTAACTTGGGCCCAAATTGTAAAATGGCCTTACCTATTGGCGATTTCGTTCCAATTCACATTCCAAGTAATATTCGGCATGCTAATTACATTGCCGGTTGCCAAATTGCATTATCTCTTATAGTTTCCGAGATATGGACTATCGATAATTTACACTTTAGGCTCTGCTTCTAACTTGGGCCCAAATTGTAAAATGGTCTTATCTATTGGCGATTTCGTTCCAATTCACATTCCAAGTAATATTCGGCATGCTAATTACATTGCCGGTTGCCAAATTGCATTATCTCTTATAGTTTCCGAGATATGGACTATCGATAATTTACACCTTAGGCTCTGCTTCTAACTTGGGCCCAAATTGTAAAATGGTCTTATCTATTGGCGATTTCGTTCCAATTCACATTCCAAGTAATATTCGGCATGCTAATTACATTGCCGGTTGCCAAATTGCATTATCTCTTGTAGTTTCCGAGATATGGACTATCGATAATTTACACCTTAGGCTCTGCTTCTAACTTGGGCCCAAATTGTAAAATGGTCTTATCTATTGGCGATTTCGTTCCAATTCACATTCCAAGTAATATTCGGCATGCTAATTACATTGCCGGTTGCCAAATTGAATTATCTCTTATAGTTTCCGAGATATGGACTATCGATAATTTACACCTTAGGCTCTGCTTCTAACTTGGGCCCAAATTGTAAAATGGTCTTATCTATTGGCGATTTCGTTCCAATTCACATTCCAAGTAATATTCGGCATGCTAGTTACATTGCCGGTTGCCAAATTGCATTATCTCTTATAGTTTCCGAGATATGGACTATCGATAATTTACACCTTAGGCTCTGCTTCTAACTTGGGCCCAAATTGTAAAATGGTCTTATCTATTGGCGATTTCGTTCCAATTCACATTCCAAGTAATATCCGGCATGCTAATTACATTGCCGGTTGCCAAATTGAATTATCTCTTATAGTTTCCGAGATATGGACTATCGATAATTTACACCTTAGGCTCTGCTTCTAACTTGGGCCCAAATTGTAAAATGGTCTTACCTATTGGCGATTTCGTTCCAATTCACATTCCAAGTAATATTCGGCATGCTAATTACATTGCCGGTTGCCAAATTGCATTATCTCTTATAGTTTCCGAGATATGGACTATCGATAATTTACACCTTAGGCTCTGCTTCTAACTTGGGCCCAAATTGTAAAATGGTCTTATCTATTGGCGATTTCGTTCCAATTCACATTCCAAGTAATATTCGGCATGCTAATTACATTGCCGGTTGCCAAACTGCATTATCTCTTATAGTTTCCGAGATATGGACTATCGATAATTTACACCTTAGGCTCTGCTTCTAACTTGGGCCCAAATTGTAAAATGGTCTTATCTATTGGCGATTTCGTTCCAATTCACATTCCAAGTAATATTCGGCATGCTAATTACATTGCCGGTTGCCAAATTGCATTATCTCTTGTAGTTTCCGAGATATGGACTATCGATAATTTACACCTTAGGCTCTGCTTCTAACTTGGGCCCAAATTGTAAAATGGTCTTATCTATTGGCGATTTCGTTCCAATTCACATTCCAAGTAATATTCGGCATGCTAATTACATTGCCGGTTGCCAAATTGCATTATCTCTTATAGTTTCCGAAATATGGACTATCGATAATTTACACCTTAGGCTCTGCTTCTAACTTGGGCCCAAATTGTAAAATGGTCTTATCTATTGGCGATTTCGTTCCAATTCACACTCCAAGTAATATTCGGCATGCTAATTACATTGCCGGTTGCCAAATTGCATTATCTCTTGTAGTTTCCGAGATATGGACTATCGATAATTTACACCTTAGGCTCTGCTTCTAACTTGGGCCCAAATTGTAAAATGGTCTTATCTATTGGCGATTTCGTTCCAATTCACATTCCAAGTAATATCCGGCATGCTAATTACATTGCCGGTTGCCAAATTGCATTATCTCTTATAGTTTCCGAGATATGGACTATCGATAAATTACACCTTAGGCTCTGCTTCTAACTTGGGCCGAAATTGTAAAATGGTCTTATCTATTGGCGATTTCGTTCCAATTCACATTCCAAGTAATATCCGGCGTGCTAATTACATTGCCGGTTGCCAAATTGAATTATCTCTTATAGTTTCCGAGATATGGACTATCGATAATTTACACCTTAGGCTCTGCTTCTAACTTGGGCCCAAATTGTAAAATGGCCTTACCTATTGGCGATTTCGTTCCAATTCACATTCCAAGTAATATTCGGCATGCTAATTACATTGCCGGTTGCCAAATTGCATTATCTCTTATAGTTTCCGAGATATGGACTATCGATAATTTACACTTTAGGCTCTGCTTCTAACTTGGGCCCAAATTGTAAAATGGTCTTATCTATTGGCGATTTCGTTCCAATTCACATTCCAAGTAATATTCGGCATGCTAATTACATTGCCGGTTGCCAAATTGCATTATCTCTTATAGTTTCCGAGATATGGACTATCGATAATTTACACCTTAGGCTCTGCTTCTAACTTGGGCCCAAATTGTAAAATGGTCTTATCTATTGGCGATTTCGTTCCAATTCACATTCCAAGTAATATTCGGCATGCTAATTACATTGCCGGTTGCCAAATTGCATTATCTCTTGTAGTTTCCGAGATATGGACTATCGATAATTTACACCTTAGGCTCTGCTTCTAACTTGGGCCCAAATTGTAAAATGGTCTTATCTATTGGCGATTTCGTTCCAATTCACATTCCAAGTAATATTCGGCATGCTAATTACATTGCGGGTTGCCAAATTGAATTATCTCTTATAGTTTCCGAGATATGGACTATCGATAATTTACACCTTAGGCTCTGCTTCTAACTTGGGCCCAAATTGTAAAATGGTCTTATCTATTGGCGATTTCGTTCCAATTCACATTCCAAGTAATATTCGGCATGCTAGTTACATTGCCGGTTGCCAAATTGCATTATCTCTTATAGTTTCCGAGATATGGACTATCGATAATTTACACCTTAGGCTCTGCTTCTAACTTGGGCCCAAATTGTAAAATGGTCTTATCTATTGGCGATTTCGTTCCAATTCACATTCCAAGTAATATCCGGCATGCTAATTACATTGCCGGTTGCCAAATTGAATTATCTCTTATAGTTTCCGAGATATGGACTATCGATAATTTACACCTTAGGCTCTGCTTCTAACTTGGGCCCAAATTGTAAAATGGTCTTACCTATTGGCGATTTCGTTCCAATTCACATTCCAAGTAATATTCGGCATGCTAATTACATTGCCGGTTGCCAAATTGCATTATCTCTTATAGTTTCCGAGATATGGACTATCGATAATTTACACCTTAGGCTCTGCTTCTAACTTGGGCCCAAATTGTAAAATGGTCTTATCTATTGGCGATTTCGTTCCAATTCACATTCCAAGTAATATTCGGCATGCTAATTACATTGCCGGTTGCCAAACTGCATTATCTCTTATAGTTTCCGAGATATGGACTATCGATAATTTACACCTTAGGCTCTGCTTCTAACTTGGGCCCAAATTGTAAAATGGTCTTATCTATTGGCGATTTCGTTCCAATTCACATTCCAAGTAATATTCGGCATGCTAATTACATTGCCGGTTGCCAAATTGCATTATCTCTTGTAGTTTCCGAGATATGGACTATCGATAATTTACACCTTAGGCTCTGCTTCTAACTTGGGCCCAAATTGTAAAATGGTCTTATCTATTGGCGATTTCGTTCCAATTCACATTCCAAGTAATATTCGGCATGCTAATTACATTGCCGGTTGCCAAATTGCATTATCTCTTATAGTTTCCGAGATATGGACTATCGATAATATACACCTTAGGCTCTGCTTCTAACTTGGGCCCAAATTGTAAAATGGTCTTATCTATTGGCGATTTCGTTCCAATTCACATTCCAAGTAATATCCGGCATGCTAATTACATTGCCGGTTGCCAAATTGAATTATCTCTTATAGTTTCCGAGATATGGACTATCGATAATTTACACCTTAGGCTCTGCTTCTAACTTGGGCCCAAATTGTAAAATGGTCTTACCTATTGGCGATTTCGTTCCAATTCACATTCCAAGTAATATTCGGCATGCTAATTACATTGCCGGTTGCCAAATTGCATTATCTCTTATAGTTTCCGAGATATGGACTATCGATAATTTACACTTTAGGCTCTGCTTCTAACTTGGGCCCAAATTGTAAAATGGTCTTATCTATTGGCGATTTCGTTCCAATTCACATTCCAAGTAATATTCGGCATGCTAATTACATTGCCGGTTGCCAAATTGCATTATCTCTTATAGTTTCCGAAATATGGACTATCGATAATTTACACCTTAGGCTCTGCTTCTAACTTGGGCCCAAATTGTAAAATGGTCTTATCTATTGGCGATTTCGTTCCAATTCACACTCCAAGTAATATTCGGCATGCTAATTACATTGCCGGTTGCCAAATTGCATTATCTCTTGTAGTTTCCGAGATATGGACTATCGATAATTTACACCTTAGGCTCTGCTTCTAACTTGGGCCCAAATTGTAAAATGGTCTTATCTATTGGCGATTTCGTTCCAATTCACATTCCAAGTAATATCCGGCATGCTAATTACATTGCCGGTTGCCAAATTGAATTATCTCTTATAGTTTCCGAGATATGGACTATCGATAATTTACACCTTAGGCTCTGCTTCTAACTTGGGCCCAAATTGTAAAATGGTTTTATCTATTGGCGATTTCGTTCCAATTCACATTCCAAGTAATATTCGGCATGCTAATTACATTGCCGGTTGCCAAATTGCATTATCTCTTATAGTTTCCGAGATATGGACTATCGATAATTTACACCTTAGGCTCTGCTTCTAACTTGGGCCCAAATTGTAAAATGGTCTTATCTATTGGCGATTTCGTTCCAATTCACATTCCAAGTAATATCCGGCATGCTAATTACATTGCCGGTTGCCAAATTGAATTATCTCTTATAGTTTCCGAGATATGGACTATCGATAATTTACACCTTAGGCTCTGCTTCTAACTTGGGCCCAAATTGTAAAATGGTCTTATCTATTGGCGATTTCGTTCCAATTCACACTCCAAGTAATATCCGGCATGCTAATTACATTGCCGGTTGCCAAATTGAATTATCTCTTATAGTTTCCGAGATATGGACTATCGATAATTTACACCTTAGGTTCTGCTTCTAACTTGGGCCCAAATTGTAAAATGGTCTTACCTATTGGCGATTTCGTTCCAATTCACATTCCAAGTAATATTCGGCATGCTAATTACATTGCCGGTTGCCAAATTGCATTATCTCTTATAGTTTCCGAGATATGGACTATCGATAATTTACACCTTAGGCTCTGCTTCTAACTTGGGCCCAAATTGTAAAATGGTCTTATCTATTGGCGATTTCGTTCCAATTCACATTCCAAGTAATATCCGGCATGCTAATTACATTGCCGGTTGCCAAATTGAATTATCTCTTATAGTTTCCGAGATATGGACTATCGATAATTTACACCTTAGGCTCTGCTTCTAACTTGGGCCCAAATTGTAAAATGGTCTTACCTATTGGCGATTTCGTTCCAATTCACATTCCAAGTAATATTGGGCATGCTAATTACATTGCCGGTTGCCAAATTGCATTATCTCTTATAGTTTCCGAGATATGGACTATCGATAATTTACACCTTAGGCTCTGCTTCTAACTTGGGCCCAAATTGTAAAATGGTCTTATCTATTGGCGATTTCGTTCCAATTCATTTTCCAAGTAATATTCGGCATGCTAATTACATTGCCGGTTGCCAAATTGCATTATCTCTTATAGTTTCCGAGATATGGACTATCGATAATTTACACCTTAGGCTCTGCTTCTAACTTGGGCCCAAATTGTAAAATGGTCTTATCTATTGGCGATTTCGTTCCGATTCACATTCCAAGTAATATTCGGCATGCTAATTACATTGCCGGTTGCCAAATTGCATTATCTCTTGTAGTTTCCGAGATATGGACTATCGATAATTTACACCTTAGGCTCTGCTTCTAACTTGGGCCCAAATTGTAAAATGGTCTTATCTATTGGCGATTTCGTTCCAATTCACATTCCAAGTAATATTCGGCATGCTAATTACATTGCCGGCTGCCAAATTGCATTATCTCTTATAGTTTCCGAGATATGGACTATCGATTATTTACATCTTAGGCTCTGCTTCTAACTTGGGCCCAAATTGTAAAATGGTCTTATCTATTGGCGATTTCGTTCCAATTCACATTCCAAGTAATATTCGCCATGCTAATTACATTGCCGGTTGCCAAATTGCATTATCTCTTATAGTTTCCGAGATATGGACTATCGATAATTTACACCTTAGGCTCTGCTTCTAACTTGGGCCCAAATTGTAAAATGGTCTTATCTATTGGCGATTTCGTTATAATTCACATTCCAAGTAATATTCGGCATGCTAATTACATTGCCGGTTGCCAAATTGCATTATCTCTTATAGTTTCCGAGATATGGACTATCGATAATTTACACCTTAGGCTCTGCTTCTAACTTGGGCCCAAATTGTAAAATGGTCTTATCTATTGGCGATTTCGTTCCAATTCACATTCCAAGTAATATTCGGCATGCTAATTACATTGCCGGTTGCCAAATTGCATTATCTCTTATAGTTTCCGAGATATGGACTATCGATAATTTACACCTTAGGCTCTGCTTCTAACTTGGGCCCAAATTGTAAAATCGTCTTATCTATTGGCGATTTCGTTCCAATTCACATTCCAAGTAATACTCGGCATGCTAATTACATTGCCGGTTGCCAAATTGCATTATCTCTTATAGTTTCCGAGATATTACACCTAGGGCTCTGCTTCTAACTTTTGCCCAAATTGTAAAATGGTCTTATCTATTGGCGATTTCGTTCCAATTGACATTCCAAGTAATATTCGGCATGCTAATTACATTGCCGGTTGCCAAATTGAATTATCTCTTATAGTTTCCGAGATATGGACTATCGATAATTTACACCTTAGGCTCTGCTTCTAACTTGGGCCCAAATTGTAAAATGGTCTTATCTATTGGCGATTTCGTTCCAATTCACATTCCAAGTAGTATTCGGCATGCTAATTACATTGCCGGTTGCCAAATTGCATTATCTCTTATAGTTTCCGAGATATGGACTATCGATAATTTACACCTTAGGGTCTGCTTCTAACTTGGGCCCAAATTGTAAAATGGTCTTATCTATTGGCGATATCGTTCCAATTCACATTCCAAGTAATATTCGGCATGATAATTACATTGCCGGTTGCCAAATTGCATTACCTCTTATAGTTTCCGTGATATGGACTATCGATAATTTACACTTTAGGCTCTGCTTCTAACTTGGGCCCAAATTGTAAAATGGTCTTATCTATTGGCGATTTCGTTCCAATTCACTTTCCAAGTAATATTCGGCATGCAAATTACATTGCCGGTTGCCAAATTGCACTATCTCTTATAGTTTCCGAGATATGGACTATCGATAATTTACACCTCAGCCTCTGCTTCTAACTTGGGCCCAAATTGTAAAATGGTCTTATCTATTGGCGATTTCGTTCCAATTCATATTCCAAGTAATATTCGGCATGCTAATTACATTGCCGGTTGCCAAATTGCATTATCTCTTATAGTTTCCGAGATATGGACTATCGATAATTTACACCTTAGGCTCTGCTTCTAACTTGGGCCCAAATTGTAAAATGGTCTTATCTATTGGCGATTTCGTTCCAATTCACATTCCAAGTAATATTCGGCATGCTAATTACATTGCCGGTTGCCAAATTGCATTATCTCTTGTAGTTTCCGAGATATGGACTATCGATAATTTACACCTTAGGCTCTGCTTCTAACTTGGGCCCAAATTGTAAAATGGTCTTATCTATTGGCGATTTCGTTCCAATTCACATTCCAAGTAATATTCGGCATGCTAATTACATTGCCGGCTGCCAAATTGCATTATCTCTTATAGTTTCCGAGATATGGACTATCGATTATTTACATCTTAGGCTCTGCTTCTAACTTGGGCCCAAATTGTAAAATGGTCTTATCTATTGGCGATTTCGTTCCAATTCACATTCCAAGTAATATTCGCCATGCTAATTACATTGCCGGTTGCCAAATTGCATTATCTCTTATAGTTTCCGAGATATGGACTATCGATAATTTACACCTTAGGCTCTGCTTCTAACTTGGGCCCAAATTGTAAAATGGTCTTATCTATTGGCGATTTCGTTATAATTCACATTCCAAGTAATATTCGGCATGCTAATTACATTGCCGGTTGCCAAATTGCATTATCTCTTATAGTTTCCGAGATATGGACTATCGATAATTTACACCTTAGGCTCTGCTTCTAACTTGGGCCCAAATTGTAAAATGGTCTTATCTATTGGCGATTTCGTTCCAATTCACATTCCAAGTAATATTCGGCATGCTAATTACATTGCCGGTTGCCAAATTGCATTATCTCTTATAGTTTCCGAGATATGGACTATCGATAATTTACACCTTAGGCTCTGCTTCTAACTTGGGCCCAAATTGTAAAATCGTCTTATCTATTGGCGATTTCGTTCCAATTCACATTCCAAGTAATACTCGGCATGCTAATTACATTGCCGGTTGCCAAATTGCATTATCTCTTATAGTTTCCGAGATATGGACTATCGATAATTTACACCTAGGGCTCTGCTTCTAACTTTTGCCCAAATTGTAAAATGGTCTTATCTATTGGCGATTTCGTTCCAATTGACATTCCAAGTAATATTCGGCATGCTAATTACATTGCCGGTTGCCAAATTGAATTATCTCTTAGAGTTTCCGAGATATGGACTATCGATAATTTACACCTTAGGCTCTGCTTCTAACTTGGGCCCAAATTGTAAAATGGTCTTATCTATTGGCGATTTCGTTCCAATTCACATTCCAAGTAGTATTCGGCATGCTAATTACATTGCCGGTTGCCAAATTGCATTATCTCTTATAGTTTCCGAGATATGGACTATCGATAATTTACACCTTAGGGTCTGCTTCTAACTTGGGCCCAAATTGTAAAATGGTCTTATCTATTGGCGATATCGTTCCAATTCACATTCCAAGTAATATTCGGCATGATAATTACATTGCCGGTTGCCAAATTGCATTACCTCTTATAGTTTCCGAGATATGGACTATCGATAATTTACACTTTAGGCTCTGCTTCTAACTTGGGCCCAAATTGTAAAATGGTCTTATCTATTGGCGATTTCGTTCCAATTCACTTTCCAAGTAATATTCGGCATGCAAATTACATTGCCGGTTGCCAAATTGCATTATCTCTTATAGTTTCCGAGATATGGACTATCGATAATTTACACCTCAGCCTCTGCTTCTAACTTGGGCCCAAATTGTAAAATGGTCTTATCTATTGGCGATTTCGTTCCAATTCACATTCCAAGTAATACTCGGCATGCTAATTACATTGCCGGTTGCCAAATTGAATTATCTCTTATAGTTTCCGAGATATGGACTATCGATAATTTACACCTTAGGCTCTGCTTCTAACTTGGGCCCAAATTGTAAAATGGTCTTATCTATTGGCGATTTCGTTCCAATTCACATTCCAAGTGGTATTCGGTATGCTAATTACATTGCCGGTTGCCAAATTGCAATATCTCTTATAGTTTCCGAGTTATGGACTATCGATAATTTACACCTTAGGCTCTGCTTCTAACTTGGGCCCAAATTGTAAAATGGTCTTATCTATTGGCGATTTCGTTCCAATTCACATTCCAAGTAATATTCGGCATGCTAATTACATTGCCGGTTGCCAAATTGCATTATCTCTTATAGTTTCCGAGATATGGACTATCGATAATTTACACCTTAGGCTCTGCTTCTAACTTGGGTCCAAATTGTAAAATGGTCTTATCTATTGGCGATTTCGTTCCAATTCAAATTCCAAGTAATATTCGGCATGCTAATTACATTGCCGGTTGCCAAATTGCATTATCTCTTATAGTTTCCGAGATATGGACTATCGATAATTTACACCTTAGGCTCTGCTTCTAACTTGGGCCAAAATTGTAAAATGGCCTTATCTATTGGCGATTTCGTTCCAATTCACATTCCAAGTAATATTCGGCATGCTAATTACATTGCCGGTGGCCAAGTTGCATTATCTCTTATAGTTTCCGAGATATGGACTATCGATAATTTACACCTTAGGCTCTGCTTCTAACTTGGGCCCAAATTGTAAAATGGTCTTATCTATTGGCGATTTCGTTCCAATTCACATTCCAAGTAATATTCGGCATGCTAATTACATTGCCGGTTCCCAAATTGCATTATCTCTTATAGTTTCCGAGATATGGACTATCGATTATTTTTAACCTTAGGCTCTGCTTCTAACTTGGGCCCAAACTGTAAAATGGTCTTATCTATTGGCGATTTCGTTCCAATTCACATTCCAAGTAGTATTCGGCATGCTAGTTACATTGCCGGTTGCCAAATTGCATTATCTCTTATAGTTTCCGAGATATGGACTATCGATAATTTACACCTTAGGCTCTGCTTCTAACTTGGGCCCTAATTGTAAAATGGTCTTATCTATTGGCGATTTCGTCCCAATTCACATTCCAAGTAATATTCGGCATGCTAATTACATTGCCAGTTGCCAAATTGCATTATCTCTTATAGTTTTCGAGATATGGACTATGGATAATTTACACCTTAGGCTCTGCTTCTAACTTGGGCCCAAATTGTAAAATGGTCTTATCTATTGGCGATTTCATTCCAATTCACATTCCAAGTAATATTCGGCATGCTAATTACATTGCCGTTTGCCAAATTGCATTATCTCTTATAGTTTCCGAGATATGGACTATCGATAATTTACACCTTAGGCTCTGCTTCTAACTTGGGCCCAAATTGTAAAATGGTCTTATCTATTGGCGATTTCGTTCCAATTCACATTCCAAGTAATTTTCGGCATGCTAATTACATTGCCGGTTGCCAAATTGCATTATCTCTTATAGTTTCCGAGATATGGACTATCGGTAATTTACACCTTAGGCTCTGCTTCTAACTTGGGCCCAAATTGTAAAATCGTCTTATCTATTGGCGATTTCGTTCCAATTCACATTCCAAGTAATATTCAGGATGCTAATTACATTGCCGGTTGCCAAATTGCATTATCTCTTATAGTTTCCGAGATATGGACTATCGATAATTTACACCTTAGGCTCTGCTTCTAACTTGAGCCCAAATTGTAAAATGGTCTTATCTATTGGCGATTTCATTCCAATTCACATTCCAAGTAATATTCGGCATGCTAATTACATTGCCGGTTGCCAAATTGCATTATCTCTTATAGTTTCCGAGATATGGACTATCGATTATTTACACCTTAGGCTCTGCTTCTAACTTGGGCCCAAATTGTAAAATGGTCTTATCTATTGGCGATTTCGTTCCAATTCACATTCCAAGTAATATTCGGCATGCTAATTACATTGCCGGTTGCCAAATTGAATTATCTCTTATAGTTTCCGAGATATGGACTATCGATAATTTACACCTTAGGCTCTGCTTCTAACTTGGGCCCAAATTGTAAAATGGTCTTATCTATTGGCGATTTCGTTCCAATTCACTTTCCAAGTAATATTCGGCATGCTAATTACATTGCCGGTTGCCAAATTGCATTATCTCTTATAGTTTCCGAGATATGGACTATCGGTAATTTACACCTTAGGCTCTGCTTCTAACTTGGGCCCAAATTGTAAAATCGTCTTATCTATTGGCGATTTCGTTCCAATTCACATTCCAAGTAATATTCGGCATGCTAATTACATTGCCGGTTGCCAAATTGCATTATCTCTTATAGTTTCCGAGATATGGACTATCGATAATTTACACCTTAGGCTCTGCTTCTAACTTGGGCCCAAATTGTAAAATGGTCTTATCTATTGGCGATTTCATTCCAATTCACACTCCAAGTAATATTCGGCATGCTAATTACATTGCCGGTTGCCAAATTGCATTATCTCTTATAGTTTCCGAGATATGGACTATCGATTATTTACACCTTAGGCTCTGCTTCTAACTTGGGCCCAAATTGTAAAATGGTCTTATCTATTGGCGATTTCGTTCCAATTCACATTCCAAGTAATATTCGGCATGCTAATTACATTGCCGGTTGCCAAATTGAATTATCTCTTATAGTTTCCGAGATATGGACTATCGATAATTTACACCTTAGGCTCTGCTTCTAACTTGGGCCCAAATTGTAAAATGGTCTTATCTATTGGCGATTTCGTTCCAATTCACATTCCAAGTAATATTCGGCATGCTAATTACATTGCCGGTTGCCAAATTGCATTATCTCTTATAGTTTCCGAGATATGGACTATCGATAATTTACACCTTAGGCTCTGCTTCTAACTTGGGCCCAAATTGTAAAATGGTCTTATCTATTGGCGATTTCATTCCAATTCACATTCCAAGTAATATTCGGCATGCTAATTACATTGCCGGTTCCCAAATTGCATTATCTCTTATAGTTTCCGAGATATGGACTATCGATTATTTTTAACCTTAGGCTCTGCTTCTAACTTGGGCCCAAACTGTAAAATGGTCTTATCTATTGGCGATTTCGTTCCAATTCACATTCCAAGTAGTATTCGGCATGCTAGTTACATTGCCGGTTGCCAAATTGCATTATCTCTTATAGTTTCCGAGATATGGACTATCGATAATTTACACCTTAGGCTCTGCTTCTAACTTGGGCCCTAATTGTAAAATGGTCTTATCTATTGGCGATTTCGTCCCAATTCACATTCCAAGTAATATTCGGCATGCTAATTACATTGCCAGTTGCCAAATTGCATTATCTCTTATAGTTTTCGAGATATGGACTATGGATAATTTACACCTTAGGCTCTGCTTCTAACTTGGGCCCAAATTGTAAAATGGTCTTATCTATTGGCGATTTCATTCCAATTCACATTCCAAGTAATATTCGGCATGCTAATTACATTGCCGTTTGCCAAATTGCATTATCTCTTATAGTTTCCGAGATATGGACTATCGATAATTTACACCTTAGGCTCTGCTTCTAACTTGGGCCCAAATTGTAAAATGGTCTTATCTATTGGCGATTTCGTTCCAATTCACATTCCAAGTAATATTCGGCATGCTAATTACATTGCCGGTTGCCAAATTGCATTATCTCTTATAGTTTCCGAGATATGGACTATCGGTAATTTACACCTTAGGCTCTGCTTCTAACTTGGGCCCAAATTGTAAAATCGTCTTATCTATTGGCGATTTCGTTCCAATTCACATTCCAAGTAATATTCGGCATGCTAATTACATTGCCGGTTGCCAAATTGCATTATCTCTTATAGTTTCCGAGATATGGACTATCGATAATTTACACCTTAGGCTCTGCTTCTAACTTGGGCCCAAATTGTAAAATGGTCTTATCTATTGGCGATTTCATTCCAATTCACATTCCAAGTAATATTCGGCATGCTAATTACATTGCCGGTTGCCAAATTGCATTATCTCTTATAGTTTCCGAGATATGGACTATCGATTATTTACACCTTAGGCTCTGCTTCTAACTTGGGCCCAAATTGTAAAATGGTCTTATCTATTGGCGATTTCGTTCCAATTCACATTCCAAGTAATATTCGGCATGCTAATTACATTGCCGGTTGCCAAATTGAATTATCTCTTATAGTTTCCGAGATATGGACTATCGATAATTTACACCTTAGGCTCTGCTTCTAACTTGGGCCCAAATTGTAAAATGGTCTTATCTATTGGCGATTTCGTTCCAATTCACTTTCCAAGTAATATTCGGCATGCTAATTACATTGCCGGTTGCCAAATTGCATTATCTCTTATAGTTTCCGAGATATGGACTATCGGTAATTTACACCTTAGGCTCTGCTTCTAACTTGGGCCCAAATTGTAAAATCGTTTTATCTATTGGCGATTTCGTTCCAATTCACATTCCAAGTAATATTCGGCATGCTAATTACATTGCCGGTTGCCAAATTGCATTATCTCTTATAGTTTCCGAGATATGGACTATCGATAATTTACACCTTAGGCTCTGCTTCTAACTTGGGCCCAAATTGTAAAATGGTCTTATCTATTGGCGATTTCATTCCAATTCACATTCCAAGTAATATTCGGCATGCTAATTACATTGCCGGTTGCCAAATTGCATTATCTCTTATAGTTTCCGAGATATGGACTATCGATTATTTACACCTTAGGCTCTGCTTCTAACTTGGGCCCAAATTGTAAAATGGTCTTATCTATTGGCGATTTCGTTCCAATTCACATTCCAAGTAATATTCGGCATGCTAATTACATTGCCGGTTGCCAAATTGAATTATCTCTTATAGTTTCCGAGATATGGACTATCGATAATTTACACCTTAGGCTCTGCTTCTAACTTGGGCCCAAATTGTAAAATGGTCTTATCTATTGGCGATTTCGTTCCAATTCACATTCCAAGTAATATTCGGCATGCTAATTACATTGCCGGTTGCCAAATTGCATTATCTCTTATAGTTTCCGAGATATGGACTATCGATAATTTACACCTTAGGCTCTGCTTCTAACTTGGGCCCAAATTGTAAAATGGTCTTATCTATTGGCGATTTCATTCCAATTCACATTCCAAGTAATATTCGGCATGCTAATTACATTGCCGGTTGCCAAATTGCATTATCTCTTATAGTTTCCGAGATATGGACTATCGGTAATTTACACCTTAGGCTCTGCTTCTAACTTGGGCCCAAATTGTAAAATGGTCTTATCTATTGGCGATTTCGTCCCAATTCACATTCCAAGTAATATTCGGCATGCTAATTACTTTGCCGGTTGCGAAACTGCATTATCTCTTATAGTTTCCGAGATATGGACTATCGATAATTTACACCTTAGGCTCTGCTTCTAACTTGGGCCCAAATTGTAAAATGGTCTTATCTATTGGCGATTTCGTTCCAATTCACATTCCAAGTAATATTCGGCATGCTAATTACATTGCCGGTTGCCAAATTGCATTATCACTTATAGTTTCCGAGATATGGACTATCGATAATTTACACCTTAGGCTCTGCTTCTAACTTGGGCCCAAATTGTAATATGGTCTTATCTATTGGCGATTTCGTTCCAATTCACATTCCAAGTAATATTCGGCATGCTAATTACATTGCCGGTTGCCAAATTGCATTATCTCTTATAGTTTCCGAGATACGGACTATCGATAATTTACACCTTAGGCTCTGCTTCTAACTTGGGCCCAAATTGTAAAATGGTCTTATCTATTGGCGATTTCGTTCCAATTCACACTCCAAGTAATATTCGGCATGCTAATTACATTGCCGGTTGCGAAATTGCATTATCTCTTGTAGTTTCCGAGATATGGACTATCCATAATTTACACCTTAGGCTCTGCTTCTAACTTGGGCCCAAATTGTAAAACGGTCTTATCTATTGGCGATTTCGTTCCAATTCACATTCCAAGTAATATTCGGCTTGCTAATTACATTGCCGATTGCCAAATTGCATTATCTCTTATAGTTTCCGAGATATGGACTATGGATAATTTACACCTTAGGCTCTGCTTCTAACTTGGTCCCAAATTGTAAAATGGTCTTATCTATTGGCGATTTCGTTCCAATTCACATTCCAAGTAATATTCGGCATGCTAATTACATTGCCGGTTGCCAAATTGCATTATCTCTTATAGTTTCCGAGATATGGACTATCGATAATTTACACCTTAGGCTCTGCTTCTAACTTGGGCCCAAATTGTAAAATGGTCTTATCTATTGGCGATTTCGTTCCAATTCACATTCCAAGTAATATTCGGCATGCTAATTACATTGCCGGTGGCCAAGTTGCATTATCTCTTATAGTTTCCGAGATATGGACTATCGATAATTTACACCTTAGGCTCTGCTTCTAACTTGGGCCCAAATTGTAAAATGGTCTTATCTATTGGCGATTTCGTTCCAATTCACATTCCAAGTAATATTCGGCATGCTAATTACAATGCCGGTTCCCAAATTGCATTATCTCTTATAGTTTCCGAGATATGGGCTATCGATTATTTTTAACCTTAGGCTCTGCTTCTAACTTGGGCCCAAACTGTAAAATGGTCTTATCTATTGGCGATTTCGTTCCAATTCACATTCCAAGTAGTGTTCGGCATGCTAATTACATTGCCTGTTGCCAAATTGCATTATCTCTTATAGTTTCCGAGATATGGACTATCGATAATTTACACTTTAGGCTCTGCTTCTAACTTGGGCCGAAATTGTAAAATGGTCTTATCTATTGGCGATTTCGTCCCAATTCACATTCCAAGTAATATTCGGCATGCTAATTACATTGCCAGTTGCCAAATTGCATTATCTCTTATAGTTTCCGAGATATGGACTATGGATAATTTACACCTTAGGCTCTGCTTCTAACTTGGGCCCAAATTGTAAAATTTTCTTATCTATTGGCGATTTCATTCCAATTCACATTCCAAGTAATATTCGGCATGCTAATTACATTGCCGGTTGCCAAATTGCATTATCTCTTATAGTTTCCGAGATATGGACTATCGATAATTTACACCTTAGGCTCTGCTTCTAACTTGGGCCCAAATTGTAAAATGGTCTTATCTATTGGCGATTTCGTTCCAATTCACATTCCAAGTAATATTCGGCATGCTAATTACATTGCCGGATGCCAAATTGCATTATCACTTATAGTTTCCGAGATATGGACTATCGGTAATTTACACCTTAGGCTCTGCTTCTAACTTGGGCCCAAATTGTAATATCGTCTTATCTATTGGCGATTTCGTTCCAATTCACATTCCAAGTAATATTCGGCATGCTAATTACATTGCCGGTTGCCAAATTGCATTATCTCTGATAGTTTCCGAGATATGGACTATCGATAATTTACACCTTAGGCTCTGCTTCTAACTTGGGCCCAAATTGTAAAATGGTCTTATCTATTGGCGATTTCATTCCAATTCACATTCCAAGTAATATTCGGCATGCTAATTACATTGCCGGTTGCCAAATTGCATTATCTCTTATAGTTTCCGAGATATGGACTATCGATAATTTACACCTTAGGCTCTGCTTCTAACTTGGGCCCAAATTGTAAAATGGTCTTATCTATTGGCGATTTCGTTCCAATTCACATTCCAAGTAATATTCGGCATGCTAATTACATTGCCGGTTGCCAAATTGCATTATCTCTTATAGTTTCCGAGATATGGACTATCGATAATTTACACCTTAGGCTCTGCTTCTAACTTGGGCCCAAATTGTAAAATGGTTTTATCTATTGGCGATTTCGTTCCAATTCACATTCCAAGTAATATTCGGCATCCTAATTACATTGCCGGTTGCCAAATTGAATTATCTCTTATAGTTTCCGAGATATGGACTATCGATAATTTACACCTTAGGCTCTGCTTCTAACTTGGGCCCAAATTGTAAAATGGTCTTATCTATTGGCGATTTCGTTCCAATTCACATTCCAAGTAATATTCGGCATGCTAATTACATTGCCGGTTGCCAAATTGCATTATCTCTTATAGTTTCCGAGATATGGACTATCGGTAATTTACACCTTAGGCTCTGCTTCTAACTTGGGCCCAAATTGTAAAATCGTCTTATCTATTGGCGATTTCGTTCCAATTCACATTCCAAGTAATATTCGGCATGCTAATTACATTGCCGGTTGCCAAATTGCATTATCTCTTATAGTTTCCGAGATATGGACTATCGATAATTTACACCTTAGGCTCTGCTTCTAACTTGTGCCCAAATTGTAAAATGGTTTTATCTATTGGCGATTTCGTTCCAATTCACATTCCAAGTAATATTCGGCATGCTAATTACATTGCCGGTTGCCAAATTGAATTATCTCTTATAGTTTCCGAGATATGGACCATCGATAATTTACACCTTAGGCTCTGCTTCTAACTTGGGCCCAAATTGTAAAATGGTCTTATCTATTGGCGATTTCGTTCCAATTCACATTCCAAGTGGTATTCGGCATGCTAATTACATTGCCGGTTGCCAAATTGCATTATCTCTTATAGTTTCCGAGATATGGACTATCGATAATTTACACCTTAGGCTCTGCTTCTAACTTGGGCCCAAATTGTAAAATGGTCTTATCTATTGGCGATTTCGTTCCAATTCACATTCCAAGTAATATTCGGCATGCTAATTACATTGCCGGTTGCCAAATTGCATTATCTCTTATAGTTTCCGAGATATGGACTATCGATAATTTACACCTTAGGCTCTGCTTCTAACTTGGGCCCAAATTGTAAAATGGTCTTATCTATTGGCGATTTCGTTCCAATTCACATTCCAAGTGGTATTCGGCATGCTAATTACATTGCCGGTTGCCAAAATGCATTATCTCTTTTAGTTTCCGAGATATGGACTATCGATAATTTACACCATAGGCTCTGCTTCTAACTTGGGCCCAAATTGTAAAATGGTCTTATCTATTGGCGATTTCGTTCCAATTCACATTCCAAGTAATATTCGGCATGCTAATTACATTGCCGGTTGCCAAATTGCATTATCTCTTTTAGTTTCCGAGATATGGACTATCGATAATTTACACCTTTGGCTCTGCTTCTAACTTTGGCCCAAATTGTAAAATCGTCTTATCTATTGGCGATTTCGTTCCAATTCACATTCCAAGTAATATTCGGCATGCTAATTACATTGCCGGTTGCCAAATTGCATTATCTCTTATAGTTTCCGAGATATGGACTATCGATAATTTACACCTTAGGCTCTGCTTCTAACTAGGGCCCAAATTGTAAAATGGTCTTATCTATTGGCGATTTCGTTCCAATTCACATTCCAAGTAATATTCGGCATGCTAATTACATTGCCGGTTGCCAAATTGAATTATCTCTTATAGTTTCCGAGATATGGACTATCGATAATTTACACCTTAGGCTCTGCTTCTAACTTGGGCCCAAATTGTAAAATGGTCTTATCTATTGGCGATTTCGTTCCAATTCACATTCCAAGTGGTATTCGGCATGCTAATTACATTGCCGGTTGCCAAATTGCATTATCTCTTATAGTTTCCGAGATATGGACTATCGATAATTTACACCTAAAGCTCTGCTTCTAACTTGGGCCCAAATTGTAAAATGGTCTTATCTATTGGCGATTTCGTTCCAATTCACATTCCAAGTAATATTCGGCATGCTAATTACATTGCCGGTTGCCAAATTGCATTATCTCTTATAGTTTCCGAGATATGGACTATCGATAATTTACAACTTAGGCTCTGCTTCTAACTTGGGCCCAAATTGTAAAATGGTCTTATCTATTGGCGATTACGTCCCAATTCACATTTCAAGTAATATTCGGCATGCTAATTACATTGCCGGTTGCGAAACTGCATTATCTCTTATAGTTTCCGAGATATGGACTATCGATAATTTACACCTTAGGCTCTGCTTCTAACTTGGGCCCAAATTGTAAAATGGTCTTATCTATTGGCGATTTCGTTCCAATTCACATTCCAAGTAATATTCGGCATGCTAATTACATTGCCGGTTGCCAAATTGCATTATCCCTTTTAGTTTCCGAGATATGGACTATCGATAATTTACACCTTAGGCTCTGCTTCTAACTTGGGCCCAAATTGTAAAATGGTCTTATCTATTGGCGATTTCGTTCCAATTCACATTCCAAGTAATATTCGGCATGCTAATTACATTGCCGGTTGCCAAATTGCATTATCTCTTATAGTTTCCGAGATATGGACTATCGATAATTTACACCTTAGGCTCTGCTTCTAACTTGGGCCCAAATTGTAAAATGGCCTTATCTATTGGCGATTTCGTTCCAATTCACATTCCAAGTAATATTCGGCATGCTAATTACATTGCCGGTTGCCAAATTGCATTATCTCTTATAGTTTCCGAGATATGGACTATCGATTATTTACACCTTAGGCTCTGCTTCTAACTTGGGCCCAAATTGTAAAATGGTCTTATCTATTGGCGATTTCGTTCCAATTCACATTCCAAGTAATATTCGGCATGCTAATTACATTGCCGGTGGCCAAATTGAATTATCTCTTATAGTTTCCGAGATATGGACTATCGATAATTTACACCTTAGGCTCTGCTTCTAACTTGGGCCCAAATTGTAAAATGGTTTTATCTATTGGCGATTTCGTTCCAATTCACATTCCAAGTAATATTCGGCATGCTAATTACATTGCCGGTGGCCAAGTTGCATTATCTCTTATAGTTTCCGAGATATGGACTATCGATAATTTACACCTTAGGCTCTGCTTCTAACTTGGGCCCAAATTGTAAAATGGTCTTATCTATTGGCGATTTCGTTCCAATTCACATTCCAAGTAATATTCGGCATGCTAATTACAATGCCGGTTCCCAAATTGCATTATCTCTTATAGTTTCCGAGATATGGACTATCGATTATTTTTAACCTTAGGCTCTGCTTCTAACTTGGGCCCAAACTGTAAAATGGTCTTATCTATTGGCGATTTCGTTCCAATTCACATTCCAAGTAGTGTTCGGCATGCTAATTACATTGCCGGTTGCCAAATTGCATTATCTCTTATAGTTTCCGAGATATGGACTATCGATAATTTACACCTTAGGCTCTGCTTCTAACTTGGGCCCAAATTGTAAAATGGTCTTATCTATTGGCGATTTCGTTCCAATTCACATTCCAAGTAATATTCGGCATGCTAATTACATTGCCGGTTGCCAAATTGCATTATCTTTTATAGTTTCCGAGATATGGACTATCGATAATTTACACCTTAGGCTCTGCTTCTAACTTGGGCCCAAATTGTAAAATGGCCTTATCTATTGGCGATTTCGTTCCAATTCACATTCCAAGTAATATTCGGCATGCTAATTACATTGCCGGTTGCCAAATTGCATTATCTCTTATAGTTTCCGAGATATGGACTATCGATTATTTACACCTTAGGCTCTGCTTCTAACTTGGGCCCAAATTGTAAAATGGTCTTATCTATTGGCGATTTCGTTCCAATTCACATTCCAAGTAATATTCGGCATGCTAATTACATTGCCGGTGGCCAAATTGAATTATCTCTTATAGTTTCCGAGATATGGACTATCGATAATTTACACCTTAGGCTCTGCTTCTAACTTGGGCCCAAATTGTAAAATGGTTTTATCTATTGGCGATTTCGTTCCAATTCACATTCCAAGTAATATTCGGCATGCTAATTACATTGCCGGTGGCCAAGTTGCATTATCTCTTATAGTTTCCGAGATATGGACTATCGATAATTTACACCTTAGGCTCTGCTTCTAACTTGGGCCCAAATTGTAAAATGGTCTTATCTATTGGCGATTTCGTTCCAATTCACATTCCAAGTAATATTCGGCATGCTAATTACAATGCCGGTTCCCAAATTGCATTATCTCTTATAGTTTCCGAGATATGGACTATCGATTATTTTTAACCTTAGGCTCTGCTTCTAACTTGGGCCCAAACTGTAAAATGGTCTTATCTATTGGCGATTTCGTTCCAATTCACATTCCAAGTAGTGTTCGGCATGCTAATTACATTGCCGGTTGCCAAATTGCATTATCTCTTATAGTTTCCGAGATATGGACTATCGATAATTTACACTTTAGGCTCTGCTTCTAACTTGGGCCGAAATTGTAAAATGGTCTTATCTATTGGCGATTTCGTCCCAATTCACATTCCAAGTAATATTCGGCATGCTAATTACATTGCCAGTTGCCAAATTGCATTATCTCTTATAGTTTCCGAGATATGGACTATGGATAATTTACACCTTAGGCTCTGCTTCTAACTTGGGCCCAAATTGTAAAATTTTCTTATCTATTGGCGATTTCATTCCAATTCACATTCCAAGTAATATTCGGCATGCTAATTACATTGCCGGTTGCCAAATTGCATTATCTCTTATAGTTTCCGAGATATGGACTATCGATAATTTACACCTTAGGCTCTGCTTCTAACTTGGGCCCAAATTGTAAAATGGTCTTATCTATTGGCGATTTCCTTCCAATTCACATTCCAAGTAATATTCGGCATGCTAATTACATTGCCGGATGCCAAATTGCATTATCACTTATAGTTTCCGAGATATGGACTATCGGTAATTTACACCTTAGGCTCTGCTTCTAACTTGGGCCCAAATTGTAATATCGTCTTATCTATTGGCGATTTCGTTCCAATTCACATTCCAAGTAATATTCGGCATGCTAATTACATTGCCGGTTGCCAAATTGCATTATCTCTGATAGTTTCCGAGATATGGACTATCGATAATTTACACCTTAGGCTCTGCTTCTAACTTGGGCCCAAATTGTAAAATGGTCTTATCTATTGGCGATTTCATTCCAATTCACATTCCAAGTAATATTCGGCATGCTAATTACATTGCCGGTTGCCAAATTGCATTATCTCTTATAGTTTCCGAGATATGGACTATCGATAATTTACACCTTAGGCTCTGCTTCTAACTTGGGCCCAAATTGTAAAATGGTCTTATCTATTGGCGATTTCGTTCCAATTCACATTCCAAGTAATATTCGGCATGCTAATTACATTGCCGGTTGCCAAATTGCATTATCTCTTATAGTTTCCGAGATATGGACTATCGATAATTTACACCTTAGGCTCTGCTTCTAACTTGGGCCCAAATTGTAAAATGGTTTTATCTATTGGCGATTTCCTTCCAATTCACATTCCAAGTAATATTCGGCATCCTAATTACATTGCCGGTTGCCAAATTGAATTATCTCTTATAGTTTCCGAGATATGGACTATCGATAATTTACACCTTAGGCTCTGCTTCTAACTTGGGCCCAAATTGTAAAATGGTCTTATCTATTGGCGATTTCGTTCCAATTCACATTCCAAGTAATATTCGGCATGCTAATTACATTGCCGGTTTCCAAATTGCATTATCTCTTATAGTTTCCGAGATATGGACTATCGGTAATTTACACCTTAGGCTCTGCTTCTAACTTGGGCCCAAATTGTAAAATCGTCTTATCTATTGGCGATTTCGTTCCAATTCACATTCCAAGTAATATTCGGCATGCTAATTACATTGCCGGTTGCCAAATTGCATTATCTCTTATAGTTTCCGAGATATGGACTATCGATAATTTACACCTTAGGCTCTGCTTCTAACTTGTGCCCAAATTGTAAAATGGTTTTATCTATTGGCGATTTCGTTCCAATTCACATTCCAAGTAATATTCGGCATGCTAATTACATTGCCGGTTGCCAAATTGAATTATCTCTTATAGTTTCCGAGATATGGACTATCGATAATTTACACCTTAGGCTCTGCTTCTAACTTGGGCCCAAATTGTAAAATGGTCTTATCTATTGGCGATTTCGTTCCAATTCACATTCCAAGTGGTATTCGGCATGCTAATTACATTGCCGGTTGCCAAATTGCATTATCTCTTATAGTTTCCGAGATATGGACTATCGATAATTTACACCTTAGGCTCTGCTTCTAACTTGGGCCCAAATTGTAAAATGGTCTTAACTATTGGCGATTTCATTCCAATTCACATTCCAAGTAATATTCGGCATGCTAATTACATTGCCGGTTGCCAAATTGCATTATCTCTTATAGTTTCCGAGATATGGACTATCGATAATTTACACCTTAGGCTCTGCTTCTAACTTGGGCCCAAATTGTAAAATGGTCTTATCTATTGGCGATTTCGTTCCAATTCACATTCCAAGTAATATTCGGCATGCTAATTACATTGCCGGTTGCCAAATTGCATTATCTCTTATAGTTTCCGAGATATGGACTATCGATAATTTACACCTTAGGCTCTGCTTCTAACTCGGGCCCAAATTGTAAAATGGTTTTATCTATTGGCGATTTCGTTCCAATTCACATTCCAAGTAATATTCGGCATCCTAATTACATTGCCGGTTGCCAAATTGAATTATCTCTTATAGTTTCCGAGATATGGACTATCGATAATTTACACCTTAGGCTCTGCTTCTAACTTGGGCCCAAATTGTAAAATGGTCTTATCTATTGGCGATTTCGTTCCAATTCACATTCCAAGTAATATTCGGCATGCTAATTACATTGCCGGTTGCCAAATTGCATTATCTCTTATAGTTTCCGAGATATGGACTATCGATAATTTACACCTTAGGCTCTGCTTCTAACTTGTGCCCAAATTGTAAAATGGTTTTATCTATTGGCGATTTCGTTCCAATTCACATTCCAAGTAATATTCGGCATGCTAATTACATTGCCGGTTGCCAAATTGAATTATCTCTTATAGTTTCCGAGATATGGACTATCGATAATTTACACCTTAGGCTCTGCTTCTAACTTGGGCCCAAATTGTAAAATGGTCTTATCTATTGGCGATTTCGTTCCAATTCACATTCCAAGTGGTATTCGGCATGCTAATTACATTGCCGGTTGCCAAATTGCATTATCTCTTATAGTTTCCGAGATATGGACTATCGATAATTTACACCTTAGGCTCTGCTTCTAACTTGGGCCCAAATTGTAAAATGGTCTTATCTATTGGCGATTTCGTTCCAATTCACATTCCAAGTAATATTCGGCATGCTAATTACATTGCCGGTTGCCAAATTGCATTATCTCTTATAGTTTCCGAGATATGGACTATCGATAATTTACACCTTAGGCTCTGCTTCTAACTTGGGCCCAAATTGTAAAATGGTCTTATCTATTGGCGATTTCGTTCCAATTCACATTCCAAGTGGTATTCGGCATGCTAATTACATTGCCGGTTGCCAAAATGCATTATCTCTTTTAGTTTCCGAGATATGGACTATCGATAATTTACACCTTAGGCTCTGCTTCTAACTTGGGCCCAAATTGTAAAATGGTCTTATCTATTGGCGATTTCGTTCCAATTCACATTCCAAGTAATATTCGGTATGCTAATTACATTGCCGGTTGCCAAATTGCATTATCTCTTTTAGTTTCCGAGATATGGACTATCGATAATTTACACCTTAGGCTCTGCTTCTAACTTTGGCCCAAATTGTAAAATCGTCTTATCTATTGGCGATTTCGTTCCAATTCACATTCCAAGTAATATTCGGCATGCTAATTACATTGCCGGTTGCCAAATTGCATTATCTCTTATAGTTTCCGAGATATGGACTATCGATAATTTACACCTTAGGCTCTGCTTCTAACTTGGGCCCAAATTGTAAAATGGTCTTATCTATTGGCGATTTCGTTCCAATTCACATTCCAAGTAATATTCGGCATGCTAATTACATTGCCGGTTGCCAAATTGAATTATCTCTTATAGTTTCCGAGATATGGACTATCGATAATTTACACCTTAGGCTCTGCTTCTAACTTGGGCCCAAATTGTAAAATGGTCTTATCTATTGGCGATTTCGTTCCAATTCACATTCCAAGTGGTATTCGGCATGCTAATTACATTGCCGGTTGCCAAATTGCATTATCTCTTATAGTTTCCGAGATATGGACTATCGATAATTTACACCTTAAGCTCTGCTTCTAACTTGGGCCCAAATTGTAAAATGGTCTTATCTATTGGCGATTTCGTTCCAATTCACATTCCAAGTAATATTCGGTATGCTAATTACATTGCCGGTTGCCAAATTGCATTATCTCTTATAGTTTCCGAGATATGGACTATCGATAATTTACACCTTAGGCTCTGCTTCTAACTTGGGCCCAAATTGTAAAATGGTCTTATCTATTGGCGATTACGTCCCAATTCACATTCCAAGTAATATTCGGCATGCTAATTACATTGCCGGTTGCGAAACTGCATTATCTCTTATAGTTTCCGAGATATGGACTATCGATAATTTACACCTTAGGCTCTGCTTCTAACTTGGGCCCAAATTGTAAAATGGTCTTATCTATTGGCGATTTCGTTCCAATTCACATTCCAAGTAATATTCGGCATGCTAATTACATTGCCGGTTGCCAAATTGCATTATCCCTTTTAGTTTCCGAGATATGGACTATCGATAATTTACACCTTAGGCTCTGCTTCTAACTTGGGCCCAAATTGTAAAATGGTCTTATCTATTGGCGATTTCGTTCCAATTCACATTCCAAGTAATATTCGGCATGCTAATTACATTGCCGGTTGCCAAATTGCATTATCTCTTATAGTTTCCGAGATATGGACTATCGATAATTTACACCTTAGGCTCTGCTTCTAACTTGGGCCCAAATTGTAAAATGGCCTTATCTATTGGCGATTTCGTTCCAATTCACATTCCAAGTAATATTCGGCATGCTAATTACATTGCCGGTTGCCAAATTGCATTATCTCTTATAGTTTCCGAGATATGGACTATCGATTATTTACCCCTTAGGCTCTGCTTCTAACTTGGGCCCAAATTGTAAAATGGTCTTATCTATTGGCGATTTCGTTCCAATTCACATTCCAAGTAATATTCGGCATGCTAATTACATTGCCAGTTGCCAAATTGCATTATCTCTTATAGTTTCCGAGATATGGACTATGGATAATTTACACCTTAGGCTCTGCTTCTAACTTGGGCCCAAATTGTAAAATTTTCTTATCTATTGGCGATTTCATTCCAATTCACATTCCAAGTAATATTCGGCATGCTAATTACATTGCCGGTTGCCAAATTGCATTATCTCTTATAGTTTCCGAGATATGGACTATCGATAATTTACACCTTAGGCTCTGCTTCTAACTTGGGCCCAAATTGTAAAATGGTCTTATCTATTGGCGATTTCGTTCCAATTCACATTCCAAGTAATATTCGGCATGCTAATTACATTGCCAGTTGCCAAATTGCATTATCTCTTATAGTTTCCGAGATATGGACTATGGATAATTTACACCTTAGGCTCTGCTTCTAACTTGGGCCCAAATTGTAAAATTTTCTTATCTATTGGCGATTTCATTCCAATTCACATTCCAAGTAATATTCGGCATGCTAATTACATTGCCGGTTGCCAAATTGCATTATCTCTTATAGTTTCCGAGATATGGACTATCGATAATTTACACCTTAGGCTCTGCTTCTAACTTGGGCCCAAATTGTAAAATGGTCTTATCTATTGGCGATTTCGTTCCAATTCACATTCCAAGTAATATTCGGCATGCTAATTACATTGCCGGATGCCAAATTGCATTATCACTTATAGTTTCCGAGATATGGACTATCGGTAATTTACACCTTAGGCTCTGCTTCTAACTTGGGCCCAAATTGTAATATCGTCTTATCTATTGGCGATTTCGTTCCAATTCACATTCCAAGTAATATTCGGCATGCTAATTACATTGCCGGTTGCCAAATTGCATTATCTCTGATAGTTTCTGAGATATGGACTATCGATAATTTACACCTTAGGCTCTGCTTCTAACTTGGGCCCAAATTGTAAAATGGTCTTATCTATTGGCGATTTCATTCCAATTCACATTCCAAGTAATATTCGGCATGCTAATTACATTGCCGGTTGCCAAATTGCATTATCTCTTATAGTTTCCGAGATATGGACTATCGATAATTTACACCTTAGGCTCTGCTTCTAACTTGGGCCCAAATTGTAAAATGGTCTTATCTATTGGCGATTTCGTTCCAATTCACATTCCAAGTAATATTCGGCATGCTAATTACATTGCCGGTTGCCAAATTGCATTATCTTTTATAGTTTCCGAGATATGGACTATCGATAATTTACACCTTAGGCTCTGCTTCTAACTTGGGCCCAAATTGTAAAATGGTTTTATCTATTGGCGATTTCGTTCCAATTCACATTCCAAGTAATATTCGGCATCCTAATTACATTGCCGGTTGCCAAATTGAATTATCTCTTATAGTTTCCGAGATATGGACTATCGATAATTTACACCTTAGGCTCTGCTTCTAACTTGGACCCAAATTGTAAAATGGTCTTATCTATTGGCGATCTCGTTCCAATTCACATTCCAAGTAATATTCGGCATGCTAATTACATTGCCGGTTGCCAAATTGCATTATCTCTTATAGTTTCCGAGATATGGACTATCGGTAATTTACACCTTAGGCTCTGCTTCTAACTTGGGCCCAAATTGTAAAATCGTCTTATCTATTGGCGATTTCGTTCCAATTCACATTCCAAGTAATATTCGGCATGCTAATTACATTGCCGGTTGCCAAATTGCATTATCTCTTATAGTTTCCGAGATATGGACTATCGATAATTTACACCTTAGGCTCTGCTTCTAACTTGTGCCCAAATTGTAAAATGGTTTTATCTATTGGCGATTTCGTTCCAATTCACATTCCAAGTAATATTCGGCATGCTAATTACATTGCCGGTTGCCAAATTGAATTATCTCTTATAGCTTCCGAGATATGGACTATCGATAATTTACACCTTAGGCTCTGCTTCTAACTTGGGCCCAAATTGTAAAATGGTCTTATCTATTGGCGATTTCGTTCCAATTCACATTCCAAGTGGTATTCGGCATGCTAATTACATTGCCGGTTGCCAAATTGCATTATCTCTTATAGTTTCCGAGATATGGACTATCGATAATTTACACCTTAGGCTCTGCTTCTAACTTGGGCCCAAATTGTAAAATGGTCTTATCTATTGGCGATTTCGTTCCAATTCACATTCCAAGTAATATTCGGCATGCTAATTACATTGCCGGTTGCCAAATTGCATTATCTCTTATAGTTTCCGAGATATGGACTATCGATAATTTACACCTTAGGCTCTGCTTCTAACTTGGGCCCAAATTGTAAAATGGTCTTATCTATTGGCGATTTCGTTCCAATTCACATTCCAAGTAATATTCGGCATCCTAATTACATTGCCGGTTGCCAAAATGCATTATCTCTTTTAGTTTCCGAGATATGGACTATCGATAATTTACACCTTAGGCTCTGCTTCTAACTTGGGCCCAAATTGTAAAATGGTCTTATCTATTGGCGATCTCGTTCCAATTCACATTCCAAGTAATATTCGGCATGCTAATTACATTGCCGGTTGCCAAATTGCATTATCTCTTATAGTTTCCGAGATATGGACTATCGGTAATTTACACCTTAGGCTCTGCTTCTAACTTGGGCCCAAATTGTAAAATCGTCTTATCTATTGGCGATTTCGTTCCAATTCACATTCCAAGTAATATTCGGCATGCTAATTACATTGCCGGTTGCCAAATTGCATTATCTCTTATAGTTTCCGAGATATGGACTATCGATAATTTACACCTTAGGCTCTGCTTCTAACTTGGGCCCAAATTGTAAAATGGTCTTATCTATTGGCGATTTCGTTCCAATTCACATTCCAAGTAATATTCGGCATGCTAATTACATTGCCGGTTGCCAAATTGAATTATCTCTTATAGCTTCCGAGATATGGACTATCGATAATTTACACCTTAGGCTCTGCTTCTAACTTGGGCCCAAATTGTAAAATGGTCTTATCTATTGGCGATTTCGTTCCAATTCACATTCCAAGTGGTATTCGGCATGCTAATTACATTGCCGGTTGCCAAATTGCATTATCTCTTATAGTTTCCGAGATATGGACTATCGATAATTTACACCTTAGGCTCTGCTTCTAACTTGGGCCCAAATTGTAAAATGGTCTTATCTATTGGCGATTTCGTTCCAATTCACATTCCAAGTAATATTCGGCATGCTAATTACATTGCCGGTTGCCAAATTGCATTATCTCTTATAGTTTCCGAGATATGGACTATCGATAATTTACACCTTAGGCTCTGCTTCTAACTTGGGCCCAAATTGTAAAATGGTCTTATCTATTGGCGATTTCGTTCCAATTCACATTCCAAGTGGTATTCGGCATGCTAATTACATTGCCGGTTGCCAAAATGCATTATCTCTTTTAGTTTCCGAGATATGGACTATCGATAATTTACACCTTAGGCTCTGCTTCTAGCTTGGGCCCAAATTGTAAAATGGTCTTATCTATTGGCGATTTCGTTCCAATTCACATTCCAAGTAATATTCGGCATGCTAATTACATTGCCGGTTGCCAAATTGCATTATCTCTTTTAGTTTCCGAGATATGGACTATCGATAATTTACACCTTAGGCTCTGCTTCTAACTTTGGCCCAAATTGTAAAATCGTCTTATCTATTGGCGATTTCGTTCCAATTCACATTCCAAGTAATATTCGGCATGCTAATTACATTGCCGGTTGCCAAATTGCATTATCTCTTATAGTTTCCGAGATATGGACTATCGATAATTTACACCTTAGGCTCTGCTTCTAACTTGGGCCCAAATTGTAAAATGGTCTTATCTATTGGCGATTTCGTTCCAATTCACATTCCAAGTAATATTCGGCATGCTAATTACATTGCCGGTTGCCAAATTGAATTATCTCTTATAGTTTCCGAGATATGGACTATCGATAATTTACACCTTAGGCTCTGCTTCTAACTTGGGCCCAAATTGTAAAATGGTCTTATCTATTGGCGATTTCGTTCCAATTCACATTCCAAGTGGTATTCGGCATGCTAATTACATTGCCGGTTGCCAAATTGCATTATCTCTTATAGTTTCCGAGATATGGACTATCGATAATTTACACCTTAAGCTCTGCTTCTAACTTGGGCCCAAATTGTAAAATGGTCTTATCTATTGGCGATTTCGTTCCAATTCACATTCCAAGTAATATTCGGCATGCTAATTACATTGCCGGTTGCCAAATTGCATTATCTCTTATAGTTTCCGAGATATGGACTATCGATAATTTACACCTTAGGCTCTGCTTCTAACTTGGGCCCAAATTGTAAAATGGTCTTATCTATTGGCGATTACGTCCCAATTCACATTCCAAGTAATATTCGGCATGCTAATTACATTGCCGGTTGCGAAACTGCATTATCTCTTATAGTTTCCGAGATATGGACTATCGATAATTTACACCTTAAGCTCTGCTTCTAACTTGGGCCCAAATTGTAAAATGGTCTTATCTATTGGCGATTTCGTTCCAATTCACATTCCAAGTAATATTCGGCATGCTAATTACATTGCCGGTTGCCAAATTGCATTATCCCTTTTAGTTTCCGAGATATGGACTATCGATAATTTACACCTTAGGCTCTGCTTCTAACTTGGGCCCAAATTGTAAAATGGTCTTATCTATTGGCGATTTCGTTCCAATTCACATTCCAAGTAATATTCGGCATGCTAATTACATTGCCGGTTGCCAAATTGCATTATCTCTTATAGTTTCCGAGATATGGACTATCGATAATTTACACCTTAGGCTCTGCTTCTAACTTGGGCCCAAATTGTAAAATGGCCTTATCTATTGGCGATTTCGTTCCAATTCACATTCCAAGTAATATTCGGCATGCTAATTACATTGCCGGTTGCCAAATTGCATTATCTCTTATAGTTTCCGAGATATGGACTATCGATTATTTACACCTTAGGCTCTGCTTCTAACTTGGGCCCAAATTGTAAAATGGTCTTATCTATTGGCGATTTCGTTCCAATTCACATTCCAAGTAATATTCGGCATGCTAATTACATTGCCGGTGGCCAAATTGAATTATCTCTTATAGGTTCCGAGATATGGACTATCGATAATTTACACCTTAGGCTCTGCTTCTAACTTGGGCCCAAATTGTAAAATGGTTTTATCTATTGGCGATTTTGTTCCAATTCACATTCCAAGTAATATTCGGCATGCTAATTACATTGCCGGTGGCCAAGTTGCATTATCTCTTATAGTTTCCGAGATATGGACTATCGATTATTTACACCTTAGGCTCTGCTTCTAACTTGGGCCCAAATTGTAAAATGGTCTTATCTATTGGCGATTTCGTTCCAATTCACATTCCAAGTAATATTCGGCATGCTAATTACAATGCCGGTTCCCAAATTGCATTATCTCTTATAGTTTCCGAGATATGGACTATCGATTATTTTTAACCTTAGGCTCTGCTTCTAACTTGGGCCCAAACTGTAAAATGGTCTTATCTATTGGCGATTTCGTTCCAATTCACATTCCAAGTAGTGTTCGGCATGCTAATTACATTGCCGGTTGCCAAATTGCATTATCTCTTATAGTTTCCGAGATATGGACTATCGATAATTTACACTTTAGGCTCTGCTTCTAACTTGGGCCGAAATTGTAAAATGGTCTTATCTATTGGCGATTTCGTCCCAATTCACATTCCAAGTAATATTCGGCGTGCTAATTACATTGCCAGTTGCCAAATTGCATTATCTCTTATAGTTTCCGAGATATGGACTATGGATAATTTACACCTTAGGCTCTGCTTCTAACTTGGGCCCAAATTGTAAAATTTTCTTATCTATTGGCGATTTCATTCCAATTCACATTCCAAGTAATATTCGGCATGCTAATTACATTGCCGGTTGCCAAATTGCATTATCTCTTATAGTTTCCGAGATATGGACTATCGATAATTTACACCTTAGGCTCTGCTTCTAACTTGGGCCCAAATTGTAAAATGGTCTTATCTATTGGCGATTTCGTTCCAATTCACATTCCAAGTAATATTCGGCATGCTAATTACATTGCCGGATGCCAAATTGCATTATCACTTATAGTTTCCGAGATATGGACTATCGGTAATTTACACCTTAGGCTCTGCTTCTAACTTGGGCCCAAATTGTAAAATCGTCTTATCTATTGGCGATTTCGTCCCAATTCACATTCCAAGTAATATTCGGCATGCTAATTACATTGCCAGTTGCCAAATTGCATTATCTCTTATAGTTTCCGAGATATGGACTATCGATAATTTACACCTTAGGCTCTGCTTCTAACTTGGGCCCAAATTGTAAAATGGTCTTATCTATTGGCGATTTCGTTCCAATTCACATTCCAAGTAATATTCGGCATGCTAATTACATTGCCGGTTGCCAAATTGAATTATCTCTTATAGTTTCCGAGATATGGACTATCGATAATTTACACCTTAGGCTCTGCTTCTAACTTGGGCCCAAATTGTAAAATGGTCTTATCTATTGGCGATTTCGTTCCAATTCACATTCCAAGTGGTATTCGGCATGCTAATTACATTGCCGGTTGCCAAATTGCATTATCTCTTATAGTTTCCGAGATATGGACTATCGATAATTTACACCTTAAGCTCTGCTTCTAACTTGGGCCCAAATTGTAAAATGGTCTTATCTATTGGCGATTTCGTTCCAATTCACATTCCAAGTAATATTCGGCATGCTAATTACATTGCCGGTTGCCAAATTGCATTATCTCTTATAGTTTCCGAGATATGGACTATCGATAATTTACACCTTAGGCTCTGCTTCTAACTTGGGCCCAAATTGTAAAATGGTCTTATCTATTGGCGATTACGTCCCAATTCACATTCCAAGTAATATTCGGCATGCTAATTACATTGCCGGTTGCGAAACTGCATTATCTCTTATAGTTTCCGAGATATGGACTATCGATAATTTACACCTTAAGCTCTGCTTCTAACTTGGGCCCAAATTGTAAAATGGTCTTATCTATTGGCGATTTCGTTCCAATTCACATTCCAAGTAATATTCGGCATGCTAATTACATTGCCGGTTGCCAAATTGCATTATCCCTTTTAGTTTCCGAGATATGGACTATCGATAATTTACACCTTAGGCTCTGCTTCTAACTTGGGCCCAAATTGTAAAATGGTCTTATCTATTGGCGATTTCGTTCCAATTCACATTCCAAGTAATATTCGGCATGCTAATTACATTGCCGGTTGCCAAATTGCATTATCTCTTATAGTTTCCGAGATATGGACTATCGATAATTTACACCTTAGGCTCTGCTTCTAACTTGGGCCCAAATTGTAAAATGGCCTTATCTATTGGCGATTTCGTTCCAATTCACATTCCAAGTAATATTCGGCATGCTAATTACATTGCCGGTTGCCAAATTGCATTATCTCTTATAGTTTCCGAGATATGGACTATCGATTATTTACACCTTAGGCTCTGCTTCTAACTTGGGCCCAAATTGTAAAATGGTCTTATCTATTGGCGATTTCGTTCCAATTCACATTCCAAGTAATATTCGGCATGCTAATTACATTGCCGGTGGCCAAATTGAATTATCTCTTATAGTTTCCGAGATATGGACTATCGATAATTTACACCTTAGGCTCTGCTTCTAACTTGGGCCCAAATTGTAAAATGGTTTTATCTATTGGCGATTTTGTTCCAATTCACATTCCAAGTAATATTCGGCATGCTAATTACATTGCCGGTGGCCAAGTTGCATTATCTCTTATAGTTTCCGAGATATGGACTATCGATTATTTACACCTTAGGCTCTGCTTCTAACTTGGGCCCAAATTGTAAAATGGTCTTATCTATTGGCGATTTCGTTCCAATTCACATTCCAAGTAATATTCGGCATGCTAATTACAATGCCGGTTCCCAAATTGCATTATCTCTTATAGTTTCCGAGATATGGACTATCGATTATTTTTAACCTTAGGCTCTGCTTCTAACTTGGGCCCAAACTGTAAAATGGTCTTATCTATTGGCGATTTCGTTCCAATTCACATTCCAAGTAGTGTTCGGCATGCTAATTACATTGCCGGTTGCCAAATTGCATTATCTCTTATAGTTTCCGAGATATGGACTATCGATAATTTACACTTTAGGCTCTGCTTCTAACTTGGGCCGAAATTGTAAAATGGTCTTATCTATTGGCGATTTCGTCCCAATTCACATTCCAAGTAATATTCGGCGTGCTAATTACATTGCCAGTTGCCAAATTGCATTATCTCTTATAGTTTCCGAGATATGGACTATGGATAATTTACACCTTAGGCTCTGCTTCTAACTAGGGCCCAAATTGTAAAATTTTCTTATCTATTGGCGATTTCATTCCAATTCACATTCCAAGTAATATTCGGCATGCTAATTACATTGCCGGTTGCCAAATTGCATTATCTCTTATAGTTTCCGAGATATGGACTATCGATAATTTACACCTTAGGCTCTGCTTCTAACTTGGGCCCAAATTGTAAAATGGTCTTATCTATTGGCGATTTCGTTCCAATTCACATTCCAAGTAATATTCGGCATGCTAATTACATTGCCGGATGCCAAATTGCATTATCACTTATAGTTTCCGAGATATGGACTATCGGTAATTTACACCTTAGGCTCTGCTTCTAACTTGGGCCCAAATTGTAAAATCGTCTTATCTATTGGCGATTTCGTCCCAATTCACATTCCAAGTAATATTCGGCATGCTAATTACATTGCCAGTTGCCAAATTGCATTATCTCTTATAGTTTCCGAGATATGGACTATGGATAATTTACACCTTAGGCTCTGCTTCTAACTTGGGCCCAAATTGTAAAATTTTCTTATCTATTGGCGATTTCATTCCAATTCACATTCCAAGTAATATTCGGCATGCTAATTACATTGCCGGTTGCCAAATTGCATTATCTCTTATAGTTTCCGAGATATGGACTATCGATAATTTACACCTTAGGCTCTGCTTCTAACTTGGGCCCAAATTGTAAAATGGTCTTATCTATTGGCGATTTCGTTCCAATTCACATTCCAAGTAATATTCGGCATGCTAATTACATTGCCGGATGCCAAATTGCATTATCACTTATAGTTTCCGAGATATGGACTATCGGTAATTTACACCTTAGGCTCTGCTTCTAACTTGGGCCCAAATTGTAATATCGTCTTATCTATTGGCGATTTCGTTCCAATTCACATTCCAAGTAATATTCGGCATGCTAATTACATTGCCGGTTGCCAAATTGCATTATCTCTTATAGTTTCCGAGATATGGACTATCGATAATTTACACCTTAGGCTCTGCTTCTAACTTGGGCCCAAATTGTAAAATGGTCTTATCTATTGGCGATTTCGTTCCAATTCACATTCCAAGTAATATTCGGCATGCTAATTACATTGCCGGTTGCCAAATTGCATTATCTCTTATAGTTTCCGAGATATGGACTATCGATAATTTACACCTTAGGCTCTGCTTCTAACTTGGGCCCAAATTGTAAAATGGTCTTATCTATTGGCGATTTCGTTCCAATTCACATTCCAAGTAATATTCGGCATGCTAATTACATTGCCGGTTGCCAAATTGCATTATCTCTTATAGTTTCCGAGATATGGACTATCGATAATTTACACCTTAGGCTCTGCTTCTAACTTGGGCCCAAATTGTAAAATGGTCTTATCTATTGGCGATTTCATTCCAATTCACATTCCAAGTAATATTCGGCATGCTAATTACATTGCCGGTTGCCAAATTGCATTATCTCTTATAGTTTCCGAGATATGGACTATCGATAATTTACACCTTAGGCTCTGCTTCTAACTTGGGCCCAAATTGTAAAATGGTCTTATCTATTGGCGATTTCGTTCCAATTCACATTCCAAGTAATATTCGGCATGCTAATTACATTGCCGGTTGCCAAATTGCATTATCTCTTATAGTTTCCGAGATATGGACTATCGATAATTTACACCTTAGGCTCTGCTTCTAACTTGGGCCCAAATTGTAAAATGGTTTTATCTATTGGCGATTTCGTTCCAATTCACATTCCAAGTAATATTCGGCATCCTAATTACATTGCCGGTTGCCAAATTGCATTATCTCTTATAGTTTCCGAGATATGGACTATCGATAATTTACACCTTAGGCTCTGCTTCTAACTTGGGCCCAAATTGTAAAATGGTCTTATCTATTGGCGATTTCGTTCCAATTCACATTCCAAGTAATATTCGGCATGCTAATTACATTGCCGGTTGCCAAATTGCATTATCTCTTATAGTTTCCGAGATATGGACTATCGGTAATTTACACCTTAGGCTCTGCTTTTAACTTGGGCCCAAATTGTAAAATCGTCTTATCTATTGGCGATTTCGTTCCAATTCACATTCCAAGTAATATTCGGCATGCTAATTACATTGCCGGTTGCCAAATTGCATTATCTCTTATAGTTTCCGAGATATGGACTATCGATAATTTACACCTTAGGCTCTGCTTCTAACTTGTGCCCAAATTGTAAAATGGTTTTATCTATTGGCGATTTCGTTCCAATTCACATTCCAAGTAATATTCGGCATGCTAATTACATTGCCGGTTGCCAAATTGAATTATCTCTTATAGTTTCCGAGATATGGACTATCGATAATTTACACCTTAGGCTCTGCTTCTAACTTGGGCCCAAATTGTAAAATGGTCTTATCTATTGGCGATTTCGTTCCAATTCACATTCCAAGTGGTATTCGGCATGCTAATTACATTGCCGGTTGCCAAATTGCATTGTCTCTTATAGTTTCCGAGATATGGACTATCGATAATTTACACCTTAGGCTCTGCTTCTAACTTGGGCCCAAATTGTAAAATGGTCTTATCTATTGGCGATTTCGTTCCAATTCACATTCCAAGTAATATTCGGCATGCTAATTACATTGCCGGTTGCCAAATTGCATTATCTCTTATAGTTTCCGAGATATGGACTATCGATAATTTACACCTTAGGCTCTGCTTCTAACTTGGGCCCAAATTGTAAAATTTTCTTATCTATTGGCGATTTCATTCCAATTCACATTCCAAGTAATATTCGGCATGCTAATTACATTGCCGGTTGCCAAATTGCATTATCTCTTATAGTTTCCGAGATATGGACTATCGATAATTTACACCTTAGGCTCTGCTTCTAACTTGGGCCCAAATTGTAAAATGGTCTTATCTATTGGCGATTTCGTTCCAATTCACATTCCAAGTAATATTCGGCATGCTAATTACATTGCCGGATGCCAAATTGCATTATCACTTATAGTTTCCGAGATATGGACTATCGGTAATTTACACCTTAGGCTCTGCTTCTAACTTGGGCCCAAATTGTAATATCGTCTTATCTATTGGCGATTTCGTTCCAATTCACATTCCAAGTAATATTCGGCATGCTAATTACATTGCCGGTTGCCAAATTGCATTATCTCTGATAGTTTCTGAGATATGGACTATCGATAATTTACACCTTAGGCTCTGCTTCTAACTTGGGCCCAAATTGTAAAATGGTCTTATCTATTGGCGATTTCATTCCAATTCACATTCCAAGTAATATTCGGCATGCTAATTACATTGCCGGTTGCCAAATTGCATTATCTCTTATAGTTTCCGAGATATGGACTATCGATAATTTACACCTTAGGCTCTGCTTCTAACTTGGGCCCAAATTGTAAAATGGTCTTATCTATTGGCGATTTCGTTCCAATTCACATTCCAAGTAATATTCGGCATGCTAATTACATTGCCGGTTGCCAAATTGCATTATCTCTTATAGTTTCCGAGATATGGACTATCGATAATTTACACCTTAGGCTCTGCTTCTAACTTGGGGCCAAATTGTAAAATGGTTTTATCTATTGGCGATTTCGTTCCAATTCACATTCCAAGTAATATTCGGCATCCTAATTACATTGCCGGTTGCCAAATTGAATTATCTCTTATAGTTTCCGAGATATGGACTATCGATAATTTACACCTTAGGCTCTGCTTCTAACTTGGGCCCAAATTGTAAAATGGTCTTATCTATTGGCGATTTCGTTCCAATTCACATTCCAAGTAATATTCGGCATGCTAATTACATTGCCGGTTGCCAAATTGCATTATCTCTTATAGTTTCCGAGATATGGACTATCGGTAATTTATACCTTAGGCTCTGCTTCTAACTTGGGCCCAAATTGTAAAATCGTCTTATCTATTGGCGATTTCGTTCCAATTCACATTCCAAGTAATATTCGGCATGCTAATTACATTGCCGGTTGCCAAATTGCATTATCTCTTATAGTTTCCGAGATATGGACTATCGATAATTTACACCTTAGGCTCTGCTTCTAACTTGTGCCCAAATTGTAAAATGGTTTTATCTATTGGCGATTTCGTTCCAATTCACATTCCAAGTAATATTCGGCATGCTAATTACATTGCCGGTTGCCAAATTGAATTATCTCTTATAGCTTCCGAGATATGGACTATCGATAATTTACACCTTAGGCTCTGCTTCTAACTTGGGCCCAAATTGTAAAATGGTCTTATCTATTGGCGATTTCGTTCCAATTCACATTCCAAGTAATATTCGGCATGCTAATTACATTGCCGGTTGCCAAATTGCATTATCTCTTATAGTTTCCGAGATATGGACTATCGATAATTTACACCTTAGGCTCTGCTTCTAACTTGGGCCCAAATTGTAAAATGGTCTTATCTATTGGCGATTTCGTTCCAATTCACATTCCAAGTGGTATTCGGCATGCTAATTACATTGCCGGTTGCCAAAATGCATTATCTCTTTTAGTTTCCGAGATATGGACTATCGATAATTTACACCTTAGGCTCTGCTTCTAACTTGGGCCCAAATTGTAAAATGGTCTTATCTATTGGCGATTTCGTTCCAATTCACATTCCAAGTAATATTCGGCATGCTAATTACATTGCCGGTTGCCAAATTGCATTATCTCTTTTAGTTTCCGAGATATGGACTATCGATAATTTACACCTTAGGCTCTGCTTCTAACTTTGGCCCAAATTGTAAAATCGTCTTATCTATTGGCGATTTCGTTCCAATTCACATTCCAAGTAATATTCGGCATGCTAATTACATTGCCGGTTGCCAAATTGCATTATCTCTTATAGTTTCCGAGATATGGACTATCGATAATTTACACCTTAGGCTCTGCTTCTAACTTGGGCCCAAATTGTAAAATGGTCTTATCTATTGGCGATTTCGTTCCAATTCACATTCCAAGTAATATTCGGCATGCTAATTACATTGCCGGTTGCCAAATTGAATTATCTCTTATAGTTTCCGAGATATGGACTATCGATAATTTACACCTTAGGCTCTGCTTCTAACTTGGGCCCAAATTGTAAAATGGTCTTATCTATTGGCGATTTCGTTCCAATTCACATTCCAAGTGGTATTCGGCATGCTAATTACATTGCCGGTTGCCAAATTGCATTATCTCTTATAGTTTCCGAGATATGGACTATCGATAATTTACACCTTAAGCTCTGCTTCTAACTTGGGCCCAAATTGTAAAATGGTCTTATCTATTGGCGATTTCGTTCCAATTCACATTCCAAGTAATATTCGGCATGCTAATTACATTGCCGGTTGCCAAATTGCATTATCTCTTATAGTTTCCGAGATATGGACTATCGATAATTTACACCTTAGGCTCTGCTTCTAACTTGGGCCCAAATTGTAAAATGGTCTTATCTATTGGCGATTACGTCCCAATTCACATTCCAAGTAATATTCGGCATGCTAATTACATTGCCGGTTGCGAAACTGCATTATCTCTTATAGTTTCCGAGATATGGACTATCGATAATTTACACCTTAAGCTCTGCTTCTAACTTGGGCCCAAATTGTAAAATGGTCTTATCTATTGGCGATTTCGTTCCAATTCACATTCCAAGTAATATTCGGCATGCTAATTACATTGCCGGTTGCCAAATTGCATTATCCCTTTTAGTTTCCGAGATATGGACTATCGATAATTTACACCTTAGGCTCTGCTTCTAACTTGGGCCCAAATTGTAAAATGGTCTTATCTATTGGCGATTTCGTTCCAATTCACATTCCAAGTAATATTCGGCATGCTAATTACATTGCCGGTTGCCAAATTGCATTATCTCTTATAGTTTCCGAGATATGGACTATCGATAATTTACACCTTAGGCTCTGCTTCTAACTTGGGCCCAAATTGTAAAATGGCCTTATCTATTGGCGATTTCGTTCCAATTCACATTCCAAGTAATATTCGGCATGCTAATTACATTGCCGGTTGCCAAATTGCATTATCTCTTATAGTTTCCGAGATAGGGACTATCGATCGATGGACGAACCTATTTACACCTTAGGCTCTGCTTCTAACTTGGGCCCAAATTGTAAAATGGTCTTATCTATTGGCGATTTCGTTCCAATTCACATTCCAAGTAATATTCGGCATGCTAATTACATTGCCGGTGGCCAAATTGAATTATCTCTTATAGTTTCCGAGATATGGACTATCGATAATTTACACCTTAGGCTCTGCTTCTAACTTGGGCCCAAATTGTAAAATGGTTTTATCTATTGGCGATTTTGTTCCAATTCACATTCCAAGTAATATTCGGCATGCTAATTACATTGCCGGTGGCCAAGTTGCATTATCTCTTATAGTTTCCGAGATATGGACTATCGATTATTTACACCTTAGGCTCTGCTTCTAACTTGGGCCCAAATTGTAAAATGGTCTTATCTATTGGCGATTTCGTTCCAATTCACATTCCAAGTAATATTCGGCATGCTAATTACAATGCCGGTTCCCAAATTGCATTATCTCTTATAGTTTCCGAGATATGGACTATCGATTATTTTTAACCTTAGGCTCTGCTTCTAACTTGGGCCCAAACTGTAAAATGGTCTTATCTATTGGCGATTTCGTTCCAATTCACATTCCAAGTAGTGTTCGGCATGCTAATTACATTGCCGGTTGCCAAATTGCATTATCTCTTATACTTTCCGAGATATGGACTATCGATAATTTACACTTTAGGCTCTGCTTCTAACTTGGGCCGAAATTGTAAAATGGTCTTATCTATTGGCGATTTCGTCCCAATTCACATTCCAAGTAATATTCGGCATGCTAATTACATTGCCAGTTGCCAAATTGCATTATCTCTTATAGTTTCCGAGATATGGACTATGGATAATTTACACCTTAGGCTCTGCTTCTAACTTGGGCCCAAATTGTAAAATTTTCTTATCTATTGGCGATTTCATTCCAATTCACATTCCAAGTAATATTCGGCATGCTAATTACATTGCCGGTTGCCAAATTGCATTATCTCTTATAGTTTCCGAGATATGGACTATCGATAATTTACACCTTAGGCTCTGCTTCTAACTTGGGCCCAAATTGTAAAATGGTCTTATCTATTGGCGATTTCGTTCCAATTCACATTCCAAGTAATATTCGGCATGCTAATTACATTGCCGGATGCCAAATTGCATTATCACTTATAGTTTCCGAGATATGGACTATCGGTAATTTACACCTTAGGCTCTGCTTCTAACTTGGGCCCAAATTGTAATATCGTCTTATCTATTGGCGATTTCGTTCCAATTCACATTCCAAGTAATATTCGGCATGCTAATTACATTGCCGGTTGCCAAATTGCATTATCTCTGATAGTTTCCGAGATATGGACTATCGATATTTTACACCTTAGGCTCTGCTTCTAACTTGGGCCCAAATTGTAAAATGGTCTTATCTATTGGCGATTTCATTCCAATTCACATTCCAAGTAATATTCGGCATGCTAATTACATTGCCGGTTGCCAAATTGCATTATCTCTTATAGTTTCCGAGATATGGACTATCGATAATTTACACCTTAGGCTCTGCTTCTAACTTGGGCCCAAATTGTAAAATGGTCTTATCTATTGGCGATTTCGTTCCAATTCACATTCCAAGTAATATTCGGCATGCTAATTACATTGCCGGTTGCCAAATTGCATTATCTCTTATAGTTTCCGAGATATGGACTATCGATAATTTACACCTTAGGCTCTGCTTCTAACTTGGGCCCAAATTGTAAAATGGTCTTATCTATTGGCGATTTCATTCCAATTCACATTCCAAGTAATATTCGGCATGCTAATTACATTGCCGGTTGCCAAATTGCATTATCTCTTATAGTTTCCGAGATATGGACTATCGATAATTTACACCTTAGGCTCTGCTTCTAACTTGGGCCCAAATTGTAAAATGGTCTTATCTATTGGCGATTTCGTTCCAATTCACATTCCAAGTAATATTCGGCATGCTAATTACATTGCCGGTTGCCAAATTGCATTATCTCTTATAGTTTCCGAGATATGGACTATCGATAATTTACACCTTAGGCTCTGCTTCTAACTTGGGCCCAAATTGTAAAATGGTTTTATCTATTGGCGATTTCGTTCCAATTCACATTCCAAGTAATATTCGGCATCCTAATTACATTGCCGGTTGCCAAATTGCATTATCTCTTATAGTTTCCGAGATATGGACTATCGATAATTTACACCTTAGGCTCTGCTTCTAACTTGGGCCCAAATTCTAAAATGGTCTTATCTATTGGCGATTTCGTTCCAATTCACATTCCAAGTAATATTCGGCATGCTAATTACATTGCCGGTTGCCAAATTGCATTATCTCTTATAGTTTCCGAGATATGGACTATCGGTAATTTACACCTTAGGCTCTGCTTCTAACTTGGGCCCAAATTGTAAAATCGTCTTATCTATTGGCGATTTCGTTCCAATTCACATTCCAAGTAATATTCGGCATGCTAATTACATTGCCGGTTGCCAAATTGCATTATCTCTTATAGTTTCCGAGATATGGACTATCGATAATTTACACCTTAGGCTCTGCTTCTAACTTGTGCCCAAATTGTAAAATGGTTTTATCTATTGGCGATTTCGTTCCAATTCACATTCCAAGTAATATTCGGCATGCTAATTACATTGCCGGTTGCCAAATTGAATTATCTCTTATAGTTTCCGAGATATGGACTATCGATAATTTACACCTTAGGCTCTGCTTCTAACTTGGGCCCAAATTGTAAAATGGTCTTATCTATTGGCGATTTCGTTCCAATTCACATTCCAAGTGGTATTCGGCATGCTAATTACATTGCCGGTTGCCAAATTGCATTATCTCTTATAGTTTCCGAGATATGGACTATCGATAATTTACACCTTAGGCTCTGCTTCTAACTTGGGCCCAAATTGTAAAATGGTCTTATCTATTGGCGATTTCGTTCCAATTCACATTCCAAGTAATATTCGGCATGCTAATTACATTGCCGGTTGCCAAATTGCATTATCTCTTATAGTTTCCGAGATATGGACTATCGATAATTTACACCTTAGGCTCTGCTTCTAACTTGGGCCCAAATTGTAAAATGGTCTTATCTATTGGCGATTTCGTTCCAATTCACATTCCAAGTGGTATTCGGCATGCTAATTACATTGCCGGTTGCCAAAATGCATTATCTCTTTTAGTTTCCGAGATATGGACTATCGATAATTTACACCTTAGGCTCTGCTTCTAACTTGGGCCCAAATTGTAAAATGGTCTTATCTATTGGCGATTTCGTTCCAATTCACATTCCAAGTAATATTCGGTATGCTAATTACATTGCCGGTTGCCAAATTGCATTATCTCTTTTAGTTTCCGAGATATGGACTATCGATAATTTACACCTTAGGCTCTGCTTCTAACTTTGGCCCAAATTGTAAAATCGTCTTATCTATTGGCGATTTCGTTCCAATTCACATTCCAAGTAATATTCGGCATGCTAATTACATTGCCGGTTGCCAAATTGCATTATCTCTTATAGTTTCCGAGATATGGACTATCGATAATTTACACCTTAGGCTCTGCTTCTAACTTGGGCCCAAATTGTAAAATGGTCTTATCTATTGGCGATTTCGTTCCAATTCACATTCCAAGTAATATTCGGCATGCTAATTACATTGCCGGTTGCCAAATTGAATTATCTCTTATAGTTTCCGAGATATGGACTATCGATAATTTACACCTTAGGCTCTGCTTCTAACTTGGGCCCAAATTGTAAAATGGTCTTATCTATTGGCGATTTCGTTCCAATTCACATTCCAAGTGGTATTCGGCATGCTAATTACATTGCCGGTTGCCAAATTGCATTATCTCTTATAGTTTCCGAGATATGGACTATCGATAATTTACACCTTAAGCTCTGCTTCTAACTTGGGCCCAAATTGTAAAATGGCCTTATCTATTGGCGATTTCGTTCCAATTCACATTCCAAGTAATATTCGGCATGCTAATTACATTGCCGGTTGCCAAATTGCATTATCTCTTATAGTTTCCGAGATATGGACTATCGATAATTTACACCTTAGGCTCTGCTTCTAACTTGGGCCCAAATTGTAAAATGGTCTTATCTGTTGGCGATTACGTCCCAATTCACATTCCAAGTAATATTCGGCATGCTAATTACATTGCCGGTTGCGAAACTGCATTATCTCTTATAGTTTCCGAGATATGGACTATCGATAATTTACACCTTAGGCTCTGCTTCTAACTTGGGCCCAAATTGTAAAATGGTCTTATCTATTGGCGATTTCGTTCCAATTCACATTCCAAGTAATATTCGGCATGCTAATTACATTGCCGGTTGCCAAATTGCATTATCCCTTTTAGTTTCCGAGATATGGACTATCGATAATTTACACCTTAGGCTCTGCTTCTAACTTGGGCCCAAATTGTAAAATGGTCTTATCTATTGGCGATTTCGTTCCAATTCACATTCCAAGTAATATTCGGCATGCTAATTACATTGCCGGTTGCCAAATTGCATTATCTCTTATAGTTTCCGAGATATGAACTATCGATAATTTACACCTTAGGCTCTGCTTCTAACTTGGGCCCAAATTGTAAAATGGCCTTATCTATTGGCGATTTCGTTCCAATTCACATTCCAAGTAATATTCGGCATGCTAATTACATTGCCGGTTGCCAAATTGCATTATCTCTTATAGTTTCCGAGATATGGACTATCGATTATTTACACCTTAGGCTCTGCTTCTAACTTGGGCCCAAATTGTAAAATGGTCTTATCTATTGGCGATTTCGTTCCAATTCACATTCCAAGTAATATTCGGCATGCTAATTACATTGCCGGTGGCCAAATTGAATTATCTCTTATAGTTTCCGAGATATGGACTATCGATAATTTACACCTTAGGCTCTGCTTCTAACTTGGGCCCAAATTATAAAATGGTCTTACCTATTGGCGATTTCGTTCCAATTCACATTCCAAGTAATATTCGGCATGCTAATTACATTGCCGGTTGCCAAATTGCATTATCTCTTATAGTTTCCGAGATATGGACTATCGATAATTTACACCTTAGGCTCTGCTTCTAACTTGGGCCCAAATTGTAAAATGGTCTTATCTATTGGCGATTTCCTTCCAATTCACATTCCAAGTAATATTCGGCATGCTAATTACATTGCCGGTTGCCAAATTGCATTATCTCTTATAGTTTCCGAGATATGGACTATCGATAATTTACACCTTAGGCTCTGCTTCTAACTTGGGCCCAAATTGTAATATGGTCTTATCTATTGGCGATTTCGTTCCAATTCACATTCCAAGTAATATTCGGCATACTAATTACATTGCCGGTTGCCAAATTGCATTATCTCTTATAGTTTCCGAGATATGGACTATCGATAATTTACACCTTAGGCTCTGCTTCTAACTTGGGCCCAAATTGTAAAATGGTCTTATCTATTGGCGATTTCGTTCCAATTCACATTCCAAGTAATATTCGGCATGCTAATTACATTGCCGGTTGCCAAATTGCATTATCTCTTATAGTTTCCGAGATATGGACTATCGATAATTTACACCTTAGGCTCTGCTTCTAACTTGGGCCCAAATTGTAAAATGGTCTTATCTATTGGCGATTTCGTTCCAATTCACATTCCAAGTAATATTCGGCATGCTAATTACATTGCCGGTTGCCAAATTGCATTATCTCTTATAGTTTCCGAGATATGGACTATCGATAATTTACACCTTAGGCTCTGCTTCTAACTTGGGCCCAAATTGTAAAATGGTCTTATCTATTGGCGATTTCGTTCCAATTCACATTCCAAGTAATATTCGGCATGCTAATTACATTGCCGGTTGCCAAATTGCATTATCTCTTATAGTTTCCAAGATACGGACTATCGATAATTTACACCTTAGGCTCTGCTTCTAACTTGGGCCCAAATTGTAAAATGGTCTTATCTATAGGGATTTCGTTCCAATTCACACTCCAAGTAATATTCGGCATGCTAATTACATTGCCGGTTGCGAAATTGCATTATCTCTTATAGTTTCCGAGATATGGACTATCAATAATTTACACCTTAGGCTCTGCTTCTAACTTGGGCCCAAATTGTAAAATGGCCTTATCTATTGGCGATTTCGTTCCAATTCACATTCCAAGTAATATTCGGCATGCTAATTACATTGCCAGTTGCCAAATTGCATTATCTCTTATAGTTTCCGAGATATGGACTATGGATAATTTACACCTTAGGCTCTGCTTCTAACTTGGGCCCAAATTGTAAAATGGTCTTATCTATTGGCGATTTCGTTCCAATTTACATTCCAAGTAATATTCGGCATGCTAATTACGTTGCCGATTGCCAAATTGCAATATCTCTTATAGTTTCCGAGATATGGACTATCGATAATTTACACCTTAGGCTCTGCTTCTAACTTGGGCCCAAATTGTAAAATGGTCTTATCTATTGGCGATTTCGTTCCAATTCACATTCCAAGTAATATTCGGCATGCTAATTACATTGCCGGTGGCCAAGTTGCATTATCTCTTATAGTTTCCGAGATATGGACTATCGATAATTTACACCTTAGGCTCTGCTTCTAACTTGGGCCCAAATTGTAAAATGGTCTTATCTATTGGCGATTTCGTCCCAATTCACATTCCAAGTAATATTCGGCATGCTAATTACATTGCCAGTTGCCAAATTGCATTATCTCTTATAGTTCCCGAGATATGGACTATGGATAATTTACACCTTAGGCTCTGCTTCTAACTTGGGCTCAAATTGTAAAATAGTCTTATCTATTGGCGATTTCATTCCAATTCACATTCCAAGTAATATTCGGCATGCTAATTACATTGCCGGTTGCCAAATTGCATTATCCCTTTTAGTTTCCGAGATATGGACTATCGATAATTTACACCTTAGGCTCTGCTTCTAACTTGGGCCCAAATTGTAAAATGGACTTATCTATTGGCGATTACGTCCCAATTCACATTCCAAGTAATATTCGGCATGCTAATTACATTGCCGGTTGCCAAATTGCATTATCCCTTTTAGTTTCCGAGATATGGACTATCGATAATTTACACCTTAGGCTCTGCTTCTAACTTGGGCCCAAATTGTAAAATGGTCTTATCTATTGGCGATTACGTCCCAATTCACATTCCAAGTAATATTCGGCATGCTAATTACATTGCCGGTTGCGAAACTGCATTATCTCTTATAGTTTCCGAGATATGGACTATCGATAATTTACACCTTAGGCTCTGCTTCTAACTTGGGCCCAAATTGTAAAATGGTCTTATCTATTGGCGATTTCGTTCCAATTCACATTCCAAGTAATATTCGGCATGCTAATTACATTGCCGGTTGCCAAATTGCATTATCCCTTTTAGTTTCCGAGATATGGACTATCGATAATTTACACCTTAGGCTCTGCTTCTAACTTAGGCCCAAATTGTAAAATGGTCTTATCTATTGGCGATTTCGTTCCAATTCACATTCCAAGTAATATTCGGCATGCTAATTACATTGCCGGTTGCCAAATTGCATTATCTCTTATAGTTTCCGAGATATGGACTATCGATAATTTACACCTTAGGCTCTGCTTCTAACTTGGGCCCAAATTGTAAAATGGCCTTATCTATTGGCGATTTCGTTCCAATTCACATTCCAAGTAATATTCGGCATGCTAATTACATTGCCGGTTGCCAATTTGCATTATCTCTTATAGTTTCCGAGATATGGACTATCGATTATTTACACCTTAGGCTCTGCTTCTAACTTGGGCCCAAATTGTAAAATAGTCTTATCTATTGGCGATTTCGTTCCAATTCACATTCCAAGTAATATTCGGCATGCTAATTACATTGCCGGTGGCCAAATTGAATTATCTCTTATAGTTTCCGAGATATGGACTATCGATAATTTACACCTTAGGCTCTGCTTCTAACTTGGGCCCAAATTGTAAAATGGTCTTACCTATTGGCGATTTCGTTCCAATTCACATTCCAAGTAATATTCGGCATGCTAATTACATTGCCGGTTGCCAAATTGCATTATCTCTTATAGTTTCCGAGATATGGACTATCGATAATTTACACCTTAGGCTCTGCTTCTAACTTGGGCCCAAATTGTAAAATGGTCTTATCTATTGGCGATTTCCTTCCAATTCACATTCCAAGTAATATTCGGCATGCTAATTACATTGCCGGTTGCCAAATTGCATTATCTCTTATAGTTTCCGAGATATGGACTATCGATAATTTACACCTTAGGCTCTGCTTCTAACTTGGGCCCAAATTGTAATATGGTCTTATCTATTGGCGATTTCGTTCCAATTCACATTCCAAGTAATATTCGGCATACTAATTACATTGCCGGTTGCCAAATTGCATTATCTCTTATAGTTTCCGAGATATGGACTATCGATAATTTACACCTTAGGCTCTGCTTCTAACTTGGGCCCAAATTGTAAAATGGTCTTATCTATTGGCGATTTCGTTCCAATTCACATTCCAAGTAATATTCGGCATGCTAATTACATTGCCGGTTGCCAAATTGCATTATCTCTTATAGTTTCCGAGATATGGACTATCGATAATTTACACCTTAGGCTCTGCTTCTAACTTGGGCCCAAATTGTAAAATGGTCTTATCTATTGGCGATTTCGTTCCAATTCACATTCCAAGTAATATTCGGCATGCTAATTACATTGCCGGTTGCCAAATTGCATTATCTCTTATAGTTTCCGAGATATGGACTATCGATAATTTACACCTTAGGCTCTGCTTCTAACTTGGGCCCAAATTGTAAAATGGTCTTATCTATTGGCGATTTCGTTCCAATTCACATTCCAAGTAATATTCGGCATGCTAATTACATTGCCGGTTGCCAAATTGCATTATCTCTTATAGTTTCCAAGATACGGACTATCGATAATTTACACCTTAGGCTCTGCTTCTAACTTGGGCCCAAATTGTAAAATGGTCTTATCTATAGGCGATTTCGTTCCAATTCACACTCCAAGTAATATTCGGCATGCTAATTACATTGCCGGTTGCGAAATTGCATTATCTCTTATAGTTTCCGAGATATGGACTATCAATAATTTACACCTTAGGCTCTGCTTCTAACTTGGGCCCAAATTGTAAAATGGCCTTATCTATTGGCGATTTCGTTCCAATTCACATTCCAAGTAATATTCGGCATGCTAATTACATTGCCAGTTGCCAAATTGCATTATCTCTTATAGTTTCCGAGATATGGACTATGGATAATTTACACCTTAGGCTCTGCTTCTAACTTGGGCCCAAATTGTAAAATGGTCTTATCTATTGGCGATTTCGTTCCAATTTACATTCCAAGTAATATTCGGCATGCTAATTACATTGCCGATTGCCAAATTGCATTATCTCTTATAGTTTCCGAGATATGGACTATCGATAATTTACACCTTAGGCTCTGCTTCTAACTTGGGCCCAAATTGTAAAATGGTCTTATCTATTGGCGATTTCGTTCCAATTCACATTCCAAGTAATATTCGGCATGCTAATTACATTGCCGGTGGCCAAGTTGCATTATCTCTTATAGTTTCCGAGATATGGACTATCGATAATTTACACCTTAGGCTCTGCTTCTAACTTGGGCCCAAATTGTAAAATGGTCTTATCTATTGGCGATTTCGTCCCAATTCACATTCCAAGTAATATTCGGCATGCTAATTACATTGCCAGTTGCCAAATTGCATTATCTCTTATAGTTCCCGAGATATGGACTATGGATAATTTACACCTTAGGCTCTGCTTCTAACTTGGGCACAAATTGTAAAATAGTCTTATCTATTGGCGATTTCATTCCAATTCACATTCCAAGTAATATTCGGCATGCTAATACATTGCCGGTTGCCAAATTGCATTATCTCTTATAGTTTCCGAGATATGGACTATCGATAATTTACACCTTAGGCTCTGCTTCTAACTTGGGCCCAAATTGTAAAATGGTCTTATCTATTGGCGATTTCGTTCCAATTCACATTCCAAGTAATATTCGGCATGCTAATTACATTGCCGCTTGCCAAATTGCATTATCTCTTATAGTTTCCGAGATATGGACTATCGGTAATTTACACCTTAGGCTCTGCTTCTAACTTGGGCCCAAATTGTAAAATCGTCTTATCTATTGGCGATTTCGTTCCAATTCACATTCCAAGTAATATTCGGCATGCTAATTACATTGCCGGTTGCCAAATTGCATTATCTCTTATAGTTTCCGAGATATGGACTATCGATAATTTACACCTTAGGCTCTGCTTCTAACTTGGGCCCAAATTGTAAAATGGTCTTATCTATTGGCGATTTCATTCCAATTCACATTCCAAGTAATATTCGGCATGCTAATTACATTGCCGGTTGCCAAATTGCATTATCTATTATAGTTTCCGAGATATGGACTATCGATAATTTACACCTTAGGCTCTGCTTCTAACTTGGGCCCAAATTGTAAAATGGTCTTACCTATTGGCGATTTCGTTCCAATTCACATTCCAAGTAATATTCTGCATGCTAATTACATTGCCGGTTGCCAAATTGCATTATCTCTTATAGTTTCCGAGATATGGACTATCGATAATTTACACCTTAGGCTCTGCTTCTAACTTGGGCCCAAATTGTAAAATGGTCTTATCTATTGGCGATTTCGTCCCAATTCACATTCCAAGTAATATTCGGCATGCTAATTACATTGCCGGTTGCGAAACTGCATTATCTCTTATAGTTTCCGAGATATGGACTATCGATAATTTACACCTTAGGCTCTGCTTCTAACTTGGGCCCAAATTGTAAAATGGTCTTATCTATTGGCGATTTCGTTCCAATTCACATTCCAAGTAATATTCGGCATGCTAATTACATTGCCGGTTGCCAAATTGCATTATCTCTTTTAGTTTCCGAGATATGGACTATCGATAATTTACACCTTAGGCTCTGCTTCTAACTTGGGCCCAAATTGTAAAATCGTCTTATCTATTGGCGATTTCGTTCCAATTCACATTCCAAGTAATAGTCGGCATGCTAATAACATTGCCGGTTGCCAAATTGCATTATCTCTTATAGTTTCCGAGATATGGACTATCGATTATTTACACCTTAGGCTCTGCTTCTAACTTGGGCCCAAATTGTAAAATGGTCTTATCTATTGGCGATTTCGTTCCAATTCACATTCCAAGTAATATTCGGCATGCTAATTACATTGCCGGTTGCCAAATTGAATTATCTCTTATAGTTTCCGAGATATGGACTATCGATAATTTACACCTTAGGCTCTGCTTCTAACTTGGGCCCAAATTGTAAAATGGTCTTATCTATTGGCGATTTCGTTCCAATTCACATTCCAAGTGGTATTCGGCATGCTAATTACATTGCCGGTTGCCAAATTGCATTATCTCTTATAGTTTCCGAGATATGGACTATCGATAATTTACACCTTAGGCTCTGCTTCTAACTTGGGCCCAAATTGTAAAATGGTCTTATCTATTGGCGATTTCGTTCCAATTCACATTCCAAGTAATATTCGGCATGCTAATTACATTGCCGGTTGCCAAATTGCATTATCTCTTATAGTTTCCGAGATATGGACTATCGATATTTTACACCTTAGGCTCTGCTTCTAACTTGGGCCCAAATTGTAAAATGGTCTTATCTATTGGCGATTTCGTCCCAATTCACATTCCAAGTAATATTCGGCATGCTAATTACATTGCCGGTTGCGAAACTGCATTATCTCTTATAGTTTCCGAGATATGGACTATCGATAATTTACACCTTAGGCTCTGCTACTAACTTGGGCCCAAATTGTAAAATGGTCTTATCTATTGGCAATTTCGTTCCAATTCACATTCCAAGTAATATTTGGCATGCTAATTACATTGCCTGTTGCCAAATTGCATTATCTCTTTTAGTTTCCGAGATATGGACTATCGATAATTTACACCTTAGGCTCTGCTTCTAACTTGGGCCCAAATTGTAAAATGGTCTTATCTATTGGCGATTTCGTTCCAATTCACATTCCAAGTAATATTCGGCATGCTAATTACATTGCCGGTTGCCAAATTGCATTATCTCTTATAGTTTCCGAGATATGGACTATCGATAATTTACACCTTAGGCTCTGCTTCTAACTTGGGCCCAAATTGTAAAATGGCCTTATCTATTGGCGATTTCGTTCCAATTCACATTCCAAGTAATATTCGGCATGCTAATTACATTGCCGGTTGCCAAATTGCATTATCTCTTATAGTTTCCGAGATATGGACTATCGATAATTTACACCTTAGGCTCTGCTTCTAACTTGGGCCCAAATTGTAAAATGGTCTTATCTATTGGCGATTTCGTTCCAATTCACATTCCAAGTAATATTCGGCATGCTAATTACATTGCCGGTTGCCAAATTGCATTATCTCTTATAGTTTCCGAGATATGGACTATCGATAATTTACACCTTAGGCTCTGCTTCTAACTTGGGCCCAAATTGTAAAATGGTCTTATCTATTGGCGATTTCGTTCCAATTCACATTCCAAGTAATATTCGGCATGCTAATTACATTGCCGGTTGCCAAATTGCATTATCTATTATAGTTTCCGAGATATGGACTATCGATAATTTACACCTTAGGCTCTGCTTCTAACTCGGGCCCAAATTGTAAAATGGTCTTATCTATTGGCGATTTCGTTTCAATTCACATTCCAAGTAATATTCGGCATGCTAATTACATTGCCGGTTGCCAAATTGCATTATCTCTTATAGTTTCCGAGATATGGACTATCGATAATTTACACCTTAGGCTCTGCTTCTAACTTGGGCCCAAATTGTAAAATGGTCTTATCTATTGGCGATTTCGTTCCAATTCAGATTCAAGTGGTATTCGGCATGCTAATTACATTGCCGGTTGCCAAATTGCATTATCTCTTATAGTTTCCGAGATATGGACTATCGATAATTTACACCTTAGGCTCTGCTTCTAACTTGGGCCCAAATTGTAAAATGGTCTTATCTATTGGCGATTTCGTTCCAATTCACATTTCAAGTAATATTCGGCATGCTAATTACATTGCCGGTTGCCAAATTGCATTATCTCTTATAGTTTCCGAGATATGGACTATCGATAATTTACACCTTAGGCTCTGCTTCTAACTTGGGCCCAAATTGTAAAATGGTCTTATCTATTGGCGATTTCGTCCCAATTCACATTCCAAGTAATAATCGGCATGCTAATTACATTGCCGGTTGCGAAACTGCATTATCTCTTATAGTTTCCGAGATATGGACTATCGATAATTTACACCTTAGGCTCTGCTTCTAACTTGGGCCCAAATTGTAAAATGGTCTTATCTATTGGCAATTTCGTTCCAATTCACATTCCAAGTAATATTCGGCATGCTAATTACATTGCCGGTTGCCAAATTGCATTATCTCTTTTAGTTTCCGAGATATGGACTATCGATAATTTACACCTTAGGCTCTGCTTCTAACTTGGGCCCAAATTGTAAAATGGTCTTATCTATTGGCGATTTCGTTCCAATTCACATTCCAAGTAATATTCGGCATGCTAATTACATTGCCGGTTGCCAAATTGCATTATCTCTTATAGTTTCCGAGATATGGATTTTCGATAATTTACACCTTAGGCTCTGCTTCTAACTTGGGCCCAAATTGTAAAATGGCCTTATCTATTGGCGATTTCGTTCCAATTCACATTCCAAGTAATATTCGGCATGCTAATTACATTGCCGGTTGCCAAATTGCATTATCTCTTATAGTTTCCGAGATATGGACTATCGGTAATTTACACCTTAGGCTCTGCTTCTAACTTGGGCCCAAATTGTAAAATCGTCTTATCTATTGGCGATTTCGTTCCAATTCACATTCCAAGTAATATTCGGCATGCTAATTACATTGCCGGTTGCGAATCTGCATTATCTCTTATAGTTTCCGAGATATGGACTATCGATAATTTACACCTTAGGCTCTGCTTCTAACTTGGGCCCAAATTGTAAAATGGTCTTATCTATTGGCGATTTCGTCCCAATTCACATTCCAAGTAATATTCGGCATGCTAATTACATTGCCGGTTGCGAAACTGCATTATCTCTTATAGTTTCCGAGATAAGGACTATCGATAATTTACACCTTAGGCTCTGCTTCTAACTTGGGCCCAAATTGTAAAATGGTCTTATCTATTGGCGATTTCGTTCCAATTCACATTCCAAGTAATATTCGGCATGCTAATTACATTGCCGGTTGCCAAATTGCATTATCTCTTTTAGTTTCCGAGATATGGACTATCGATAATTTACACCTTAGGCTCTGCTTCTAACTTGGGCCCAAATTGTAAAATCGTCTTATCTATTGGCGATTTCGTTCCAATTCACATTCCAAGTAATAGTCGGCATGCTAATTACATTGCCGGTTGCCAAATTGCATTATCTCTTATAGTTTCCGAGATATGGACTATCGATTATTTACACCTTAGGCTCTGCTTCTAACTTGGGCCCAAATTGTAAAATGGTCTTATCTATTGGCGATTTCGTTCCAATTCACATTCCAAGTAATATTCGGCATGCTAATTACATTGCCGGTTGCCAAATTGAATTATCTCTTATAGTTTCCGAGATATGGACTATCGGTAATTTACACCTTAGGCTCTGCTTCTAACTTGGGCCCAAATTGTAAAATGGTCTTATCTATTGGCGATTTCGTTCCAATTCACATTCCAAGTGGTATTCGGCATGCTAATTACATTGCCGGTTGCCAAATTGCATTATCTCTTATAGTTTCCGAGATATGGACTATCGATAATTTACACCTTAGGCTCTGCTTCTAACTTGGGCCCAAATTGTAAAATGGTCTTATCTATTGGCGATTTCGTTCCAATTCACATTCCAAGTAATATTCGGCATGCTAATTACATTGCCGGTTGCCAAATTGCATTATCTCTTATAGTTTCCGAGATATGGACTATCGATAATTTACACCTTAGGCTCTGCTTCTAACTTGGGCCCAAATTGTAAAATGGTCTTATCTATTGGCGATTTCGTCCCAATTCACATTCCAAGTAATATTCGGCATGCTAATTACATTGCCGGTTGCGAAACTGCATTATCTCTTATAGTTTCCGAGATATGGACTATCGATAATTTACACCTTAGGCTCTGCTACTAACTTGGGCCCAAATTGTAAAATGGTCTTATCTATTGGCAATTTCGTTCCAATTCACATTCCAAGTAATATTCGGCATGCTAATTACATTGCCTGTTGCCAAATTGCATTATCTCTTTTAGTTTCCGAGATATGGACTATCGATAATTTACACCTTAGGCTCTGCTTTTAACTTGGGCCCAAATTGTAAAATGGTCTTATCTATTGGCGATTTCGTTCCAATTCACATTCCAAGTAATATTCGGCATGCTAATTACATTGCCGGTTGCCAAATTGCATTATCTCTTATAGTTTCCGAGATATGGACTATCGATAATTTACACCTTAGGCTCTGCTTCTAACTTGGGCCCAAATTGTAAAATGGCCTTATCTATTGGCGATTTCGTTCCAATTCACATTCCAAGTAATATTCGGCATGCTAATTACATTGCCGGTTGCCAAATTGCATTATCTCTTATAGTTTCCGAGATATGGACTATCGATAATTTACACCTTAGGCTCTGCTTCTAACTTGGGCCCAAATTGTAAAATGGTCTTATCTATTGGCGATTTCGTTCCAATTCACATTCCAAGTAATATTCGGCATGCTAATTACATTGCCGGTTGCCAAATTGCATTATCTCTTATAGTTTCCGAGATATGGACTATCGATAATTTACACCTTAGGCTCTGCTTCTAACTTGGGCCCAAATTGTAAAATGGTCTTATCTATTGGCGATTTCGTTCCAATTCACATTCCAAGTAATATTCGGCATGCTAATTACATTGCCGGTTGCCAAATTGCATTATCTATTATAGTTTCCGAGATATGGACTATCGATAATTTACACCTTAGGCTCTGCTTCTAACTTGGGCCCAAATTGTAAAATGGTCTTATCTATTGGCGATTTCGTTCCAATTCACATTCCAAGTAATATTCGGCATGCTAATTACATTGCCGGTTGCCAAATTGCATTATCTCTTATAGTTTCCGAGATATGGACTATCGATAATTTACACCTTAGGCTCTGCTTCTAACTTGGGCCCAAATTGTAAAATGGTCTTATCTATTGGCGATTTCATTCCAATTCACATTCCAAGTAATATTCGGCATGCTAATTACATTGCCGGTTGCCAAATTGAATTATCTCTTATAGTTTCCGAGATATGGACTATCGATAATTTACACCTTAGGCTCTGCTTCTAACTTGGGCCCAAATTGTAAAATGGTCTTATCTATTGGCGATTTCGTTCCAATTCAGATTCAAGTGGTATTCGGCATGCTAATTACATTGCCGGTTGCCAAATTGCATTATCTCTTATAGTTTCCGAGATATGGACTATCGATAATTTACACCTTAGGCTCTGCTTCTAACTTGGGCCCAAATTGTAAAATGGTCTTATCTATTGGCGATTTCGTTCCGATTCACATTTCAAGTAATATTCGGCATGCTAATTACATTGCCGGTTGCCAAATTGCATTATCTCTTATAGTTTCCGAGATATGGACTATCGATAATTTACACCTTAGGCTCTGCTTCTAACTTGGGCCCAAATTGTAAAATGGTCTTATCTATTGGCGATTTCGTCCCAATTCACATTCCAAGTAATAATCGGCATGCTAATTACATTGCCGGTTGCGAAACTGCATTATCTCTTATAGTTTCCGAGATATGGACTATAGATAATTTACACCTTAGGCTCTGCTTCTAACTTGGGCCCAAATTGTAAAATGGTCTTATCTATTGGCAATTTCGTTCCAATTCACATTCCAAGTAATATTCGGCATGCTAATTACATTGCCGGTTGCCAAATTGCATTATCTCTTTTAGTTTCCGAGATATGGACTATCGATAATTTACACCTTAGGCTCTGCTTCTAACTTGGGCCCAAATTGTAAAATGGTCTTATCTATTGGCGATTTCGTTCCAATTCACATTCCAAGTAATATTCGGCATGCTAATTACATTGCCGGTTGCCAAATTGCATTATCTCTTATAGTTTCCGAGATATGGATTTTCGATAATTTACACCTTAGGCTCTGCTTCTAACTTGGGCCCAAATTGTAAAATGGCCTTATCTATTGGCGATTTCGTTCCAATTCACATTCCAAGTAATATTCGGCATGCTAATTACATTGCCGGTTGCCAAATTGCATTATCTCTTATAGTTTCCGAGATATGGACTATCGGTAATTTACACCTTAGGCTCTGCTTCTAACTTGGGCCCAAATTGTAAAATCGTCTTATCTATTGGCGATTTCGTTCCAATTCACATTCCAAGTATTATTCGGCATGCTAATTACATTGCCGGTTGCGAATCTGCATTATCTCTTATAGTTTCCGAGATATGGACTATCGATAATTTACACCTTAGACTCTGCTTCTAACTTGGGCCCAAATTGTAAAATGGTCTTATCTATTGGCGATTTCGTTCCAATTCACATTCCAAGTAATATTCGGCATGCTAATTACATTGCCGGTTGCCAAATTGCATTATCTCTTTTAGTTTCCGAGATATGGACTATCGATAATTTACACCTTAGGCTCTGCTTCTAACTTGGGCCCAAATTGTAAAATGGTCTTATCTATTGGCGATTTCGTCCCAATTCACATTCCAAGTAATATTCGGCATGCTAATTACATTGCCGGTTGCGAAACTGCATTATCTCTTATAGTTTCCGAGATATGGACTATCGATAATTTACACCTTAGGCTCTGCTTCTAACTTGGGCCCAAATTGTAAAATGGTCTTATCTATTGGCGATTTCGTTCCAATTCACATTCCAAGTAATATTCGGCATGCTAATTACATTGCCGGTTGCCAAATTGCATTATCTCTTATAGTTTCCGAGATATGGACTATCGATAATTTACACCTTAGGCTCTGCTTCTAACTTGGGCCCAAATTGTAAAATGGTCTTATCTATTGGCGATTTCATTCCAATTCACATTCCAAGTAATATTCGGGATGCTAATTACATTGCCGGTTTCCAAATTGCATTATCTCTTTTAGTTTCCGAGATATGGACTATCGATAATTTACACCTTAGGCTCTGCTTCTAACTTGGGCCCAAATTGTAAAATCGTCTTATCTATTGGCGATTTCGTTCCAATTCACATTCCAAGTAATATTCGGCATGCTAATTACATTGCCGGTTGCCAAATTGCATTATCTCTTATAGTTTCCGAGATATGGACTATCGATAATTTACACCTTAGGCTCTGCTTCTAACTTGGGCCCAAATTGTAAAATGGTCTTATCTATTGGCGATTTCGTTCCAATTCACATTCCAAGTAATATTCGGCATGCTAATTACATTGCCGGTTGCCAAATTGAATTATCTCTTATAGTTTCCGAGATATGGACTATCGATAATTTACACCTTAGGCTCTGCTTCTAACTTGGGCCCAAATTGTAAAATGGTCTTATCTATTGGCGATTTCGTTCCAATTCACATTCCAAGTGGTATTCGGCATGCTAATTACATTGCCGGTTGCCAAATTGCATTATCTCTTATAGTTTCCGAGATATGGACTATCGATAATTTACACCTTAGGCTCTGCTTCTAACTTGGGCCCAAATTGTAAAATGGTCTTATCTATTGGCGATTTCGTTCCAATTCACATTCCAAGTAATATTCGGCATGCTAATTACATTGCCGGTTGCCAATTTGCATTATCTCTTATAGTTTCCGAGATATGGACTATCGATAATTTACACCTTAGGCTCTGCTTCTAACTTGGGCCCAAATTGTAAAATGGTCTTATCTATTGGCGATTTCGTCCCAATTCACATTCCAAGTAATATTCGGCATGCTAATTACATTGCCGGTTGCGAAACTGCATTATCTCTTATAGTTTCCGAGATATGGACTATCGATAATTTACACCATAGGCTCTGCTTCTAACTTGGGCCCAAATTGTAAAATGGTCTTATCTATTGGCAATTTCGTTCCAATTCACATTCCAAGTAATATTCGGCATGCTAATTACATTGCCGGTTGCCAAATTGCATTATCTCTTTTAGTTTCCGAGATATGGACTATCGATAATTTACACCTTAGGCTCTGCTTCTAACTTGGGCCCAAATTGTAAAATGGTCTTATCTATTGGCGATTTCGTTCCAATTCACATTCCAAGTAATATTCGGCATGCTAATTACATTGCCGGTTGCCAAATTGCATTATCTCTTATAGTTTCCGAGATATGGACTATCGATAATTTACACCTTAGGCTCTGCTTCTAACTTGGGCCCAAATTGTAAAATGGCCTTATCTACTGGCGATTTCGTTCCAATTCACATTCCAAGTAATATTCGGCATGCTAATTACATTGCCGGTTGCCAAATTGCATTATCTCTTATAGTTTCCGAGATATGGACTATCGATAATTTACACCTTAGGCTCTGCTTCTAACTTGGGCCCAAATTGTAAAATGGTCTTATCTATTGGCGATTTCGTTCCAATTCACATTCCAAGTAATATTCGGCATGCTAATTACATTGCCGGTTGCCAAATTGCATTATCTCTTATAGTTTCCGAGATATGGACTATCGATAATTTACACCTTAGGCTCTGCTTCTAACTTGGGCCCAAATTGTAAAATGGTCTTATCTATTGGCGATTTCGTTCCAATTCACATTCCAAGTAATATTCGGCATGCTAATTACATTGCCGGTTGCCAAATTGCATTATCTCTTATAGTTTCCGAGATATGGACTATCGATAATTTACACCTTAGGCTCTGCTTCTAACTTGGGCCCAAATTGTAAAATGGTCTTATCTATTGGCGATTTCGTTCCAATTCACATTCCAAGTAATATTCGGCATGCTAATTACATTGCCGGTTGCCAAATTGTATTATCTCTTATAGTTTCCGAGATATGGACTATGGATAATTTACACCTTAGGCTCTGCTTCTAACTTGGGCCCAAATTGTAAAATGGTCTTATCTAGTGGCGATTTCGTTCCAATTCACATTCCAAGTAATATTCGGCATGCTAATTACATTGCCGGTTGCCAAATTGCATTATCTCTTATAGTTTCCGAGATATGGACTATGGATAATTTACACCTTAGGCTCTGCTTCTAACTTGGGCCCAAATTGTAAAATGGTCTTATCTATTGGCGATTTCGTTCCAATTTACATTCCAAGTAATATTCGGCATGCTAATTACATTGCCGGTTGCCAAATTGCATTATCTCTTATAGTTTCCGAGATATGGACTATCGATAATTTACACCTTAGGCTCTGCTTCTAACTTGGGCCCAAATTGTAAAATGGTCTTATCTATTGGCGATTTCGTTCCAATTCACATTCCAAGTAATATTCGGCATGCTAATTACATTGCCGGTGGCCAAGTTGCATTATCTCTTATAGTTTCCGAGATATGGACTATCGATAATTTACACCTTAGGCTCTGCTTCTAACTTGGGCCCAAATTGTAAAATCGTCTTATCTATTGGCGATTTCGTTCCAATTCACATTCCAAGTAATAGTCGGCATGCTAATTACATTGCCGGTTGCCAAATTGCATTATCTCTTATAGTTTCCGAGATATGGACTATCGATTATTTACACCTTAGGCTCTGCTTCTAACTTGGGCCCAAATTGTAAAATGGTCTTATCTATTGGCGATTTCGTTCCAATTCACATTCCAAGTAATATTCGGCATGCTAATTACATTGCCGGTTGCCAAATTGAATTATCTCTTATAGTTTCCGAGATATGGACTATCGATAATTTACACCTTAGGCTCTGCTTCTAACTTGGGCCCAAATTGTAAAATGGTCTTATCTATTGGCGATTTCGTTCCAATTCACATTCCAAGTGGTATTCGGCATGCTAATTACATTGCCGGTTGCCAAATTGCATTATCTCTTATAGTTTCCGAGATATGGACTATCGATAATTTACACCTTAGGCTCTGCTTCTAACTTGGGCCCAAATTGTAAAATGGTCTTATCTATTGGCGATTTCGTTCCAATTCACATTCCAAGTAATATTCGGCATGCTAATTACATTGCCGGTTGCCAAATTGCATTATCTCTTATAGTTTCCGAGATATGGACTATCGATAATTTACACCTTAGGCTCTGCTTCTAACTTGGGCCCAAATTGTAAAATGGTCTTATCTATTGGCGATTTCGTCCCAATTCACATTCCAAGTAATATTCGGCATGCTAATTACATTGCCGGTTGCGAAACTGCATTATCTCTTATAGTTTCCGAGATATGGACTATCGATAATTTACACCTTAGGCTCTGCTACTAACTTGGGCCCAAATTGTAAAATGGTCTTATCTATTGGCAATTTCGTTCCAATTCACATTCCAAGTAATATTCGGCATGCTAATTACATTGCCTGTTGCCAAATTGCATTATCTCTTTTAGTTTCCGAGATATGGACTATCGATAATTTACACCTTAGGCTCTGCTTTTAACTTGGGCCCAAATTGTAAAATGGTCTTATCTATTGGCGATTTCGTTCCAATTCACATTCCAAGTAATATTCGGCATGCTAATTACATTGCCGGTTGCCAAATTGCATTATCTCTTATAGTTTCCGAGATATGGACTATCGATAATTTACACCTTAGGCTCTGCTTCTAACTTGGGCCCAAATTGTAAAATGGCCTTATCTATTGGCGATTTCGTTCCAATTCACATTCCAAGTAATATTCGGCATGCTAATTACATTGCCGGTTGCCAAATTGCATTATCTCTTATAGTTTCCGAGATATGGACTATCGATAATTTACACCTTAGGCTCTGCTTCTAACTTGGGCCCAAATTGTAAAATGGTCTTATCTATTGGCGATTTCGTTCCAATTCACATTCCAAGTAATATTCGGCATGCTAATTACATTGCCGGTTGCCAAATTGCATTATCTCTTATAGTTTCCGAGATATGGACTATCGATAATTTACACCTTAGGCTCTGCTTCTAACTTGGGCCCAAATTGTAAAATGGTCTTATCTATTGGCGATTTCGTTCCAATTCACATTCCAAGTAATATTCGGCATGCTAATTACATTGCCGGTTGCCAAATTGCATTATCTATTATAGTTTCCGAGATATGGACTATCGATAATTTACACCTTAGGCTCTGCTTCTAACTTGGGCCCAAATTGTAAAATGGTCTTATCTATTGGCGATTTCGTTCCAATTCACATTCCAAGTAATATTCGGCATGCTAATTACATTGCCGGTTGCCAAATTGCATTATCTCTTATAGTTTCCGAGATATGGACTATCGATAATTTACACCTTAGGCTCTGCTTCTAACTTGGGCCCAAATTGTAAAATGGTCTTATCTATTGGCGATTTCGTTCCAATTCACATTCCAAGTAATATTCGGCATGCTAATTACATTGCCGGTTGCCAAATTGAATTATCTCTTATAGTTTCCGAGATATGGACTATCGATAATTTACACCTTAGGCTCTGCTTCTAACTTGGGCCCAAATTGTAAAATGGTCTTATCTATTGGCGATTTCGTTCCAATTCAGATTCAAGTGGTATTCGGCATGCTAATTACATTGCCGGTTGCCAAATTGCATTATCTCTTATAGTTTCCGAGATATGGACTATCGATAATTTACACCTTAGGCTCTGCTTCTAACTTGGGCCCAAATTGTAAAATGGTCTTATCTATTGGCGATTTCGTTCCGATTCACATTTCAAGTAATATTCGGCATGCTAATTACATTGCCGGTTGCCAAATTGCATTATCTCTTATAGTTTCCGAGATATGGACTATCGATAATTTACACCTTAGGCTCTGCTTCTAACTTGGGCCCAAATTGTAAAATGGTCTTATCTATTGGCGATTTCGTCCCAATTCACATTCCAAGTAATAATCGGCATGCTAATTACATTGCCGGTTGCGAAACTGCATTATCTCTTATAGTTTCCGAGATATGGACTATAGATAATTTACACCTTAGGCTCTGCTTCTAACTTGGGCCCAAATTGTAAAATGGTCTTATCTATTGGCAATTTCGTTCCAATTCACATTCCAAGTAATATTCGGCATGCTAATTACATTGCCGGTTGCCAAATTGCATTATCTCTTTTAGTTTCCGAGATATGGACTATCGATAATTTACACCTTAGGCTCTGTTTCTAACTTGGGCCCAAATTGTAAAATGGTCTTATCTATTGGCGATTTCGTTCCAATTCACATTCCAAGTAATATTCGGCATGCTAATTACATTGCCGGTTGCCAAATTGCATTATCTCTTATAGTTTCCGAGATATGGATTTTCGATAATTTACACCTTAGGCTCTGCTTCTAACTTGGGCCCAAATTGTAAAATGGCCTTATCTATTGGCGATTTCGTTCCAATTCACATTCCAAGTAATATTCGGCATGCTAATTACATTGCCGGTTGCCAAATTGCATTATCTCTTATAGTTTCCGAGATATGGACTATCGGTAATTTACACCTTAGGCTCTGCTTCTAACTTGGGCCCAAATTGTAAAATCGTCTTATCTATTGGCGATTTCGTTCCAATTCACATTCCAAGTATTATTCGGCATGCTAATTACATTGCCGGTTGCGAATCTGCATTATCTCTTATAGTTTCCGAGATATGGACTATCGATAATTTACACCTTAGACTCTGCTTCTAACTTGGGCCCAAATTGTAAAATGGTCTTATCTATTGGCGATTTCGTTCCAATTCACATTCCAAGTAATATTCGGCATGCTAATTACATTGCCGGTTGCCAAATTGCATTATCTCTTTTAGTTTCCGAGATATGGACTATCGATAATTTACACCTTAGGCTCTGCTTCTAACTTGGGCCCAAATTGTAAAATGGTCTTATCTATTGGCGATTTCGTCCCAATTCACATTCCAAGTAATATTCGGCATGCTAATTACATTGCCGGTTGCGAAACTGCATTATCTCTTATAGTTTCCGAGATATGGACTATCGATAATTTACACCTTAGGCTCTGCTTCTAACTTGGGCCCAAATTGTAAAATGGTCTTATCTATTGGCGATTTCGTTCCAATTCACATTCCAAGTAATATTCGGCATGCTAATTACATTGCCGGTTGCCAAATTGCATTATCTCTTATAGTTTCCGAGATATGGACTATCGATAATTTACACCTTAGGCTCTGCTTCTAACTTGGGCCCAAATTGTAAAATGGTCTTATCTATTGGCGATTTCATTCCAATTCACATTCCAAGTAATATTCGGGATGCTAATTACATTGCCGGTTTCCAAATTGCATTATCTCTTTTAGTTTCCGAGATATGGACTATCGATAATTTACACCTTAGGCTCTGCTTCTAACTTGGGCCCAAATTGTAAAATCGTCTTATCTATTGGCGATTTCGTTCCAATTCACATTCCAAGTAATATTCGGCATGCTAATTACATTGCCGGTTGCCAAATTGCATTATCTCTTATAGTTTCCGAGATATGGACTATCGATAATTTACACCTTAGGCTCTGCTTCTAACTTGGGCCCAAATTGTAAAATGGTCTTATCTATTGGCGATTTCGTTCCAATTCACATTCCAAGTAATATTCGGCATGCTAATTACATTGCCGGTTGCCAAATTGAATTATCTCTTATAGTTTCCGAGATATGGACTATCGATAATTTACACCTTAGGCTCTGCTTCTAACTTGGGCCCAAATTGTAAAATGGTCTTATCTATTGGCGATTTCGTTCCAATTCACATTCCAAGTGGTATTCGGCATGCTAATTACATTGCCGGTTGCCAAATTGCATTATCTCTTATAGTTTCCGAGATATGGACTATCGATAATTTACACCTTAGGCTCTGCTTCTAACTTGGGCCCAAATTGTAAAATGGTCTTATCTATTGGCGATTTCGTTCCAATTCACATTCCAAGTAATATTCGGCATGCTAATTACATTGCCGGTTGCCAATTTGCATTATCTCTTATAGTTTCCGAGATATGGACTATCGATAATTTACACCTTAGGCTCTGCTTCTAACTTGGGCCCAAATTGTAAAATGGTCTTATCTATTGGCGATTTCGTCCCAATTCACATTCCAAGTAATATTCGGCATGCTAATTACATTGCCGGTTGCGAAACTGCATTATCTCTTATAGTTTCCGAGATATGGACTATCGATAATTTACACCATAGGCTCTGCTTCTAACTTGGGCCCAAATTGTAAAATGGTCTTATCTATTGGCAATTTCGTTCCAATTCACATTCCAAGTAATATTCGGCATGCTAATTACATTGCCGGTTGCCAAATTGCATTATCTCTTTTAGTTTCCGAGATATGGACTATCGATAATTTACACCTTAGGCTCTGCTTCTAACTTGGGCCCAAATTGTAAAATGGTCTTATCTATTGGCGATTTCGTTCCAATTCACATTCCAAGTAATATTCGGCATGCTAATTACATTGCCGGTTGCCAAATTGCATTATCTCTTATAGTTTCCGAGATATGGACTATCGATAATTTACACCTTAGGCTCTGCTTCTAACTTGGGCCCAAATTGTAAAATGGCCTTATCTACTGGCGATTTCGTTCCAATTCACATTCCAAGTAATATTCGGCATGCTAATTACATTGCCGGTTGCCAAATTGCATTATCTCTTATAGTTTCCGAGATATGGACTATCGATAATTTACACCTTAGGCTCTGCTTCTAACTTGGGCCCAAATTGTAAAATGGTCTTATCTATTGGCGATTTCGTTCCAATTCACATTCCAAGTAATATTCGGCATGCTAATTACATTGCCGGTTGCCAAATTGCATTATCTCTTATAGTTTCCGAGATATGGACTATCGATAATTTACACCTTAGGCTCTGCTTCTAACTTGGGCCCAAATTGTAAAATGGTCTTATCTATTGGCGATTTCGTTCCAATTCACATTCCAAGTAATATTCGGCATGCTAATTACATTGCCGGTTGCCAAATTGCATTATCTCTTATAGTTTCCGAGATATGGACTATCGATAATTTACACCTTAGGCTCTGCTTCTAACTTGGGCCCAAATTGTAAAATGGTCTTATCTATTGGCGATTTCGTTCCAATTCACATTCCAAGTAATATTCGGCATGCTAATTACATTGCCGGTTGCCAAATTGTATTATCTCTTATAGTTTCCGAGATATGGACTATGGATAATTTACACCTTAGGCTCTGCTTCTAACTTGGGCCCAAATTGTAAAATGGTCTTATCTAGTGGCGATTTCGTTCCAATTCACATTCCAAGTAATATTCGGCATGCTAATTACATTGCCGGTTGCCAAATTGCATTATCTCTTATAGTTTCCGAGATATGGACTATGGATAATTTACACCTTAGGCTCTGCTTCTAACTTGGGCCCAAATTGTAAAATGGTCTTATCTATTGGCGATTTCGTTCCAATTTACATTCCAAGTAATATTCGGCATGCTAATTACATTGCCGGTTGCCAAATTGCATTATCTCTTATAGTTTCCGAGATATGGACTATCGATAATTTACACCTTAGGCTCTGCTTCTAACTTGGGCCCAAATTGTAAAATGGTCTTATCTATTGGCGATTTCGTTCCAATTCACATTCCAAGTAATATTCGGCATGCTAATTACATTGCCGGTGGCCAAGTTGCATTATCTCTTATAGTTTCCGAGATATGGACTATCGATAATTTACACCTTAGGCTCTGCTTCTAACTTGGGCCCAAATGGTAAAATGGTCTTATCTATTGGCGATTTCGTTCCAATTCACATTCCAAGTAATATTCGGCATGCTAATTACATTGCCGGTTCCCAAATTGCATTATCTCTTATAGTTTCCGAGATATGGACTATCGATTATTTTTAACCTTAGGCTCTGCTTCTAACTTGGGCCCAAACTGTAAAATGGTCTTATCTATTGGCGATTTCGTTCCAATTCACATTCCAAGTAGTATTCGGCATGCTAATTACATTGCCGGTTACCAAATTGAATTATCTCCTATAGTTTCCGAGATATGGACTATCGATAATTTACACCTTAGGCTCTGCTTCTAACTTGGGCCCAAATTGTAAAATGGTCTTACCTATTGGCGATTTCGTTCCAATTCACATTCCAAGTAATATTCGGCATGCTAATTACATTGCCGGTGGCCAAGTTGCATTATCTCTTATAGTTTCCGAGATATGGACTATCGATAATTTACACCTTAGGCTCTGCTTCTAACTTGGGCCCAAATTGTAAAATGGTCTTATCTATTGGCGATTTCGTTCCAATTCACATTCCAAGTAATATTCGGCATGCTAATTACATTGCCGGTTCCCAAATTCCATTATCTCTTATAGTTTCCGAGATATGGACTATCGATTATTTTTAACCTTAGGCTCTGCTTCTAACTTGGGCCCAAACTGTAAAATGGTCTTATCTATTGACGATTTCGTTCCAATTCACATTCCAAGTAGTATTCGGCATGCTAATTACATTGCCGGTTGCCAAATTGCATTATCTCTTATAGTTTCCGAGATATGGACTATCGATAATTTACACCTTAGGCTCTGCTTCTAACTTGGGCCCAAATTGTAAAATGGTCTTATCTATTGGCGATTTCGTCCCAATTCACATTCCAAGTAATATTCCGCATGCTAATTACATTGCCAGTTGCCAAATTGCATTATCTCTTATAGTTCCCGAGATATGGACTATGGATAATTTACACCTTAGGCTCTGCTTCTAACTTGGGCACAAATTGTAAAATAGTCTTATCTATTGGCGATTTCATTCCAATTCACATTCCAAGTAATATTCGGCATGCTAATTACATTGCCGGTTGCCAAATTGCATTATCTCTTATAGTTTCCGAGATATGGACTATCGATAATTTACACCTTAGGCTCTGCTTCTAACTTGGGCCCAAATTGTAAAATGGTCTTACCTATTGGCGATTTCGTTCCAATTCACATTCCAAGTAATATTCGGCATGCTAATTACATTGCCGGTTGCCAAATTGCATTATCTCTTATAGTTTCCGAGATATGGACTATCGATAATTTACACCTTAGGCTCTGCTTCTAACTTGGGCCCAAATTGTAAAATGGTCTTATCTATTGGCGATTTCCTTCCAATTCACATTCCAAGTAATATTCGGCATGCTAATTACATTGCCGGTTGCCAAATTGCATTATCTCTTATAGTTTCCGAGATATGGACTATCGATAATTTACACCTTAGGCTCTGCTTCTAACTTGGGCCCAAATTGTAATATGGTCTTATCTATTGGCGATTTCGTTCCAATTCACATTCCAAGTAATATTCGGCATACTAATTACATTGCCGGTTGCCAAATTGCATTATCTCTTATAGTTTCCGAGATATGGACTATCGATAATTTACACCTTAGGCTCTGCTTCTAACTTGGGCCCAAATTGTAAAATAGTCTTATCTATTGGCGATTTCGTTCCAATTCACATTCCAAGTAATATTCGGCATGCTAATTACATTGCCGGTTGCCAAATTGCATTATCTCTTATAGTTTCCGAGATATGGACTATCGATAATTTACACCTTAGGCTCTGCTTCTAACTTGGGCCCAAATTGTAAAATGGTCTTATCTATTGGCGATTTCGTTCCAATTCACATTCCAAGTAATATTCGGCATGCTAATTACATTGCCGGTTGCCAAATTGCATTATCTCTTATAGTTTCCGAGATATGGACTATCGATAATTTACACCTTAGGCTCTGCTTCTAACTTGGGCCCAAATTGTAAAATGGTCTTATCTATTGGCGATTTCGTTCCAATTCACATTCCAAGTAATATTCGGCATGCTAATTACATTGCCGGTTGCCAAATTGCATTATCTCTTATAGTTTCCAAGATACGGACTATCGATAATTTACACCTTAGGCTCTGCTTCTAACTTGGGCCCAAATTGTAAAATGGTCTTATCTATAGGCGATTTCGTTCCAATTCACACTCCAAGTAATATTCGGCATGCTAATTACATTGCCGGTTGCGAAATTGCATTATCTCTTATAGTTTCCGAGATATGGACTATCAATAATTTACACCTTAGGCTCTGCTTCTAACTTGGGCCCAAATTGTAAAATGGCCTTATCTATTGGCGATTTCGTTCCAATTCACATTCCAAGTAATATTCGGCATGCTAATTACATTGCCGGTTGCCAAATTGCATTATCTCTTATAGTTTCCGAGATATGGACTATGGATAATTTACACCTTAGGCTCTGCTTCTAACTTGGGCCCAAATTGTAAAATGGTCTTATCTATTGGCGATTTCGTTCCAATTTACATTCCAAGTAATATTCGGCATGCTAATTACATTGCCGATTGCCAAATTGCATTATCTCTTATAGTTTCCGAGATATGGACTATCGATAATTTACACCTTAGGCTCTGCTTCTAACTTGGGCCCAAATTGTAAAATGGTCTTATCTATTGGCGATTTCGTTCCAATTCACATTCCAAGTAATATTCGGCATGCTAATTACATTGCCGGTGGCCAAGTTGCATTATCTCTTATAGTTTCCGAGATATGGACTATCGATAATTTACACCTTAGGCTCTGCTTCTAACTTGGGCCCAAATTGTAAAATGGTCTTATCTATTGGCGATTTCGTCCCAATTCACATTCCAAGTAATATTCGGCATGCTAATTACATTGCCAGTTGCCAAATTGCATTATCTCTTATAGTTCCCGAGATATGGACTATGGATAATTTACACCTTAGGCTCTGCTTCTAACTTGGGCACAAATTGTAAAATAGTCTTATCTATTGGCGATTTCATTCCAATTCACATTCCAAGTAATATTCGGCATGCTAATTACATTGCCGGTTGCCAAATTGCATTATCTCTTATAGTTTCCGAGATATGGACTATCGATAATTTACACCTTAGGCTCTGCTTCTAACTTGGGCCCAAATTGTAAAATGGTCTTATCTATTGGCGATTTCGTTCCAATTCACATTCCAAGTTATATTCGGCATGCTAATTACATTGCCGCTTGCCAAATTGCATTATCTCTTATAGTTTCCGAGATATGGACTATCGGTAATTTATACCTTAGGCTCTGCTTCTAACTTGGGCCCAAATTGTAAAATCGTCTTATCTATTGGCGATTTCGTTCCAATTCACATTCCAAGTAATATTCGGCATGCTAATTACATTGCCGGTTGCCAAATTGCATTATCTCTTATAGTTTCCGAGATATGGACTATCGATAATTTACACCTTAGGCTCTGCTTCTAACTTGGGCCCAAATTGTAAAATGGTCTTATCTATTGGCGATTTCATTCCAATTCACATTCCAAGTAATATTCGGCATGCTAATTACATTGCCGGTTGCCAAATTGCATTATCTATTATAGTTTCCGAGATATGGACTATCGATAATTTACACCTTAGGCTCTGCTTCTAACTTGGGCCCAAATTGTAAAATGGTCTTACCTATTGGCGATTTCGTTCCAATTCACATTCCAAGTAATATTCTGCATGCTAATTACATTGCCGGTTGCCAAATTGCATTATCTCTTATAGTTTCCGAGATATGGACTATCGATAATTTACACCTTAGGCTCTGCTTCTAACTTGGGCCCAAATTGTAAAATGGTCTTATCTATTGGCGATTTCGTCCCAATTCACATTCCAAGTAATATTCGGCATGCTAATTACATTGCCGGTTGCGAAACTGCATTATCTCTTATAGTTTCCGAGATATGGACTATCGATAATTTACACCTTAGGCTCTGCTTCTAACTTGGGCCCAAATTGTAAAATGGTCTTATCTATTGGCGATTTCGTTCCAATTCACATTCCAAGTAATATTCGGCATGCTAATTACATTGCCGGTTGCCAAATTGCATTATCTCTTTTAGTTTCCGAGATATGGACTATCGATAATTTACACCTTAGGCTCTGCTTCTAACTTGGGCCCAAATTGTAAAATGGTCTTATCTATTGGCAATTTCGTTCCAATTCACATTCCAAGTAATATTCGGCATGCTAATTACATTGCCGGTTGCCAAATTGCATTATCTCTTATAGTTTCCGAGATATGGACTATCGATAATTTACACCTTAGGCTCTGCTTCTAACTTGGGCCCAAATTGTAAAATGGTCTTATCTATTGGCGATTTCGTCCCAATTCACATTCCAAGTAATATTCGGCATGCTAATTACATTGCCAGTTGCCAAATTGCATTATCTCTTATAGTTCCCGAGATATGGACCATGGATAATTTACACCTTAGGCTCTGCTTCTAACTTGGGCACAAATTGTAAAATAGTCTTATCTATTGGCGATTTCATTCCAATTCACATTCCAAGTAATATTCGGCATGCTAATTACATTGCCGGTTGCCAAATTGCATTATCTCTTATAGTTTCCGAGATATGGACTATCGATAATTTACACCTTAGGCTCTGCTTCTAACTTGGGCCCAAATTGTAAAATGGTCTTACCTATTGGCGATTTCGTTCCAATTCACATTCCAAGTAATATTCGGCATGCTAATTACATTGCCGGTTGCCAAATTGCATTATCTCTTATAGTTTCCGAGATATGGACTATCGATAATTTACACCTTAGGCTCTGCTTCTAACTTGGGCCCAAATTGTAAAATGGTCTTATCTATTGGCGATTTCCTTCCAATTCACATTCCAAGTAATATTCGGCATGCTAATTACATTGCCGGTTGCCAAATTGCATTATCTCTTATAGTTTCCGAGATATGGACTATCGATAATTTACACCTTAGGCTCTGCTTCTAACTTGGGCCCAAATTGTAATATGGTCTTATCTATTGGCGATTTCGTTCCAATTCACATTCCAAGTAATATTCGGCATACTAATTACATTGCCGGTTGCCAAATTGCATTATCTCTTATAGTTTCCGAGATATGGACTATCGATAATTTACACCTTAGGCTCTGCTTCTAACTTGGGCCCAAATTGTAAAATAGTCTTATCTATTGGCGATTTCGTTCCAATTCACATTCCAAGTAATATTCGGCATGCTAATTACATTGCCGGTTGCCAAATTGCATTATCTCTTATAGTTTCCGAGATATGGACTATCGATAATTTACACCTTAGGCTCTGCTTCTAACTTGGGCCCAAATTGTAAAATGGTCTTATCTATTGGCGATTTCGTTCCAATTCACATTCCAAGTAATATTCGGCATGCTAATTACATTGCCGGTTGCCAAATTGCATTATCTCTTATAGTTTCCGAGATATGGACTATCGATAATTTACACCTTAGGCTCTGCTTCTAACTTGGGCCCAAATTGTAAAATGGTCTTATCTATTGGCGATTTCGTTCCAATTCACATTCCAAGTAATATTCGGCATGCTAATTACATTGCCGGTTGCCAAATTGCATTATCTCTTATAGTTTCCAAGATACGGACTATCGATAATTTACACCTTAGGCTCTGCTTCTAACTTGGGCCCAAATTGTAAAATGGTCTTATCTATAGGCGATTTCGTTCCAATTCACACTCCAAGTAATATTCGGCATGCTAATTACATTGCCGGTTGCGAAATTGCATTATCTCTTATAGTTTCCGAGATATGGACTATCAATAATTTACACCTTAGGCTCTGCTTCTAACTTGGGCCCAAATTGTAAAATGGCCTTATCTATTGGCGATTTCGTTCCAATTCACATTCCAAGTAATATTCGGCATGCTAATTACATTGCCGGTTGCCAAATTGCATTATCTCTTATAGTTTCCGAGATATGGACTATGGATAATTTACACCTTAGGCTCTGCTTCTAACTTGGGCCCAAATTGTAAAATGGTCTTATCTATTGGCGATTTCGTTCCAATTTACATTCCAAGTAATATTCGGCATGCTAATTACATTGCCGATTGCCAAATTGCATTATCTCTTATAGTTTCCGAGATATGGACTATCGATAATTTACACCTTAGGCTCTGCTTCTAACTTGGGCCCAAATTGTAAAATGGTCTTATCTATTGGCGATTTCGTTCCAATTCACATTCCAAGTAATATTCGGCATGCTAATTACATTGCCGGTGGCCAAGTTGCATTATCTCTTATAGTTTCCGAGATATGGACTATCGATAATTTACACCTTAGGCTCTGCTTCTAACTTGGGCCCAAATTGTAAAATGGTCTTATCTATTGGCGATTTCGTCCCAATTCACATTCCAAGTAATATTCGGCATGCTAATTACATTGCCAGTTGCCAAATTGCATTATCTCTTATAGTTCCCGAGATATGGACTATGGATAATTTACACCTTAGGCTCTGCTTCTAACTTGGGCACAAATTGTAAAATAGTCTTATCTATTGGCGATTTCATTCCAATTCACATTCCAAGTAATATTCGGCATGCTAATTACATTGCCGGTTGCCAAATTGCATTATCTCTTATAGTTTCCGAGATATGGACTATCGATAATTTACACCTTAGGCTCTGCTTCTAACTTGGGCCCAAATTGTAAAATGGTCTTATCTATTGGCGATTTCGTTCCAATTCACATTCCAAGTTATATTCGGCATGCTAATTACATTGCCGCTTGCCAAATTGCATTATCTCTTATAGTTTCCGAGATATGGACTATCGGTAATTTATACCTTAGGCTCTGCTTCTAACTTGGGCCCAAATTGTAAAATCGTCTTATCTATTGGCGATTTCGTTCCAATTCACATTCCAAGTAATATTCGGCATGCTAATTACATTGCCGGTTGCCAAATTGCATTATCTCTTATAGTTTCCGAGATATGGACTATCGATAATTTACACCTTAGGCTCTGCTTCTAACTTGGGCCCAAATTGTAAAATGGTCTTATCTATTGGCGATTTCATTCCAATTCACATTCCAAGTAATATTCGGCATGCTAATTACATTGCCGGTTGCCAAATTGCATTATCTATTATAGTTTCCGAGATATGGACTATCGATAATTTACACCTTAGGCTCTGCTTCTAACTTGGGCCCAAATTGTAAAATGGTCTTACCTATTGGCGATTTCGTTCCAATTCACATTCCAAGTAATATTCTGCATGCTAATTACATTGCCGGTTGCCAAATTGCATTATCTCTTATAGTTTCCGAGATATGGACTATCGATAATTTACACCTTAGGCTCTGCTTCTAACTTGGGCCCAAATTGTAAAATGGTCTTATCTATTGGCGATTTCGTCCCAATTCACATTCCAAGTAATATTCGGCATGCTAATTACATTGCCGGTTGCGAAACTGCATTATCTCTTATAGTTTCCGAGATATGGACTATCGATAATTTACACCTTAGGCTCTGCTTCTAACTTGGGCCCAAATTGTAAAATGGTCTTATCTATTGGCGATTTCGTTCCAATTCACATTCCAAGTAATATTCGGCATGCTAATTACATTGCCGGTTGCCAAATTGCATTATCTCTTTTAGTTTCCGAGATATGGACTATCGATAATTTACACCTTAGGCTCTGCTTCTAACTTGGGCCCAAATTGTAAAATGGTCTTACCTATTGGCGATTTCGTTCCAATTCACATTCCAAGTAATATTCTGCATGCTAATTACATTGCCGGTTGCCAAATTGCATTATCTCTTATAGTTTCCGAGATATGGACTATCGATAATTTACACCTTAGGCTCTGCTTCTAACTTGGGCCCAAATTGTAAAATGGTCTTATCTATTGGCGATTTCGTTCCAATTCACATTCCAAGTAATATTCGGCATGCTAATTACATTGCCGGTTGCCAAATTGCATTATCTCTTATAGTTTCCAAGATACGGACTATCGATAATTTACACCTTAGGCTCTGCTTCTAACTTGGGCCCAAATTGTAAAATGGTCTTATCTATTGGCGATTTCGTCCCAATTCACATTCCAAGTAATATTCGGCATGCTAATTACATTGCCGGTTGCGAAACTGCATTATCTCTTATAGTTTCCGAGATATGGACTATCGATAATTTACACCTTAGGCTCTGCTTCTAACTTGGGCCCAAATTGTAAAATGGTCTTATCTATTGGCGATTTCGTTCCAATTCACATTCCAAGTAATATTCGGCATGCTAATTACATTGCCGGTTGCCAAATTGCATTATCTCTTTTAGTTTCCGAGATATGGACTATCGATAATTTACACCTTAGGCTCTGCTTCTAACTTGGGCCCAAATTGTAAAATGGTCTTATCTATTGGCAATTTCGTTCCAATTCACATTCCAAGTAATATTCGGCATGCTAATTACATTGCCGGTTGCCAAATTGCATTATCTCTTATAGTTTCCGAGATATGGACTATCGATAATTTACACCTTAGGCTCTGCTTCTAACTTGGGCCCAAATTGTAAAATGGTCTTATCTATTGGCGATTTCGTCCCAATTCACATTCCAAGTAATATTCGGCATGCTAATTACATTGCCAGTTGCCAAATTGCATTATCTCTTATAGTTCCCGAGATATGGACCATGGATAATTTACACCTTAGGCTCTGCTTCTAACTTGGGCACAAATTGTAAAATAGTCTTATCTATTGGCGATTTCATTCCAATTCACATTCCAAGTAATATTCGGCATGCTAATTACATTGCCGGTTGCCAAATTGCATTATCTCTTATAGTTTCCGAGATATGGACTATCGATAATTTACACCTTAGGCTCTGCTTCTAACTTGGGCCCAAATTGTAAAATGGTCTTACCTATTGGCGATTTCGTTCCAATTCACATTCCAAGTAATATTCGGCATGCTAATTACATTGCCGGTTGCCAAATTGCATTATCTCTTATAGTTTCCGAGATATGGACTATCGATAATTTACACCTTAGGCTCTGCTTCTAACTTGGGCCCAAATTGTAAAATGGTCTTATCTATTGGCGATTTCCTTCCAATTCACATTCCAAGTAATATTCGGCATGCTAATTACATTGCCGGTTGCCAAATTGCATTATCTCTTATAGTTTCCGAGATATGGACTATCGATAATTTACACCTTAGGCTCTGCTTCTAACTTGGGCCCAAATTGTAATATGGTCTTATCTATTGGCGATTTCGTTCCAATTCACATTCCAAGTAATATTCGGCATACTAATTACATTGCCGGTTGCCAAATTGCATTATCTCTTATAGTTTCCGAGATATGGACTATCGATAATTTACACCTTAGGCTCTGCTTCTAACTTGGGCCCAAATTGTAAAATAGTCTTATCTATTGGCGATTTCGTTCCAATTCACATTCCAAGTAATATTCGGCATGCTAATTACATTGCCGGTTGCCAAATTGCATTATCTCTTATAGTTTCCGAGATATGGACTATCGATAATTTACACCTTAGGCTCTGCTTCTAACTTGGGCCCAAATTGTAAAATGGTCTTATCTATTGGCGATTTCGTTCCAATTCACATTCCAAGTAATATTCGGCATGCTAATTACATTGCCGGTTGCCAAATTGCATTATCTCTTATAGTTTCCGAGATATGGACTATCGATAATTTACACCTTAGGCTCTGCTTCTAACTTGGGCCCAAATTGTAAAATGGTCTTATCTATTGGCGATTTCGTTCCAATTCACATTCCAAGTAATATTCGGCATGCTAATTACATTGCCGGTTGCCAAATTGCATTATCTCTTATAGTTTCCAAGATACGGACTATCGATAATTTACACCTTAGGCTCTGCTTCTAACTTGGGCCCAAATTGTAAAATGGTCTTATCTATAGGCGATTTCGTTCCAATTCACACTCCAAGTAATATTCGGCATGCTAATTACATTGCCGGTTGCGAAATTGCATTATCTCTTATAGTTTCCGAGATATGGACTATCAATAATTTACACCTTAGGCTCTGCTTCTAACTTGGGCCCAAATTGTAAAATGGCCTTATCTATTGGCGATTTCGTTCCAATTCACATTCCAAGTAATATTCGGCATGCTAATTACATTGCCGGTTGCCAAATTGCATTATCTCTTATAGTTTCCGAGATATGGACTATGGATAATTTACACCTTAGGCTCTGCTTCTAACTTGGGCCCAAATTGTAAAATGGTCTTATCTATTGGCGATTTCGTTCCAATTTACATTCCAAGTAATATTCGGCATGCTAATTACATTGCCGATTGCCAAATTGCATTATCTCTTATAGTTTCCGAGATATGGACTATCGATAATTTACACCTTAGGCTCTGCTTCTAACTTGGGCCCAAATTGTAAAATGGTCTTATCTATTGGCGATTTCGTTCCAATTCACATTCCAAGTAATATTCGGCATGCTAATTACATTGCCGGTGGCCAAGTTGCATTATCTCTTATAGTTTCCGAGATATGGACTATCGATAATTTACACCTTAGGCTCTGCTTCTAACTTGGGCCCAAATTGTAAAATGGTCTTATCTATTGGCGATTTCGTCCCAATTCACATTCCAAGTAATATTCGGCATGCTAATTACATTGCCAGTTGCCAAATTGCATTATCTCTTATAGTTCCCGAGATATGGACTATGGATAATTTACACCTTAGGCTCTGCTTCTAACTTGGGCACAAATTGTAAAATAGTCTTATCTATTGGCGATTTCATTCCAATTCACATTCCAAGTAATATTCGGCATGCTAATTACATTGCCGGTTGCCAAATTGCATTATCTCTTATAGTTTCCGAGATATGGACTATCGATAATTTACACCTTAGGCTCTGCTTCTAACTTGGGCCCAAATTGTAAAATGGTCTTATCTATTGGCGATTTCGTTCCAATTCACATTCCAAGTTATATTCGGCATGCTAATTACATTGCCGCTTGCCAAATTGCATTATCTCTTATAGTTTCCGAGATATGGACTATCGGTAATTTATACCTTAGGCTCTGCTTCTAACTTGGGCCCAAATTGTAAAATCGTCTTATCTATTGGCGATTTCGTTCCAATTCACATTCCAAGTAATATTCGGCATGCTAATTACATTGCCGGTTGCCAAATTGCATTATCTCTTATAGTTTCCGAGATATGGACTATCGATAATTTACACCTTAGGCTCTGCTTCTAACTTGGGCCCAAATTGTAAAATGGTCTTATCTATTGGCGATTTCATTCCAATTCACATTCCAAGTAATATTCGGCATGCTAATTACATTGCCGGTTGCCAAATTGCATTATCTATTATAGTTTCCGAGATATGGACTATCGATAATTTACACCTTAGGCTCTGCTTCTAACTTGGGCCCAAATTGTAAAATGGTCTTACCTATTGGCGATTTCGTTCCAATTCACATTCCAAGTAATATTCTGCATGCTAATTACATTGCCGGTTGCCAAATTGCATTATCTCTTATAGTTTCCGAGATATGGACTATCGATAATTTACACCTTAGGCTCTGCTTCTAACTTGGGCCCAAATTGTAAAATGGTCTTATCTATTGGCGATTTCGTCCCAATTCACATTCCAAGTAATATTCGGCATGCTAATTACATTGCCGGTTGCGAAACTGCATTATCTCTTATAGTTTCCGAGATATGGACTATCGATAATTTACACCTTAGGCTCTGCTTCTAACTTGGGCCCAAATTGTAAAATGGTCTTATCTATTGGCGATTTCGTTCCAATTCACATTCCAAGTAATATTCGGCATGCTAATTACATTGCCGGTTGCCAAATTGCATTATCTCTTTTAGTTTCCGAGATATGGACTATCGATAATTTACACCTTAGGCTCTGCTTCTAACTTGGGCCCAAATTGTAAAATGGTCTTATCTATTGGCGATTTCGTTCCAATTCACATTCCAAGTAATATTCGGCATGCTAATTACATTGCCGGTTGCCAAATTGCATTATCTCTTATAGTTTCCGAGATATGGACTATCGATAATTTACACCTTAGGCTCTGCTTCTAACTTGGGCCCAAATTGTAAAATGGTCTTATCTATTGGCGATTTCGTCCCAATTCACATTCCAAGTAATATTCGGCATGCTAATTACATTGCCAGTTGCCAAATTGCATTATCTCTTATAGTTCCCGAGATATGGACCATGGATAATTTACACCTTAGGCTCTGCTTCTAACTTGGGCACAAATTGTAAAATAGTCTTATCTATTGGCGATTTCATTCCAATTCACATTCCAAGTAATATTCGGCATGCTAATTACATTGCCGGTTGCCAAATTGCATTATCTCTTATAGTTTCCGAGATATGGACTATCGATAATTTACACCTTAGGCTCTGCTTCTAACTTGGGCCCAAATTGTAAAATGGTCTTACCTATTGGCGATTTCGTTCCAATTCACATTCCAAGTAATATTCGGCATGCTAATTACATTGCCGGTTGCCAAATTGCATTATCTCTTATAGTTTCCGAGATATGGACTATCGATAATTTACACCTTAGGCTCTGCTTCTAACTTGGGCCCAAATTGTAAAATGGTCTTATCTATTGGCGATTTCCTTCCAATTCACATTCCAAGTAATATTCGGCATGCTAATTACATTGCCGGTTGCCAAATTGCATTATCTCTTATAGTTTCCGAGATATGGACTATCGATAATTTACACCTTAGGCTCTGCTTCTAACTTGGGCCCAAATTGTAATATGGTCTTATCTATTGGCGATTTCGTTCCAATTCACATTCCAAGTAATATTCGGCATACTAATTACATTGCCGGTTGCCAAATTGCATTATCTCTTATAGTTTCCGAGATATGGACTATCGATAATTTACACCTTAGGCTCTGCTTCTAACTTGGGCCCAAATTGTAAAATAGTCTTATCTATTGGCGATTTCGTTCCAATTCACATTCCAAGTAATATTCGGCATGCTAATTACATTGCCGGTTGCCAAATTGCATTATCTCTTATAGTTTCCGAGATATGGACTATCGATAATTTACACCTTAGGCTCTGCTTCTAACTTGGGCCCAAATTGTAAAATGGTCTTATCTATTGGCGATTTCGTTCCAATTCACATTCCAAGTAATATTCGGCATGCTAATTACATTGCCGGTTGCCAAATTGCATTATCTCTTATAGTTTCCGAGATATGGACTATCGATAATTTACACCTTAGGCTCTGCTTCTAACTTGGGCCCAAATTGTAAAATGGTCTTATCTATTGGCGATTTCGTTCCAATTCACATTCCAAGTAATATTCGGCATGCTAATTACATTGCCGGTTGCCAAATTGCATTATCTCTTATAGTTTCCAAGATACGGACTATCGATAATTTACACCTTAGGCTCTGCTTCTAACTTGGGCCCAAATTGTAAAATGGTCTTATCTATAGGCGATTTCGTTCCAATTCACACTCCAAGTAATATTCGGCATGCTAATTACATTGCCGGTTGCGAAATTGCATTATCTCTTATAGTTTCCGAGATATGGACTATCAATAATTTACACCTTAGGCTCTGCTTCTAACTTGGGCCCAAATTGTAAAATGGCCTTATCTATTGGCGATTTCGTTCCAATTCACATTCCAAGTAATATTCGGCATGCTAATTACATTGCCGGTTGCCAAATTGCATTATCTCTTATAGTTTCCGAGATATGGACTATGGATAATTTACACCTTAGGCTCTGCTTCTAACTTGGGCCCAAATTGTAAAATGGTCTTATCTATTGGCGATTTCGTTCCAATTTACATTCCAAGTAATATTCGGCATGCTAATTACATTGCCGATTGCCAAATTGCATTATCTCTTATAGTTTCCGAGATATGGACTATCGATAATTTACACCTTAGGCTCTGCTTCTAACTTGGGCCCAAATTGTAAAATGGTCTTATCTATTGGCGATTTCGTTCCAATTCACATTCCAAGTAATATTCGGCATGCTAATTACATTGCCGGTGGCCAAGTTGCATTATCTCTTATAGTTTCCGAGATATGGACTATCGATAATTTACACCTTAGGCTCTGCTTCTAACTTGGGCCCAAATTGTAAAATGGTCTTATCTATTGGCGATTTCGTCCCAATTCACATTCCAAGTAATATTCGGCATGCTAATTACATTGCCAGTTGCCAAATTGCATTATCTCTTATAGTTCCCGAGATATGGACTATGGATAATTTACACCTTAGGCTCTGCTTCTAACTTGGGCACAAATTGTAAAATAGTCTTATCTATTGGCGATTTCATTCCAATTCACATTCCAAGTAATATTCGGCATGCTAATTACATTGCCGGTTGCCAAATTGCATTATCTCTTATAGTTTCCGAGATATGGACTATCGATAATTTACACCTTAGGCTCTGCTTCTAACTTGGGCCCAAATTGTAAAATGGTCTTATCTATTGGCGATTTCGTTCCAATTCACATTCCAAGTAATATTCGGCATGCTAATTACATTGCCGCTTGCCAAATTGCATTATCTCTTATAGTTTCCGAGATATGGACTATCGGTAATTTATACCTTAGGCTCTGCTTCTAACTTGGGCCCAAATTGTAAAATCGTCTTATCTATTGGCGATTTCGTTCCAATTCACATTCCAAGTAATATTCGGCATGCTAATTACATTGCCGGTTGCCAAATTGCATTATCTCTTATAGTTTCCGAGATATGGACTATCGATAATTTACACCTTAGGCTCTGCTTCTAACTTGGGCCCAAATTGTAAAATGGTCTTATCTATTGGCGATTTCATTCCAATTCACATTCCAAGTAATATTCGGCATGCTAATTACATTGCCGGTTGCCAAATTGCATTATCTATTATAGTTTCCGAGATATGGACTATCGATAATTTACACCTTAGGCTCTGCTTCTAACTTGGGCCCAAATTGTAAAATGGTCTTACCTATTGGCGATTTCGTTCCAATTCACATTCCAAGTAATATTCTGCATGCTAATTACATTGCCGGTTGCCAAATTGCATTATCTCTTATAGTTTCCGAGATATGGACTATCGATAATTTACACCTTAGGCTCTGCTTCTAACTTGGGCCCAAATTGTAAAATGGTCTTATCTATTGGCGATTTCGTCCCAATTCACATTCCAAGTAATATTCGGCATGCTAATTACATTGCCGGTTGCGAAACTGCATTATCTCTTATAGTTTCCGAGATATGGACTATCGATAATTTACACCTTAGGCTCTGCTTCTAACTTGGGCCCAAATTGTAAAATGGTCTTATCTATTGGCGATTTCGTTCCAATTCACATTCCAAGTAATATTCGGCATGCTAATTACATTGCCGGTTGCCAAATTGCATTATCTCTTTTAGTTTCCGAGATATGGACTATCGATAATTTACACCTTAGGCTCTGCTTCTAACTTGGGCCCAAATTGTAAAATGGTCTTATCTATTGGCGATTTCGTTCCAATTCACATTCCAAGTAATATTCGGCATGCTAATTACATTGCCGGTTGCCAAATTGAATTATCTCTTATAGTTTCCGAGATATGGACTATCGATAATTTACACCTTAGGCTCTGCTTCTAACTTGGGCCCAAATTGTAAAATGGTCTTATCTATTGGCGATTTCGTTCCAATTCACATTCCAAGTGGTATTCGGCATGCTAATTACATTGCCGGTTGCCAAATTGCATTATCTCTTATAGTTTCCGAGATATGGACTATCGATAATTTACACCTTAGGCTCTGCTTCTAACTTGGGCCCAAATTGTAAAATGGTCTTATCTATTGGCGATTTCGTTCCAATTCACATTCCAAGTAATATTCGGCATGCTAATTACATTGCCGGTTGCCAAATTGCATTATCTCTTATAGTTTCCGAGATATGGACTATCGATAATTTACACCTTAGGCTCTGCTTCTAACTTGGGCCCAAATTGTAAAATGGTCTTATCTATTGGCGATTTCGTCCCAATTCACATTCCAAGTAATATTCGGCATGCTAATTACATTGCCGGTTGCGAAACTGCATTATCTCTTATAGTTTCCGAGATATGGACTATCGATAATTTACACCTTAGGCTCTGCTACTAACTTGGGCCCAAATTGTAAAATGGTCTTATCTATTGGCAATTTCGTTCCAATTCACATTCCAAGTAATATTCGGCATGCTAATTACATTGCCGGTTGCCAAATTGCATTATCTCTTTTAGTTTCCGAGATATGGACTATCGATAATTTACACCTTAGGCTCTGCTTCTAACTTGGGCCCAAATTGTAAAATGGTCTTATCTATTGGCGATTTCGTTCCAATTCACATTCCAAGTAATATTCGGCATGCTAATTACATTGCCGGTTGCCAAATTGCATTATCTCTTATAGTTTCCGAGATATGAACTATCGATAATTTACACCTTAGGCTCTGCTTCTAACTTGGGCCCAAATTGTAAAATGGTCTTATCTATTGGCGATTTCATTCCAATTCACATTCCAAGTAATATTCGGCATGCTAATTACATTGCCGGTTGCCAAATTGCATTATCTATTATAGTTTCCGAGATATGGACTATCGATAATTTACACCTTAGGCTCTGCTTCTAACTTGGGCCCAAATTGTAAAATGGTCTTACCTATTGGCGATTTCGTTCCAATTCACATTCCAAGTAATATTCTGCATGCTAATTACATTGCCGGTTGCCAAATTGCATTATCTCTTATAGTTTCCGAGATATGGACTATCGATAATTTACACCTTAGGCTCTGCTTCTAACTTGGGCCCAAATTGTAAAATGGTCTTATCTATTGGCGATTTCGTCCCAATTCACATTCCAAGTAATATTCGGCATGCTAATTACATTGCCGGTTGCGAAACTGCATTATCTCTTATAGTTTCCGAGATATGGACTATCGATAATTTACACCTTAGGCTCTGCTTCTAACTTGGGCCCAAATTGTAAAATGGTCTTATCTATTGGCGATTTCGTTCCAATTCACATTCCAAGTAATATTCGGCATGCTAATTACATTGCCGGTTGCCAAATTGCATTATCTCTTTTAGTTTCCGAGATATGGACTATCGATAATTTACACCTTAGGCTCTGCTTCTAACTTGGGCCCAAATTGTAAAATCGTCTTATCTATTGGCGATTTCGTTCCAATTCACATTCCAAGTAATATTCGGCATGCTAATTACATTGCCTGTTGCCAAATTGCATTATCTCTTTTAGTTTCCGAGATATGGACTATCGATAATTTACACCTTAGGCTCTGCTTCTAACTTGGGCCCAAATTGTAAAATGGTCTTATCTATTGGCGATTTCGTTCCAATTCACATTCCAAGTAATATTCGGCATGCTAATTACATTGCCGGTTGCCAAATTGAATTATCTCTTATAGTTTCCGAGATATGGACTATCGATAATTTACACCTTAGGCTCTGCTTCTAACTTGGGCCCAAATTGTAAAATGGTCTTATCTATTGGCGATTTCGTTCCAATTCACATTCCAAGTGGTATTCGGCATGCTAATTACATTGCCGGTTGCCAAATTGCATTATCTCTTATAGTTTCCGAGATATGGACTATCGATAATTTACACCTTAGGCTCTGCTTCTAACTTGGGCCCAAATTGTAAAATGGTCTTATCTATTGGCGATTTCGTTCCAATTCACATTCCAAGTAATATTCGGCATGCTAATTACATTGCCGGTTGCCAATTTGCATTATCTCTTATAGTTTCCGAGATATGGACTATCGATAATTTACACCTTAGGCTCTGCTTCTAACTTGGGCCCAAATTGTAAAATGGTCTTATCTATTGGCGATTTCGTCCCAATTCACATTCCAAGTAATATTCGGCATGCTAATTACATTGCCGGTTGCGAAACTGCATTATCTCTTATAGTTTCCGAGATATGGACTATCGATAATTTACACCTTAGGCTCTGCTTCTAACTTGGGCCCAAATTGTAAAATGGTCTTATCTATTGGCGATTTCGTTCCAATTCACATTCCAAGTAATATTCGGCATGCTAATTACATTGCCGGTTGCCAAATTGCATTATCTCTTATAGTTTCCGAGATATGGACTATCGATAATTTACACCTTAGGCTCTGCTTCTAACTTGGGCCCAAATTGTAAAATGGTCTTATCTATTGGCGATTTCATTCCAATTCACATTCCAAGTAATATTCGGCATGCTAATTACATTGCCGGTTGCCAAATTGCATTATCTATTATAGTTTCCGAGATATGGACTATCGATAATTTACACCTTAGGCTCTGCTTCTAACTTGGGCCCAAATTGTAAAATGGTCTTACCTATTGGCGATTTCGTTCCAATTCACATTCCAAGTAATATTCTGCATGCTAATTACATTGCCGGTTGCCAAATTGCATTATCTCTTATAGTTTCCGAGATATGGACTATCGATAATTTACACCTTAGGCTCTGCTTCTAACTTGGGCCCAAATTGTAAAATGGTCTTATCTATTGGCGATTTCGTCCCAATTCACATTCCAAGTAATATTCGGCATGCTAATTACATTGCCGGTTGCGAAACTGCATTATCTCTTATAGTTTCCGAGATATGGACTATCGATAATTTACACCTTAGGCTCTGCTTCTAACTTGGGCCCAAATTGTAAAATGGTCTTATCTATTGGCGATTTCGTTCCAATTCACATTCCAAGTAATATTCGGCATGCTAATTACATTGCCGGTTGCCAAATTGCATTATCTCTTTTAGTTTCCGAGATATGGACTATCGATAATTTACACCTTAGGCTCTGCTTCTAACTTGGGCCCAAATTGTAAAATGGTCTTATCTATTGGCGATTTCGTTCCAATTCACATTCCAAGTAATATTCGGCATGCTAATTACATTGCCGGTTGCCAAATTGAATTATCTCTTATAGTTTCCGAGATATGGACTATCGATAATTTACACCTTAGGCTCTGCTTCTAACTTGGGCCCAAATTGTAAAATGGTCTTATCTATTGGCGATTTCGTTCCAATTCACATTCCAAGTGGTATTCGGCATGCTAATTACATTGCCGGTTGCCAAATTGCATTATCTCTTATAGTTTCCGAGATATGGACTATCGATAATTTACACCTTAGGCTCTGCTTCTAACTTGGGCCCAAATTGTAAAATGGTCTTATCTATTGGCGATTTCGTTCCAATTCACATTCCAAGTAATATTCGGCATGCTAATTACATTGCCGGTTGCCAAATTGCATTATCTCTTATAGTTTCCGAGATATGGACTATCGATAATTTACACCTTAGGCTCTGCTTCTAACTTGGGCCCAAATTGTAAAATGGTCTTATCTATTGGCGATTTCGTCCCAATTCACATTCCAAGTAATATTCGGCATGCTAATTACATTGCCGGTTGCGAAACTGCATTATCTCTTATAGTTTCCGAGATATGGACTATCGATAATTTACACCTTAGGCTCTGCTACTAACTTGGGCCCAAATTGTAAAATGGTCTTATCTATTGGCAATTTCGTTCCAATTCACATTCCAAGTAATATTCGGCATGCTAATTACATTGCCGGTTGCCAAATTGCATTATCTCTTTTAGTTTCCGAGATATGGACTATCGATAATTTACACCTTAGGCTCTGCTTCTAACTTGGGCCCAAATTGTAAAATGGTCTTATCTATTGGCGATTTCGTTCCAATTCACATTCCAAGTAATATTCGGCATGCTAATTACATTGCCGGTTGCCAAATTGCATTATCTCTTATAGTTTCCGAGATATGAACTATCGATAATTTACACCTTAGGCTCTGCTTCTAACTTGGGCCCAAATTGTAAAATGGTCTTATCTATTGGCGATTTCATTCCAATTCACATTCCAAGTAATATTCGGCATGCTAATTACATTGCCGGTTGCCAAATTGCATTATCTATTATAGTTTCCGAGATATGGACTATCGATAATTTACACCTTAGGCTCTGCTTCTAACTTGGGCCCAAATTGTAAAATGGTCTTACCTATTGGCGATTTCGTTCCAATTCACATTCCAAGTAATATTCTGCATGCTAATTACATTGCCGGTTGCCAAATTGCATTATCTCTTATAGTTTCCGAGATATGGACTATCGATAATTTACACCTTAGGCTCTGCTTCTAACTTGGGCCCAAATTGTAAAATGGTCTTATCTATTGGCGATTTCGTCCCAATTCACATTCCAAGTAATATTCGGCATGCTAATTACATTGCCGGTTGCGAAACTGCATTATCTCTTATAGTTTCCGAGATATGGACTATCGATAATTTACACCTTAGGCTCTGCTTCTAACTTGGGCCCAAATTGTAAAATGGTCTTATCTATTGGCGATTTCGTTCCAATTCACATTCCAAGTAATATTCGGCATGCTAATTACATTGCCGGTTGCCAAATTGCATTATCTCTTTTAGTTTCCGAGATATGGACTATCGATAATTTACACCTTAGGCTCTGCTTCTAACTTGGGCCCAAATTGTAAAATCGTCTTATCTATTGGCGATTTCGTTCCAATTCACATTCCAAGTAATATTCGGCATGCTAATTACATTGCCTGTTGCCAAATTGCATTATCTCTTTTAGTTTCCGAGATATGGACTATCGATAATTTACACCTTAGGCTCTGCTTCTAACTTGGGCCCAAATTGTAAAATGGTCTTATCTATTGGCGATTTCGTTCCAATTCACATTCCAAGTAATATTCGGCATGCTAATTACATTGCCGGTTGCCAAATTGAATTATCTCTTATAGTTTCCGAGATATGGACTATCGATAATTTACACCTTAGGCTCTGCTTCTAACTTGGGCCCAAATTGTAAAATGGTCTTATCTATTGGCGATTTCGTTCCAATTCACATTCCAAGTGGTATTCGGCATGCTAATTACATTGCCGGTTGCCAAATTGCATTATCTCTTATAGTTTCCGAGATATGGACTATCGATAATTTACACCTTAGGCTCTGCTTCTAACTTGGGCCCAAATTGTAAAATGGTCTTATCTATTGGCGATTTCGTTCCAATTCACATTCCAAGTAATATTCGGCATGCTAATTACATTGCCGGTTGCCAATTTGCATTATCTCTTATAGTTTCCGAGATATGGACTATCGATAATTTACACCTTAGGCTCTGCTTCTAACTTGGGCCCAAATTGTAAAATGGTCTTATCTATTGGCGATTTCGTCCCAATTCACATTCCAAGTAATATTCGGCATGCTAATTACATTGCCGGTTGCGAAACTGCATTATCTCTTATAGTTTCCGAGATATGGACTATCGATAATTTACACCTTAGGCTCTGCTTCTAACTTGGGCCCAAATTGTAAAATGGTCTTATCTATTGGCGATTTCGTTCCAATTCACATTCCAAGTAATATTCGGCATGCTAATTACATTGCCGGTTGCCAAATTGCATTATCTCTTATAGTTTCCGAGATATGGACTATCGATAATTTACACCTTAGGCTCTGCTTCTAACTTGGGCCCAAATTGTAAAATGGTCTTATCTATTGGCGATTTCGTCCCAATTCACATTCCAAGTAATATTCGGCATGCTAATTACATTTCCGGTTGCGAAACTGCATTATCTCTTATAGTTTCCGAGATATGGACTATCGATAATTTACACCTTAGGCTCTGCTACTAACTTGGGCCCAAATTGTAAAATGGTCTTATCTATTGGCAATTTCGTTCCAATTCACATTCCAAGTAATATTCGGCATGCTAATTACATTGCCGGTTGCCAAATTGCATTATCTCTTTTAGTTTCCGAGATATGGACTATCGATAATTTACACCTTAGGCTCTGCTTCTAACTTGGGCCCAAATTGTAAAATGGTCTTATCTATTGGCGATTTCGTTCCAATTCACATTCCAAGTAATATTCGGCATGCTAATTACATTGCCGGTTGCCAAATTGCATTATCTCTTATAGTTTCCGAGATATGGACTATCGATAATTTACACCTTAGGCTCTGCCTCTAACTTGGGGCCAAATTGTAAAATGGCCTTATCTATTGGCGATTTCGTTCCAATTCACATTCCAAGTAATATTCGGCATGCTAATTACATTGCCGGTTGCCAAATTGCATTATCTCTTATAGTTTCCGAGATATGGACTATCGATAATTTACACCTTAGGCTCTGCTTCTAACTTGGGCCCAAATTGTAAAATGGTCTTATCTATTGGCGATTTCGTTCCAATTCACATTCCAAGTAATATTCGGCATGCTAATTACATTGCCGGTTGCCAAATTGCATTATCTCTTATAGTTTCCGAGATATGGACTATCGATAATTTACACCTTAGGCTCTGCTTCTAACTTGGGCCCAAATTGTAAAATGGTCTTATCTATTGGCGATTTCGTTCCAATTCACATTCCAAGTAATATTCGGCATGCTAATTACATTGCCGGTTGCCAAATTGCATTATCTATTATAGTTTCCGAGATATGGACTATCGATAATTTACACCTTAGGCTCTGCTTCTAACTTGGGCCCAAATTGTAAAATGGTCTTATCTATTGGCGATTTCGTTCCAATTCACATTCCAAGTAATATTCGGCATGCTAATTACATTGCCGGTTGCCAAATTGCATTATCTCTTATAGTTTCCGAGATATGGACTATCGATAATTTACACCTTAGGCTCTGCTCCTAACTTGGGCCCAAATTGTAAAATGGTCTTATCTATTGGCGATTTCGTTCCAATTCACATTCCAAGTAATATTCGGCATGCTAATTACATTGCCGGTTGCCAAATTGAATTATCTCTTATAGTTTCCGAGATATGGACTATCGATAATTTACACCTTAGGCTCTGCTTCTAACTTGGGCCCAAATTGTAAAATGGTCTTATCTATTGGCGATTTCGTTCCAATTCAGATTCAAGTGGTATTCGGCATGCTAATTACATTGCCGGTTGCCAAATTGCATTATCTCTTATAGTTTCCGAGATATGGACTATCGATAATTTACACCTTAGGCTCTGCTTCTAACTTGGGCCCAAATTGTAAAATGGTCTTATCTATTGGCGATTTCGTTCCAATTCACATTCCAAGTAATATTCGGCATGCTAATTACATTGCCGGTTCCCAAATTGCATTATCTCTTATAGTTTCCGAGATATGGACTATCGATTATTTTTAACCTTAGGCTCTGCTTCTAACTTGGGCCCAAACTGTAAAATGGTCTTATCTATTGGCGATTTCGTTCCAATTCACATTCCAAGTAGTATTCGGCATGCTAATTACATTGCCGGTTGCCAAATTGAATTATCTCCTATAGTTTCCGAGATATGGACTATCGATAATTTACACCTTAGGCTCTGCTTCTAACTTGGGCCCAAATTGTAAAATGGTCTTACCTATTGGCGATTTCGTTCCAATTCACATTCCAAGTAATATTCGGCATGCTAATTACATTGCCGGTGGCCAAGTTGCATTATCTCTTATAGTTTCCGAGATATGGACTATCGATAATTTACACCTTAGGCTCTGCTTCTAACTTGGGCCCAAATTGTAAAATGGTCTTATCTATTGGCGATTTCGTTCCAATTCACATTCCAAGTAATATTGGGCATGCTAATTACATTGCCGGTTCCCAAATTCCATTATCTCTTATAGTTTCCGAGATATGGACTATCGATTATTTTTAACCTTAGGCTCTGCTTCTAACTTGGGCCCAAACTGTAAAATGGTCTTATCTATTGGCGATTTCGTTCCAATTCACATTCCAAGTAATATTCGGCATGCTAATTACATTGCCGGTGGCCAAGTTGCATTATCTCTTATAGTTTCCGAGATATGGACTATCGATAATTTACACCTTAGGCTCTGCTTCTAACTTGGGCCCAAATTGTAAAATGGTCTTATCTATTGGCGATTTCGTTCCAATTCACATTCCAAGTAGTATTCGGCATGCTAATTACATTGCCGGTTGCCAAATTGCATTATCTCTTATAGTTTCCGAGATATGGACTATCGATAATTTACACCTTAGGCTCTGCTTCTAACTTGGGCCCAAATTGTAAAATGGTCTTATCTATTGGCGATTTCGTCCCTATTCACATTCCAAGTAATATTCGGCATGCTAATTACATTGCCAGTTGCCAAATTGCATTATCTCTTATAGTTCCCGAGATATGGACTATGGATAATTTACACCTTAGGCTCTGCTTCTAACTTGGGCACAAATTGTAAAATAGTCTTATCTATTGGCGATTTCATTCCAATTCACATTCCAAGTAATATTCGGCATGCTAATTACATTGCCGGTTGCCAAATTGCATTATCTCTTATAGTTTCCGAGATATGGACTATCGATAATTTACACCTTAGGCTCTGCTTCTAACTTGGGCCCAAATTGTAAAATGGTCTTACCTATTGGCGATTTCGTTCCAATTCACATTCCAAGTAATATTCGGCATGCTAATTACATTGCCGGTTGCCAAATTGCATTATCTCTTATAGTTTCCGAGATATGGACTATCGATAATTTACACCTTAGGCTCTGCTTCTAACTTGGGCCCAAATTGTAAAATGGTCTTATCTATTGGCGATTTCGTTCCAATTCACACTCCAAGTAATATTCGGCATGCTAATTACATTGCCGGTTGCCAAATTGCATTATCTCTTATAGTTTTCGAGATATGGACTATCGATAATTTACACCTTAGGCTCTGCTTCTAACTTGGGCCCAAATTGTAAAATGGTCTTATCTATTGGCGATTTCGTTCCAATTCACATTCCAAGTAATATTCGGCATGCTAATTACATTGCCGGTTGCCAAATTGCATTATCTCTTATAGTTTCCAAGATACGGACTATCGATAATTTACACCTTAGGCTCTGCTTCTAACTTGGGCCCAAATTGTAAAATGGTCTTATCTATAGGCGATTTCGTTCCAATTCACACTCCAAGTAATATTCGGCATGCTAATTACATTGCCGGTTGCGAAATTGCATTATCTCTTATAGTTTCCGAGATATGGACTATCAATAATTTACACCTTAGGCTCTGCTTCTAACTTGGGCCCAAATTGTAAAATGGCCTTATCTATTGGCGATTTCGTTCCAATTCACATTCCAAGTAATATTCGGCATGCTAATTACATTGCCGGTTGCCAAATTGCATTATCTCTTATAGTTTCCGAGATATGGACTATCGATAATTTACACCTTAGGCTCTGCTTCTAACTTGGGCCCAAATTGTAAAATGGTCTTATCTATTGGCGATTTCGTCCCAATTCACATTCCAAGTAATATTCGGCATGCTAATTACATTGCCGGTTGCCAATTTGCATTATCTCTTATAGTTTCCGAGATATGGACTATCGATAATTTACACCTTAGGCTCTGCTTCTAACTTGGGCCCAAATTGTAAAATGGTCTTATCTATTGGCGATTTCGTCCCAATTCACATTCCAAGTAATATTCGGCATGCTAATTACATTGCCGGTTGCGAAACTGCATTATCTCTTATAGTTTCCGAGATATGGACTATCGATAATTTACACCTTAGGCTCTGCTTCTAACTTGGGCCCAAATTGTAAAATGGTCTTATCTATTGGCGATTTCGTTCCAATTCACATTCCAAGTAATATTCGGCATGCTAATTACATTGCCGGTTGCCAAATTGCATTATCTCTTATAGTTTCCGAGATATGGACTATCGATAATTTACACCTTAGGCTCTGCTTCTAACTTGGGCCCAAATTGTAAAATGGTCTTATCTATTGGCGATTTCGTCCCAATTCACATTCCAAGTAATATTCGGCATGCTAATTACATTTCCGGTTGCGAAACTGCATTATCTCTTATAGTTTCCGAGATATGGACTATCGATAATTTACACCTTAGGCTCTGCTACTAACTTGGGCCCAAATTGTAAAATGGTCTTATCTATTGGCAATTTCGTTCCAATTCACATTCCAAGTAATATTCGGCATGCTAATTACATTGCCGGTTGCCAAATTGCATTATCTCTTTTAGTTTCCGAGATATGGACTATCGATAATTTACACCTTAGGCTCTGCTTCTAACTTGGGCCCAAATTGTAAAATGGTCTTATCTATTGGCGATTTCGTTCCAATTCACATTCCAAGTAATATTCGGCATGCTAATTACATTGCCGGTTGCCAAATTGCATTATCTCTTATAGTTTCCGAGATATGGACTATCGATAATTTACACCTTAGGCTCTGCTTCTAACTTGGGGCCAAATTGTAAAATGGCCTTATCTATTGGCGATTTCGTTCCAATTCACATTCCAAGTAATATTCGGCATGCTAATTACATTGCCGGTTGCCAAATTGCATTATCTCTTATAGTTTCCGAGATATGGACTATCGATAATTTACACCTTAGGCTCTGCTTCTAACTTGGGCCCAAATTGTAAAATGGTCTTATCTATTGGCGATTTCGTTCCAATTCACATTCCAAGTAATATTCGGCATGCTAATTACATTGCCGGTTGCCAAATTGCATTATCTCTTATAGTTTCCGAGATATGGACTATCGATAATTTACACCTTAGGCTCTGCTTCTAACTTGGGCCCAAATTGTAAAATGGTCTTATCTATTGGCGATTTCGTTCCAATTCACATTCCAAGTAATATTCGGCATGCTAATTACATTGCCGGTTGCCAAATTGCATTATCTATTATAGTTTCCGAGATATGGACTATCGATAATTTACACCTTAGGCTCTGCTTCTAACTTGGGCCCAAATTGTAAAATGGTCTTATCTATTGGCGATTTCGTTCCAATTCACATTCCAAGTAATATTCGGCATGCTAATTACATTGCCGGTTGCCAAATTGCATTATCTCTTATAGTTTCCGAGATATGGACTATCGATAATTTACACCTTAGGCTCTGCTCCTAACTTGGGCCCAAATTGTAAAATGGTCTTATCTATTGGCGATTTCGTTCCAATTCACATTCCAAGTAATATTCGGCATGCTAATTACATTGCCGGTTGCCAAATTGAATTATCTCTTATAGTTTCCGAGATATGGACTATCGATAATTTACACCTTAGGCTCTGCTTCTAACTTGGGCCCAAATTGTAAAATGGTCTTATCTATTGGCGATTTCGTTCCAATTCAGATTCAAGTGGTATTCGGCATGCTAATTACATTGCCGGTTGCCAAATTGCATTATCTCTTATAGTTTCCGAGATATGGACTATCGATAATTTACACCTTAGGCTCTGCTTCTAACTTGGGCCCAAATTGTAAAATGGTCTTATCTATTGGCGATTTCGTTCCAATTCACATTCCAAGTAATATTCGGCATGCTAATTACATTGCCGGTTCCCAAATTGCATTATCTCTTATAGTTTCCGAGATATGGACTATCGATTATTTTTAACCTTAGGCTCTGCTTCTAACTTGGGCCCAAACTGTAAAATGGTCTTATCTATTGGCGATTTCGTTCCAATTCACATTCCAAGTAGTATTCGGCATGCTAATTACATTGCCGGTTGCCAAATTGAATTATCTCCTATAGTTTCCGAGATATGGACTATCGATAATTTACACCTTAGGCTCTGCTTCTAACTTGGGCCCAAATTGTAAAATGGTCTTACCTATTGGCGATTTCGTTCCAATTCACATTCCAAGTAATATTCGGCATGCTAATTACATTGCCGGTGGCCAAGTTGCATTATCTCTTATAGTTTCCGAGATATGGACTATCGATAATTTACACCTTAGGCTCTGCTTCTAACTTGGGCCCAAATTGTAAAATGGTCTTATCTATTGGCGATTTCGTTCCAATTCACATTCCAAGTAATATTGGGCATGCTAATTACATTGCCGGTTCCCAAATTCCATTATCTCTTATAGTTTCCGAGATATGGACTATCGATTATTTTTAACCTTAGGCTCTGCTTCTAACTTGGGCCCAAACTGTAAAATGGTCTTATCTATTGGCGATTTCGTTCCAATTCACATTCCAAGTAATATTCGGCATGCTAATTACATTGCCGGTGGCCAAGTTGCATTATCTCTTATAGTTTCCGAGATATGGACTATCGATAATTTACACCTTAGGCTCTGCTTCTAACTTGGGCCCAAATTGTAAAATGGTCTTATCTATTGGCGATTTCGTTCCAATTCACATTCCAAGTAGTATTCGGCATGCTAATTACATTGCCGGTTGCCAAATTGCATTATCTCTTATAGTTTCCGAGATATGGACTATCGATAATTTACACCTTAGGCTCTGCTTCTAACTTGGGCCCAAATTGTAAAATGGTCTTATCTATTGGCGATTTCGTCCCTATTCACATTCCAAGTAATATTCGGCATGCTAATTACATTGCCAGTTGCCAAATTGCATTATCTCTTATAGTTCCCGAGATATGGACTATGGATAATTTACACCTTAGGCTCTGCTTCTAACTTGGGCACAAATTGTAAAATAGTCTTATCTATTGGCGATTTCATTCCAATTCACATTCCAAGTAATATTCGGCATGCTAATTACATTGCCGGTTGCCAAATTGCATTATCTCTTATAGTTTCCGAGATATGGACTATCGATAATTTACACCTTAGGCTCTGCTTCTAACTTGGGCCCAAATTGTAAAATGGTCTTACCTATTGGCGATTTCGTTCCAATTCACATTCCAAGTAATATTCGGCATGCTAATTACATTGCCGGTTGCCAAATTGCATTATCTCTTATAGTTTCCGAGATATGGACTATCGATAATTTACACCTTAGGCTCTGCTTCTAACTTGGGCCCAAATTGTAAAATGGTCTTATCTATTGGCGATTTCGTTCCAATTCACATTCCAAGTAATATTCGGCATGCTAATTACATTGCCGGTTGCCAAATTGCATTATCTCTTATAGTTTTCGAGATATGGACTATCGATAATTTACACCTTAGGCTCTGCTTCTAACTTGGGCCCAAATTGTAAAATGGTCTTATCTATTGGCGATTTCGTTCCAATTCACATTCCAAGTAATATTCGGCATGCTAATTACATTGCCGGTTGCCAAATTGCATTATCTCTTATAGTTTCCAAGATACGGACTATCGATAATTTACACCTTAGGCTCTGCTTCTAACTTGGGCCCAAATTGTAAAATGGTCTTATCTATAGGCGATTTCGTTCCAATTCACACTCCAAGTAATATTCGGCATGCTAATTACATTGCCGGTTGCGAAATTGCATTATCTCTTATAGTTTCCGAGATATGGACTATCAATAATTTACACCTTAGGCTCTGCTTCTAACTTGGGCCCAAATTGTAAAATGGCCTTATCTATTGGCGATTTCGTTCCAATTCACATTCCAAGTAATATTCGGCATGCTAATTACATTGCCGGTTGCCAAATTGCATTATCTCTTATAGTTTCCGAGATATGGACTATGGATAATTTACACCTTAGGCTCTGCTTCTAACTTGGGCCCAAATTGTAAAATGGTCTTATCTATTGGCGATTTCGTTCCAATTTACATTCCAAGTAATATTCGGCATGCTAATTACATTGCCGATTGCCAAATTGCATTATCTCTTATAGTTTCCGAGATATGGACTATCGATAATTTACACCTTAGGCTCTGCTTCTAACTTGGGCCCAAATTGTAAAATGGTCTTATCTATTGGCGATTTCGTTCCAATTCACATTCCAAGTAATATTCGGCATGCTAATTACATTGCCGGTGGCCAAGTTGCATTATCTCTTATAGTTTCCGAGATATGGACTATCGATAATTTACACCTTAGGCTCTGCTTCTAACTTGGGCCCAAATTGTAAAATGGTCTTATCTATTGGCGATTTCGTCCCAATTCACATTCCAAGTAATATTCGGCATGCTAATTACATTGCCAGTTGCCAAATTGCATTATCTCTTATAGTTCCCGAGATATGGACTATGGATAATTTACACCTTAGGCTCTGCTTCTAACTTGGGCACAAATTGTAAAATAGTCTTATCTATTGGCGATTTCATTCCAATTCACATTCCAAGTACTATTCGGCATGCTAATTACATTGCCGGTTGCCAAATTGCATTATCTCTTATAGTTTCCGAGATATGGACTATCGATAATTTACACCTTAGGCTCTGCTTCTAACTTGGGCCCAAATTGTAAAATGGTCTTATCTATTGGCGATTTCGTTCCAATTCACATTCCAAGTAATATTCGGCATGCTAATTACATTGCCGCTTGCCAAATTGCATTATCTCTTATAGTTTCCGAGATATGGACTATCGGTAATTTACACCTTAGGCTCTGCTTCTAACTTGGGCCCAAATTGTAAAATCGTCTTATCTATTGGCGATTTCGTTCCAATTCACATTCCAAGTAATATTCGGCATGCTAATTACATTGCCGGTTGCCAAATTGCATTATCTCTTATAGTTTCCGAGATATGGACTATCGATAATTTACACCTTAGGCTCTGCTTCTAACTTGGGCCCAAATTGTAAAATGGTCTTATCTATTGGCGATTTCATTCCAATTCACATTCCAAGTAATATTCGGCATGCTAATTACATTGCCGGTTGCCAAATTGCATTATCTATTATAGTTTCCGAGATATGGACTATCGATAATTTACACCTTAGGCTCTGCTTCTAACTTGGGCCCAAATTGTAAAATGGTCTTATCTATAGGCGATTTCGTTCCAATTCACACTCCAAGTAATATTCGGCATGCTAATTACATTGCCGGTTGCGAAATTGCATTATCTCTTATAGTTTCCGAGATATGGACTATCAATAATTTACACCTTAGGCTCTGCTTCTAACTTGGGCCCAAATTGTAAAATGGCCTTATCTATTGGCGATTTCGTTCCAATTCACATTCCAAGTAATATTCGGCATGCTAATTACATTGCCGGTTGCCAAATTGCATTATCTCTTATAGTTTCCGAGATATGGACTATGGATAATTTACACCTTAGGCTCTGCTTCTAACTTGGGCCCAAATTGTAAAATGGTCTTATCTATTGGCGATTTCGTTCCAATTTACATTCCAAGTAATATTCGGCATGCTAATTACATTGCCGATTGCCAAATTGCATTATCTCTTATAGTTTCCGAGATATGGACTATCGATAATTTACACCTTAGGCTCTGCTTCTAACTTGGGCCCAAATTGTAAAATGGTCTTATCTATTGGCGATTTCGTTCCAATTCACATTCCAAGTAATATTCGGCATGCTAATTACATTGCCGGTGGCCAAGTTGCATTATCTCTTATAGTTTCCGAGATATGGACTATCGATAATTTACACCTTAGGCTCTGCTTCTAACTTGGGCCCAAATTGTAAAATGGTCTTATCTATTGGCGATTTCGTCCCAATTCACATTCCAAGTAATATTCGGCATGCTAATTACATTGCCAGTTGCCAAATTGCATTATCTCTTATAGTTCCCGAGATATGGACTATGGATAATTTACACCTTAGGCTCTGCTTCTAACTTGGGCACAAATTGTAAAATAGTCTTATCTATTGGCGATTTCATTCCAATTCACATTCCAAGTACTATTCGGCATGCTAATTACATTGCCGGTTGCCAAATTGCATTATCTCTTATAGTTTCCGAGATATGGACTATCGATAATTTACACCTTAGGCTCTGCTTCTAACTTGGGCCCAAATTGTAAAATGGTCTTATCTATTGGCGATTTCGTTCCAATTCACATTCCAAGTAATATTCGGCATGCTAATTACATTGCCGCTTGCCAAATTGCATTATCTCTTATAGTTTCCGAGATATGGACTATCGGTAATTTACACCTTAGGCTCTGCTTCTAACTTGGGCCCAAATTGTAAAATCGTCTTATCTATTGGCGATTTCGTTCCAATTCACATTCCAAGTAATATTCGGCATGCTAATTACATTGCCGGTTGCCAAATTGCATTATCTCTTATAGTTTCCGAGATATGGACTATCGATAATTTACACCTTAGGCTCTGCTTCTAACTTGGGCCCAAATTGTAAAATGGTCTTATCTATTGGCGATTTCATTCCAATTCACATTCCAAGTAATATTCGGCATGCTAATTACATTGCCGGTTGCCAAATTGCATTATCTATTATAGTTTCCGAGATATGGACTATCGATAATTTACACCTTAGGCTCTGCTTCTAACTTGGGCCCAAATTGTAAAATGGTCTTACCTATTGGCGATTTCGTTCCAATTCACATTCCAAGTAATATTCTGCATGCTAATTACATTGCCGGTTGCCAAATTGCATTATCTCTTATAGTTTCCGAGATATGGACTATCGATAATTTACACCTTAGGCTCTGCTTCTAACTTGGGCCCAAATTGTAAAATCGTCTTATCTATTGGCGATTTCGTTCCAATTCACATTCCAAGTAATAGTCGGCATGCTAATTACATTGCCGGTTGCCAAATTGCATTATCTCTTATAGTTTCCGAGATATGGACTATCGATAATTTACACCTTAGGCTCTGCTTCTAACTTGGGCCCAAATTGTAAAATGGTCTTATCTATTGGCGATTTCGTTCCAATTCACATTCCAAGTAATATTCGGCATGCTAATTACATTGCCGGTTGCCAAATTGAATTATCTCTTATAGTTTCCGAGATATGGACTATCGATAATTTACACCTTAGGCTCTGCTTCTAACTTGGGCCCAAATTGTAAAATGGTCTTATCTATTGGCGATTTCGTTCCAATTCACATTCCAAGTGGTATTCGGCATGCTAATTACATTGCCGGTTGCCAAATTGCATTATCTCTTATAGTTTCCGAGATATGGACTATCGATAATTTACACCTTAGGCTCTGCTTCTAACTTGGGCCCAAATTGTAAAATGGTCTTATCTATTGGCGATTTCGTTCCAATTCACATTCCAAGTAATATTCGGCATGCTAATTACATTGCCGGTTGCCAAATTGCATTATCTCTTATAGTTTCCGAGATATGGACTATCGATAATTTACACCTTAGGCTCTGCTTCTAACTTGGGCCCAAATTGTAAAATGGTCTTATCTATTGGCGATTTCGTCCCAATTCACATTCCAAGTAATATTCGGCATGCTAATTACATTGCCGGTTGCGAAACTGCATTATCTCTTATAGTTTCCGAGATATGGACTATCGATAATTTACACCTTAGGCTCTGCTACTAACTTGGGCCCAAATTGTAAAATCGTCTTATCTATTGGCGATTTCGTTCCAATTCACATTCCAAGTAATATTCGGCATGCTAATTACATTGCCGGTTGCCAAATTGCATTATCTCTTATAGTTTCCGAGATATGGACTATCGATAATTTACACCTTAGGCTCTGCTTCTAACTTGGGCCCAAATTGTAAAATGGTCTTATCTATTGGCGATTTCATTCCAATTCACATTCCAAGTAATATTCGGCATGCTAATTACATTGCCGGTTGCCAAATTGCATTATCTATTATAGTTTCCGAGATATGGACTATCGATAATTTACATCTTAGGCTCTGCTTCTAACTTGGGCCCAAATTGTAAAATGGTCTTATCTATTGGCGATTTCATTCCAATTCACATTCCAAGTAATATTCGGCATGCTAATTACATTGCCGGTTGCCAAATTGCATTATCTATTATAGTTTCCGAGATATGGACTATCGATAATTTACACCTTAGGCTCTGCTTCTAACTTGGGCCCAAATTGTAAAATGGTCTTATCTATTGGCGATTTCGTTCCAATTCACATTCCAAGTAATAGTCGGCATGCTAATTACATTGCCGGTTGCCAAATTGCATTATCTCTTATAGTTTCCGAGATATGGACTATCGATAATTTACACCTTAGGCTCTGCTTCTAACTTGGGCCCAAATTGTAAAATGGTCTTATCTATTGGCGATTTCGTTCCAATTCACATTCCAAGTAATATTCGGCATGCTAATTACATTGCCGGTTGCCAAATTGAATTATCTCTTATAGTTTCCGAGATATGGACTATCGATAATTTACACCTTAGGCTCTGCTTCTAACTTGGGCCCAAATTGTAAAATGGTCTTATCTATTGGCGATTTCGTTCCAATTCACATTCCAAGTAATATTCGGCATGCTAATTACATTGCCGGTTGCCAAATTGCATTATCTCTTATAGTTTCCGAGATATGGACTATCGATAATTTACACCTTAGGCTCTGCTTCTAACTTGGGCCCAAATTGTAAAATGGTCTTATCTATTGGCGATTTCATTCCAATTCACATTCCAAGTAATATTCGGCATGCTAATTACATTGCCGGTTGCCAAATTGCATTATCTATTATAGTTTCCGAGATATGGACTATCGATAATTTACACCTTAGGCTCTGCTTCTAACTTGGGCCCAAATTGTAAAATGGTCTTATCTATAGGCGATTTCGTTCCAATTCACACTCCAAGTAATATTCGGCATGCTAATTACATTGCCGGTTGCGAAATTGCATTATCTCTTATAGTTTCCGAGATATGGACTATCAATAATTTACACCTTAGGCTCTGCTTCTAACTTGGGCCCAAATTGTAAAATGGCCTTATCTATTGGCGATTTCGTTCCAATTCACATTCCAAGTAATATTCGGCATGCTAATTACATTGCCGGTTGCCAAATTGCATTATCTCTTATAGTTTCCGAGATATGGACTATGGATAATTTACACCTTAGGCTCTGCTTCTAACTTGGGCCCAAATTGTAAAATGGTCTTATCTATTGGCGATTTCGTTCCAATTTACATTCCAAGTAATATTCGGCATGCTAATTACATTGCCGATTGCCAAATTGCATTATCTCTTATAGTTTCCGAGATATGGACTATCGATAATTTACACCTTAGGCTCTGCTTCTAACTTGGGCCCAAATTGTAAAATGGTCTTATCTATTGGCGATTTCGTTCCAATTCACATTCCAAGTAATATTCGGCATGCTAATTACATTGCCGGTGGCCAAGTTGCATTATCTCTTATAGTTTCCGAGATATGGACTATCGATAATTTACACCTTAGGCTCTGCTTCTAACTTGGGCCCAAATTGTAAAATGGTCTTATCTATTGGCGATTTCGTCCCAATTCACATTCCAAGTAATATTCGGCATGCTAATTATATTGCCAGTTGCCAAATTGCATTATCTCTTATAGTTCCCGAGATATGGACTATGGATAATTTACACCTTAGGCTCTGCTTCTAACTTGGGCACAAATTGTAAAATAGTCTTATCTATTGGCGATTTCATTCCAATTCACATTCCAAGTACTATTCGGCATGCTAATTACATTGCCGGTTGCCAAATTGCATTATCTCTTATAGTTTCCGAGATATGGACTATCGATAATTTACACCTTAGGCTCTGCTTCTAACTTGGGCCCAAATTGTAAAATGGTCTTATCTATTGGCGATTTCGTTCCAATTCACATTCCAAGTAATATTCGGCATGCTAATTACATTGCCGCTTGCCAAATTGCATTATCTCTTATAGTTTCCGAGATATGGACTATCGGTAATTTACACCTTAGGCTCTGCTTCTAACTTGGGCCCAAATTGTAAAATCGTCTTATCTATTGGCGATTTCGTTCCAATTCACATTCCAAGTAATATTCGGCATGCTAATTACATTGCCGGTTGCCAAATTGCATTATCTCTTATAGTTTCCGAGATATGGACTATCGATAATTTACACCTTAGGCTCTGCTTCTAACTTGGGCCCAAATTGTAAAATGGTCTTATCTATTGGCGATTTCATTCCAATTCACATTCCAAGTAATATTCGGCATGCTAATTACATTGCCGGTTGCCAAATTGCATTATCTATTATAGTTTCCGAGATATGGACTATCGATAATTTACACCTTAGGCTCTGCTTCTAACTTGGGCCCAAATTGTAAAATGGTCTTACCTATTGGCGATTTCGTTCCAATTCACATTCCAAGTAATATTCTGCATGCTAATTACATTGCCGGTTGCCAAATTGCATTATCTCTTATAGTTTCCGAGATATGGACTATCGATAATTTACACCTTAGGCTCTGCTTCTAACTTGGGCCCAAATTGTAAAATCGTCTTATCTATTGGCGATTTCGTTCCAATTCACATTCCAAGTAATAGTCGGCATGCTAATTACATTGCCGGTTGCCAAATTGCATTATCTCTTATAGTTTCCGAGATATGGACTATCGATAATTTACACCTTAGGCTCTGCTTCTAACTTGGGCCCAAATTGTAAAATGGTCTTATCTATTGGCGATTTCGTTCCAATTCACATTCCAAGTAATATTCGGCATGCTAATTACATTGCCGGTTGCCAAATTGAATTATCTCTTATAGTTTCCGAGATATGGACTATCGATAATTTACACCTTAGGCTCTGCTTCTAACTTGGGTCCAAATTGTAAAATGGTCTTATCTATTGGCGATTTCGTTCCAATTCACATTCCAAGTGGTATTCGGCATGCTAATTACATTGCCGGTTGCCAAATTGCATTATCTCTTATAGTTTCCGAGATATGGACTATCGATAATTTACACCTTAGGCTCTGCTTCTAACTTGGGCCCAAATTGTAAAATGGTCTTATCTATTGGCGATTTCGTTCCAATTCACATTCCAAGTAATATTCGGCATGCTAATTACATTGCCGGTTGCCAAATTGCATTATCTCTTATAGTTTCCGAGATATGGACTATCGATAATTTACACCTTAGGCTCTGCTTCTAACTTGGGCCCAAATTGTAAAATGGTCTTATCTATTGGCGATTTCGTCCCAATTCACATTCCAAGTAATATTCGGCATGCTAATTACATTGCCGGTTGCGAAACTGCATTATCTCTTATAGTTTCCGAGATATGGACTATCGATAATTTACACCTTAGGCTCTGCTACTAACTTGGGCCCAAATTGTAAAATCGTCTTATCTATTGGCGATTTCGTTCCAATTCACATTCCAAGTAATATTCGGCATGCTAATTACATTGCCGGTTGCCAAATTGCATTATCTCTTATAGTTTCCGAGATATGGACTATCGATAATTTACACCTTAGGCTCTGCTTCTAACTTGGGCCCAAATTGTAAAATGGTCTTATCTATTGGCGATTTCATTCCAATTCACATTCCAAGTAATATTCGGCATGCTAATTACATTGCCGGTTGCCAAATTGCATTATCTATTATAGTTTCCGAGATATGGACTATCGATAATTTACATCTTAGGCTCTGCTTCTAACTTGGGCCCAAATTGTAAAATGGTCTTATCTATTGGCGATTTCATTCCAATTCACATTCCAAGTAATATTCGGCATGCTAATTACATTGCCGGTTGCCAAATTGCATTATCTATTATAGTTTCCGAGATATGGACTATCGATAATTTACACCTTAGGCTCTGCTTCTAACTTGGGCCCAAATTGTAAAATGGTCTTATCTATTGGCGATTTCGTTCCAATTCACATTCCAAGTAATAGTCGGCATGCTAATTACATTGCCGGTTGCCAAATTGCATTATCTCTTATAGTTTCCGAGATATGGACTATCGATAATTTACACCTTAGGCTCTGCTTCTAACTTGGGCCCAAATTGTAAAATGGTCTTATCTATTGGCGATTTCGTTCCAATTCACATTCCAAGTAATATTCGGCATGCTAATTACATTGCCGGTTGCCAAATTGAATTATCTCTTATAGTTTCCGAGATATGGACTATCGATAATTTACACCTTAGGCTCTGCTTCTAACTTGGGCCCAAATTGTAAAATGGTCTTATCTATTGGCGATTTCGTTCCAATTCACATTCCAAGTGGTATTCGGCATGCTAATTACATTGCCGGTTGCCAAATTGCATTATCTCTTATAGTTTCCGAGATATGGACTATCGATAATTTACACCTTAGGCTCTGCTTCTAACTTGGGCCCAAATTGTAAAATGGTCTTATCTATTGGCGATTTCGTTCCAATTCACATTCCAAGTAATATTCGGCATGCTAATTACATTGCCGGTTGCCAAATTGCATTATCTCTTATAGTTTCCGAGATATGGACTATCGATAATTTACACCTTAGGCTCTGCTTCTAACTTGGGCCCAAATTGTAAAATGGTCTTATCTATTGGCGATTTCGTCCCAATTCACATTCCAAGTAATATTCGGCATGCTAATTACATTGCCGGTTGCGAAACTGCATTATCTCTTATAGTTTCCGAGATATGGACTATCGATAATTTACACCTTAGGCTCTGCTTCTAACTTGGGCCCAAATTGTAAAATGGTCTTATCTATTGGCGATTTCGTTCCAATTCACATTCCAAGTAATATTCGGCATGCTAATTACATTGCCGGTTGCCAAATTGCATTATCTCTTATAGTTTCCGAGATATGGACTATCGATAATTTACACCTTAGGCTCTGCTTCTAACTTGGGCCCAAATTGTAAAATGGTCTTATCTATTGGCGATTTCATTCCAATTCACATTCCAAGTAATATTCGGCATGCTAATTACATTGCCGGTTGCCAAATTGAATTATCTCTTATAGTTTCCGAGATATGGACTATCGATAATTTACACCTTAGGCTCTGCTTCTAACTTGGGCCCAAATTGTAAAATGGTCTTATCTATTGGCGATTTCGTTCCAATTCACATTCCAAGTGGTATTCGGCATGCTAATTACATTGCCGGTTGCCAATTTGCATTATCTCTTATAGTTTCCGAGATATGGACTATCGATAATTTACACCTTAGGCTCTGCTACTAACTTGGGCCCAAATTGTAAAATGGTCTTATCTATTGGCGATTTCGTCCCAATTCACATTCCAAGTAATATTCGGCATGCTAATTACATTGCCGGTTGCGAAACTGCATTATCTCTTATAGTTTCCGAGATATGGACTATCGATAATTTACACCTTAGGCTCTGCTACTAACTTGGGCCCAAATTGTAAAATGGTCTTATCTATTGGCAATTTCGTTCCAATTCACATTCCAAGTAATATTCGGCATGCTAATTACATTGCCGGTTGCCAAATTGCATTATCTCTTTTAGTTTCCGAGATATGGACTATCGATAATTTACACCTTAGGCTCTGCTTCTAACTTGGGCCCAAATTGTAAAATGGTCTTATCTATTGGCGATTTCGTTCCAATTCACATTCCAAGTAATATTCGGCATGCTAATTACATTGCCGGTTGCCAAATTGCATTATCTCTTATAGTTTCCGAGATATGGACTATCGATAATTTACACCTTAGGCTCTGCTTCTAACTTGGGCCCAAATTGTAAAATGGTCTTATCTATTGGCGATTTCATTCCAATTCACATTCCAAGTAATATTCGGCATGCTAATTACATTGCCGGTTGCCAAATTGAATTATCTCTTATAGTTTCCGAGATATGGACTATCGATAATTTACACCTTAGGCTCTGCTTCTAACTTGGGCCCAAATTGTAAAATGGTCTTATCTATTGGCGATTTCGTTCCAATTCACATTCCAAGTGGTATTCGGCATGCTAATTACATTGCCGGTTGCCAAATTGCATTATCTCTTATAGTTTCCGAGATATGGACTATCGATAATTTACACCTTAGGCTCTGCTTCTAACTTGGGCCCAAATTGTAAAATGGTCTTATCTATTGGCGATTTCGTTCCAATTCACATTCCAAGTAATATTCGGCATGCTAATTACATTGCCGGTTGCCAAATTGCATTATCTCTTATAGTTTCCGAGATATGGACTATCGATAATTTACACCTTAGGCTCTGCTTCTAACTTGGGCCCAAATTGTAAAATGGTCTTATCTATTGGCGATTTCGTTCCAATTCACATTCCAAGTAATATTCGGCATGCTAATTACATTGCCGGTTGCCAAATTGCATTATCTCTTATAGTTTCCGAGATATGGACTATCGATAATTTACACCTTAGGCTCTGCTTCTAACTTGGGCCCAAATTGTAAAATGGTCTTATCTATTGGCGATTTCGTCCCAATTCACATTCCAAGTAATATTCGGCATGCTAATTACATTGCCGGTTGCGAAACTGCATTATCTCTTATAGTTTCCGAGATATGGACTATCGATAATTTACACCTTAGGCTCTGCTACTAACTTGGGCCCAAATTGTAAAATGGTCTTATCTATTGGCAATTTCGTTCCAATTCACATTCCAAGTAATATTCGGCATGCTAATTACATTGCCGGTTGCGAAATTGCATTATCTCTTATAGTTTCCGGGATATGGACTATCAATAATTTACACCTTAGGCTCTGCTTCTAACTTGGGCCCAAATTGTAAAATGGCCTTATCTATTGGCGATTTCGTTCCAATTCACATTCCAAGTAATATTCGGCATGCTAATTACATTGCCGGTTGCCAAATTGCATTATCTCTTATAGTTTCCGAGATATGGACTATCAATAATTTACACCTTAGGCTCTGCTTCTAACTTGGGCCCAAATTGTAAAATGGCCTTATCTATTGGCGATTTCGTTCCAATTCACATTCCAAGTAATATTCGGCATGCTAATTACATTGCCGGTTGCCAAATTGCATTATCTCTTATAGTTTCCGAGATATGGACTATGGATAATTTACACCTTAGGCTCTGCTTCTAACTTGGGCCCAAATTGTAAAATGGTCTTATCTATTGGCGATTTCGTTCCAATTTACATTCCAAGTAATATTCGGCATGCTAATTACATTGCCGATTGCCAAATTGCATTATCTCTTATAGTTTCCGAGATATGGACTATCGATAATTTACACCTTAGGCTCTGCTTCTAACTTGGGCCCAAATTGTAAAATGGTCTTATCTATTGGCGATTTCGTTCCAATTCACATTCCAAGTAATATTTGGCATGCTAATTACATTGCCGGTGGCCAAGTTGCATTATCTCTTATAGTTTCCGAGATATGGACTATCGATAATTTACACCTTAGGCTCTGCTTCTAACTTGGGCCCAAATTGTAAAATGGTCTTATCTATTGGCGATTTCGTCCCAATTCACATTCCAAGTAATATTCGGCATGCTAATTACATTGCCTGTTGCCAAATTGCATTATCTCTTATAGTTCCCGAGATATGGACTATGGATAATTTACACCTTAGGCTCTGCTTCTAACTTGGGCACAAATTGTAAAATAGTCTTATCTATTGGCGATTTCATTCCAATTCACATTCCAAGTACTATTCGGCATGCTAATTACATTGCCGGTTGCCAAATTGCATTATCTCTTATAGTTTCCGAGATATGGACTATCGATAATTTACACCTTAGGCTCTGCTTCTAACTTGGGCCCAAATTGTAAAATGGTCTTATCTATTGGCGATTTCGTTCCAATTCACATTCCAAGTAATATTCGGCATGCTAATTACATTGCCGCTTGCCAAATTGCATTATCTCTTATAGTTTCCGAGATATGGACTATCGGTAATTTACACCTTAGGCTCTGCTTCTAACTTGGGCCCAAATTGTAAAATCGTCTTATCTATTGGCGATTTCGTTCCAATTCACATTCCAAGTAATATTCGGCATGCTAATTACATTGCCGGTTGCCAAATTGCATTATCTCTTATATTTTCCGAGATATGGACTATCGATAATTTACACCTTAGGCTCTGCTTCTAACTTGGGCCCAAATTGTAAAATGGTCTTATCTATTGGCGATTTCATTCCAATTCAAATTCCAAGTAATATTCGGCATGCTAATTACATTGCCGGTTGCCAAATTGCATTATCTATTATAGTTTCCGAGATATGGACTATCGATAATTTACACCTTAGGCTCTGCTTCTAACTTGGGCCCAAATTGTAAAATGGTCTTACCTATTGGCGATTTCGTTCCAATTCACATTCCAAGTAATATTCTGCATGCTAATTACATTGCCGGTTGCCAAATTGCATTATCTCTTATAGTTTCCGAGATATGGACTATCGATAATTTACACCTTAGGCTCTGCTTCTAACTTGGGCCCAAATTGTAAAATGGTCTTATCTATTGGCGATTTCGTCCCAATTCACATTCCAAGTAATATTCGGCATGCTAATTACATTGCCGGTTGCGAAACTGCATTATCTCTTATAGTTTCCGAGATATGGACTATCGATAATTTACACCTTAGGCTCTGCTTCTAACTTGGGCCCAAATTGTAAAATGGTCTTATCTATTGGCGATTTCGTTCCAATTCACATTCCAAGTAATATTCGGCATGCTAATTACATTGCCGGTTGCCAAATTGCATTATCTCTTTTAGTTTCCGAGATATGGACTATCGATAATTTACACCTTAGGCTCTGCTTCTAACTTGGGCCCAAATTGTAAAATCGCCTTATCTATTGGCGATTTCGTTCCAATTCACATTCCAAGTAATAGTCGGCATGCTAATTACATTGCCGGTTGCCAAATTGCATTATCTCTTATAGTTTCCGAGATATGGACTATCGATAATTTACACCTTAGGCTCTGCTTCTAACTTGGGCCCAAATTGTAAAATGGTCTTATCTATTGGCGATTTCGTTCCAATTCACATTCCAAGTAATATTCGGCATGCTAATTACATTGCCGGTTGCCAAATTGAATTATCTCTTATAGTTTCCGAGATATGGACTATCGATAATTTACACCTTAGGCTCTGCTTCTAACTTGGGCCCAAATTGTAAAATGGTCTTATCTATTGGCGATTTCGTTCCAATTCACATTCCAAGTGGTATTCGGCATGCTAATTACATTGCCGGTTGCCAAATTGCATTATCTCTTATAGTTTCCGAGATATGGACTATCGATAATTTACACCTTAGGCTCTGCTTCTAACTTGGGCCCAAATTGTAAAATGGTCTTATCTATTGGCGATTTCGTTCCAATTCACATTCCAAGTAATATTCGGCATGCTAATTACATTGCCGGTTGCCAAATTGCATTATCTCTTATAGTTTCCGAGATATGGACTATCGATAATTTACACCTTAGGCTCTGCTTCTAACTTGGGCCCAAATTGTAAAATGGTCTTATCTATTGGCGATTTCGTCCCAATTCACATTCCAAGTAATATTCGGCATGCTAATTACATTGCCGGTTGCGAAACTGCATTATCTCTTATAGTTTCCGAGATATGGACTATCGATAATTTACACCTTAGGCTCTGCTACTAACTTGGGCCCAAATTGTAAAATGGTCTTATCTATTGGCAATTTCGTTCCAATTCACATTCCAAGTAATATTCGGCATGCTAATTACATTGCCGGTTGCCAAATTGCATTATCTCTTTTAGTTTCCGAGATATGGACTATCGATAATTTACACCTTAGGCTCTGCTTCTAACTTGGGCCCAAATTGTAAAATGGTCTTATCTATTGGCGATTTCGTTCCAATTCACATTCCAAGTAATATTCGGCATGCTAATTACATTGCCGGTTGCCAAATTGCATTATCTCTTATAGTTTCCGAGATATGGACTATCGATAATTTACACCTTAGGCTCTGCTTCTAACTTGGGCCCAAATTGTAAAATGGCCTTATCTATTGGCGATTTCGTTCCAATTCACATTCCAAGTAATATTCTGCATGCTAATTACATTGCCAGTTGCCAAATTGCATTATCTCTTATAGTTTCCGAGATATGGACTATCGATAATTTACACCTTAGGCTCTGCTTCTAACTTGGGCCCAAATTGTAAAATGGTCTTATCTATTGGCGATTTCGTCCCAATTCACATTCCAAGTAATATTCGGCATGCTAATTACATTGCCGGTTGCGAAACTGCATTATCTCTTAGAGTTTCCGAGATATGGACTATCGATAATTTACACCTTAGGCTCTGCTTCTAACTTGGGCCCAAATTGTAAAATGGTCTTATCTATTGGCGATTTCGTTCCAATTCACATTCCAAGTAATATTCGGCATGCTAATTACATTGCCGGTTGCCAAATTGCATTATCTCTTTTAGTTTCCGAGATATGGACTATCGATAATTTACACCTTAGGCTCTGCTTCTAACTTGGGCCCAAATTGTAAAATCGTCTTATCTATTGGCGATTTCGTTCCAATTCACATTCCAAGTAATATTCGGCATGCTAATTACATTGCCGGTTGCCAAATTGCATTATCTCTTTTAGTTTCCGAGATATGGACTATCGATAATTTACACCTTAGGCTCTGCTTCTAACTTGGGCCCAAATTGTAAAATGGTCTTATCTATTGGCGATTTCGTTCCAATTCACATTCCAAGTAATATTCGGCATGCTAATTGCATTGCCGGTTGCCAAATTGAATTATCTCTTATAGTTTCCGAGATATGGACTATCGATAATTTACACCTTAGGCTCTGCTTCTAACTTGGGCCCAAATTGTAAAATGGTCTTATCTATTGGCGATTTCGTTCCAATTCACATTCCAAGTGGTATTCGGCATGCTAATTACATTGCCGGTTGCCAAATTGCATTATCTCTTATAGTTTCCGAGATATGGACTATCGATAATTTACACCTTAGGCTCTGCTTCTAACTTGGGCCCAAATTGTAAAATGGTCTTATCTATTGGCGATTTCGTTCCAATTCACATTCCAAGTAATATTCGGCATGCTAATTACATTGCCGGTTGCCAATTTGCATTATCTCTTATAGTTTCCAAGATATGGACTATCGATAATTTACACCTTAGGCTCTGCTTCTAACTTGGGCCCAAATTGTAAAATGGTCTTATCTATTGGCGATTTCGTCCCAATTCACATTCCAAGTAATATTCGGCATGCTAATTACATTGCCGGTTGCGAAACTGCATTATCTCTTATAGTTTCCGAGATATGGACTATCGATAATTTACACCTTAGGCTCTGCTACTAACTTGGGCCCAAATTGTAAAATGGTCTTATCTATTGGCAATTTCGTTCCAATTCACATTCCAAGTAATATTCGGCATGCTAATTACATTGCCGGTTGCCAAATTGCATTATCTCTTTTAGTTTCCGAGATATGGACTATCGATAATTTACACCTTAGGCTCTGCTTCTAACTTGGGCCCAAATTGTAAAATGGTCCTATCTATTGGCGATTTCGTTCCAATTCACATTCCAAGTAATATTCGGCATGCTAATTACATTGCCGGTTGCCAAATTGCATTATCTCTTATAGTTTCCGAGATATGGACTATCGATAATTTACACCTTAGGCTCTGCTTCTAACTTGGGCCCAAATTGTAAAATGGCCTTATCTATTGGCGATTTCGTTCCAATTCACATTCCAAGTAATATTCGGCATGCTAATTACATTGCCGGTTGCCAAATTGCATTATCTCTTATAGTTTCCGAGATATGGACTATCGATAATTTACACCTTAGGCTCTGCTTCTAACTTGGGTCCAAATTGTAAAATGGTCTTATCTATTGGCGATTTCGTTCCAATTCACATTCCAAGTAATATTCGGCATGCTAATTACATTGCCGGTTGCCAAATTGCATTATCTCTTATAGTTTCCGAGATATGGACTATCGATAATTTACACCTTAGGCTCTGCTTCTAACTTGGGCCCAAATTGTAAAATGGTCTTATCTATTGGCGATTTCGTTCCAATTCACATTCCAAGTAATATTCGGCATGCTAATTACATTGCCGGTTGCCAAATTGCATTATCTATTATAGTTTCCGAGATATGGACTATCGATAATTTACACCTTAGGCTCTGCTTCTAACTTGGGCCCAAATTGTAAAATGGTCTTATCTATTGGCGATTTCGTTCCAATTCACATTCCAAGTAATATTCGGCATGCTAATTACATTGCCGGTTGCCAAATTGCATTATCTCTTATAGTTTCCGAGATATGGACTATCGATAATTTACACCTTAGGCTCTGCTTCTAACTTGGGCCCAAATTGTAAAATGGTCTTATCTATTGGCGATTTCGTTCCAATTCACATTCCAAGTAATATTCGGCATGCTAATTACATTGCCGGTTGCCAAATTGAATTATCTCTTATAGTTTCCGAGATATGGACTATCGATAATTTACACCTTAGGCTCTGCTTCTAACTTGGGCCCAAATTGTAAAATGGTCTTATCTATTGGCGATTTCGTTCCAATTCACATTCAAGTGGTATTCGGCATGCTAATTACATTGCCGGTTGCCAAATTGCATTATCTCTTATAGTTTCCGAGATATGGACTATCGATAATTTACACCTTAGGCTCTGCTTCTAACTTGGGCCCAAATTGTAAAATGGTCTTATCTATTGGCGATTTCGTTCCAATTCACATTTCAAGTAATATTCGGCATGCTAATTACATTGCCGGTTGCCAAATTGCATTATCTCTTATAGTTTCCGAGATATGGACTATCGATAATTTACACCTTAGGCTCTGCTTCTAACTTGGGCCCAAATTGTAAAATGGTCTTATCTATTGGCGATTTCGTCCCAATTCACATTCCAAGTAATAATCGGCATGCTAATTACATTGCCGGTTGCGAAACTGCATTATCTCTTATAGTTTCCGAGATATGGACTATCGATAATTTACACCTTAGGCTCTGCTTCTAACTTGGGCCCAAATTGTAAAATGGTCTTATCTATTGGCAATTTCGTTCCAATTCACATTCCAAGTAATATTCGGCATGCTAATTACATTGCCGGTTGCCAAATTGCATTATCTCTTTTAGTTTCCGAGATATGGACTATCGATAATTTACACCTTAGGCTCTGCTTCTAACTTGGGCCCAAATTGTAAAATGGTCTTATCTATTGGCGATTTCGTTCCAATTCACATTCCAAGTAATATTCGGCATGCTAATTACATTGCCGGTTGCCAAATTGCATTATCTCTTATAGTTTCCGAGATATGGATTTTCGATAATTTACACCTTAGGCTCTGCTTCTAACTTGGGCCCAAATTGTAAAATGGCCTTATCTATTGGCGATTTCGTTCCAATTCACATTCCAAGTAATATTCGGCATGCTAATTACATTGCCGGTTGCCAAATTGCATTATCTCTTATAGTTTCCGAGATATGGACTATCGGTAATTTACACCTTAGGCTCTGCTTCTAACTTGGGCCCAAATTGTAAAATCGTCTTATCTATTGGCGATTTCGTTCCAATTCACATTCCAAGTAATATTCGGCATGCTAATTACATTGCCGGTTGCGAATCTGCATTATCTCTTATAGTTTCCGAGATATGGACTATCGATAATTTACACCTTAGGCTCTGCTTCTAACTTGGGCCCAAATTGTAAAATGGTCTTATCTATTGGCGATTTCGTTCCAATTCACATTCCAAGTAATATTCGGCATGCTAATTACATTGCCGGTTGCCAAATTGCATTATCTCTTTTAGTTTCCGAGATATGGACTATCGATAATTTACACCTTAGGCTCTGCTTCTAACTTGGGCCCAAATTGTAAAATCGTCTTATCTATTGGCGATTTCGTTCCAATTCACATTCCAAGTAATATTCGGCATGCTAATTACATTGCCGGTTGCCAAATTGCATTATCTCTTATAGTTTCCGAGATATGGACTATCGATAATTTACACCTTAGGCTCTGCTTCTAACTTGGGCCCAAATTGTAAAATGGTCTTATCTATTGGCGATTTCGTTCCAATTCACATTCCAAGTAATATTCGGCATGCTAATTACATTGCCGGTTGCCAAATTGAATTATCTCTTATAGTTTCCGAGATATGGACTATCGATAATTTACACCTTAGGCTCTGCTTCTAACTTGGGCCCAAATTGTAAAATGGTCTTATCTATTGGCGATTTCGTTCCAATTCACATTCCAAGTGGTATTCGGCATGCTAATTACATTGCCGGTTGCCAAATTGCATTATCTCTTATAGTTTCCGAGATATGGACTATCGATAATTTACACCTTAGGCTCTGCTTCTAACTTGGGCCCAAATTGTAAAATGGTCTTATCTATTGGCGATTTCGTTCCAATTCACATTCCAAGTAATATTCGGCATGCTAATTACATTGCCGGTTGCCAATTTGCATTATCTCTTATAGTTTCCGAGATATGGACTATCGATAATTTACACCTTAGGCTCTGCTTCTAACTTGGGCCCAAATTGTAAAATGGTCTTATCTATTGGCGATTTCGTCCCAATTCACATTCCAAGTAATATTCGGCATGCTAATTACATTGCCGGTTGCGAAACTGCATTATCTCTTATAGTTTCCGAGATATGGACTATCGATAATTTACACCTTAGGCTCTGCTTCTAACTTGGGCCCAAATTGTAAAATGGTCTTATCTATTGGCGATTTCGTTCCAATTCACATTCCAAGTAATATTCGGCATGCTAATTACATTGCCGGTTGCCAAATTGCATTATCTCTTATAGTTTCCGAGATATGGACTATGGATAATTTACACCTTAGGCTCTGCTTCTAACTTGGGCCCAAATTTTAAAATGGTCTTATCTATTGGCGATTTCGTTCCAATTCACATTCCAAGTAATATTAGGCATGCTAATTACATTGCCGGTTGCCAAATTGCATTATCTCTTATAGTTTCCGAGATATGGACTATCGATAATTTACACCTTAGGCTCTGCTTCTAACTTGGGCCCAAATTGTAAAATGGTCTTATCTATTGGCGATTTCATTCCAATTCACATTCCAAGTAATATTCGGCATGCTAATTACATTGCCGGTTGCCAAATTGCATTATCTCTTTTAGTTTCCGAGGTATGGACTATCGATAATTTACACCTTAGGCTCTGCTTCTAACTTGGGCCCAAATTGTAAAATCGTCTTATCTATTGGCGATTTCGTTCCAATTCACATTCCAAGTAATATTCGGCATGCTAATTACATTGCCGGTTGCCAAATTGCATTATCTCTTATAGTTTCCGAGATATGGACTATCGATAATTTACACCTTAGGCTCTGCTTCTAACTTGGGCCCAAATTGTAAAATGGTCTTATCTATTGGCGATTTCGTTCCAATTCACATTCCAAGTAATATTCGGCATGCTAATTACATTGCCGGTTGCCAAATTGAATTATCTCTTATAGTTTCCGAGATATGGACTATCGATAATTTACACCTTAGGCTCTGCTTCTAACTTGGGCCCAAATTGTAAAATGGTCTTATCTATTGGCGATTTCGTTCCAATTCACATTCCAAGTGGTATTCGGCATGCTAATTACATTGCCGGTTGCCAAATTGCATTATCTCTTATAGTTTCCGAGATATGGACTATCGATAATTTACACCTTAGGCTCTGCTTCTAACTTGGGCCCAAATTGTAAAATGGTCTTATCTATTGGCGATTTCGTTCCAATTCACATTCCAAGTAATATTCGGCATGCTAATTACATTGCCGGTTGCCAATTTGCATTATCTCTTATAGTTTCCGAGATATGGACTATCGATAATTTACACCTTAGGCTCTGCTTCTAACTTGGGCCCAAATTGTAAAATGGTCTTATCTATTGGCGATTTCGTCCCAATTCACATTCCAAGTAATATTCGGCATGCTAATTAAATTGCCGGTTGCGAAACTGCATTATCTCTTATAGTTTCCGAGATATGGACTATCGATAATTTACACCTTAGGCTCTGCTTCTAACTTGGGCCCAAATTGTAAAATGGTCTTATCTATTGGCAATTTCGTTCCAATTCACAATCCAAGTAATATTCGGCATGCTAATTACATTGCCGGTTGCCAAATTGCATTAGCTCTTTTAGTTTCCGAGATATGGACTATCGATAATTTACACCTTAGGCTCTGCTTCTAACTTGGGCCCAAATTGTAAAATGGTCTTATCTATTGGCGATTTCGTTCCAATTCACATTCCAAGTAATATTCGGCATGCTAATTACATTGCCGGTTGCCAAATTGCATTATCTCTTATAGTTTCCGAGATATGGACTATCGATAATTTACACCTTAGGCTCTGCTTCTAACTTGGGCCCAAATTGTAAAATGGCCTTATCTACTGGCGATTTCGTTCCAATTCACATTCCAAGTAATATTCGGCATGCTAATTACATTGCCGGTTGCCAAATTGCATTATCTCTTATAGTTTCCGAGATATGGACTATCGATAATTTACACCTTAGGCTCTGCTTCTAACTTGGGCCCAAATTGTAAAATGGTCTTATCTATTGGCGATTTCGTTCCAATTCACATTCCAAGTAATATTCGGCATGCTAATTACATTGCCGGTTGCCAAATTGCATTATCTCTTATAGTTTCCGAGATATGGACTATCGATAATTTACACCTTAGGCTCTGCTTCTAACTTGGGCCCAAATTGTAAAATGGTCTTATCTATTGGCGATTTCGTTCCAATTCACATTCCAAGTAATATTCGGCATGCTAATTACATTGCCGGTTGCCAAATTGCATTATCTCTTATAGTTTCCGAGATATGGACTATCGATAATTTACACCTTAGGCTCTGCTTCTAACTTGGGCCCAAATTGTAAAATGGTCTTATCTATTGGCAATTTCGTTCCAATTCACATTCCAAGTAATATTCGGCATGCTAATTACATTGCCGGTTGCCAAATTGCATTATCTCTTTTAGTTTCCGAGATATGGACTATCGATAATTTACACCTTAGGCTCTGCTTCTAACTTGGGCCCAAATTGTAAAATGGTCTTATCTATTGGCGATTTCGTTCCAATTCACATTCCAAGTAATATTCGGCATGCTAATTACATTGCCGGTTGCCAAATTGCATTATCTCTTATAGTTTCCGAGATATGGACTATCGATAATTTACACCTTAGGCTCTGCTTCTAACTTGGGCCCAAATTGTAAAATCGTCTTATCTATTGGCGATTTCGTTCCAATTCACATTCCAAGTAATATTCGGCATGCTAATTACATTGCCGGTTGCCAAATTGCATTATCTCTTATAGTTTCCGAGATATGGACTATCGATAATTTACACCTTAGGCTCTGCTTCTAACTTGGGCCCAAATTGTAAAATGGTCTTATCTATTGGCGATTTCGTTCCAATTCACATTCCAAGTAATATTCGGCATGCTAATTACATTGCCGGTTGCCAAATTGAATTATCTCTTATAGTTTCCGAGATATGGACTATCGATAATTTACACCTTAGGCTCTGCTTCTAACTTGGGCCCAAATTGTAAAATGGTCTTATCTATTGGCGATTTCGTTCCAATTCACATTCCAAGTGGTATTCGGCATGCTAATTACATTGCCGGTTGCCAAATTGCATTATCTCTTATAGTTTCCGAGATATGGACTATCGATAATTTACACCTTAGGCTCTGCTTCTAACTTGGGCCCAAATTGTAAAATGGTCTTATCTATTGGCGATTTCGTTCCAATTCACATTCCAAGTAATATTCGGCATGCTAATTACATTGCCGGTTGCCAATTTGCATTATCTCTTATAGTTTCCGAGATATGGACTATCGATAATTTACACCTTAGGCTCTGCTTCTAACTTGGGCCCAAATTGTAAAATGGTCTTATCTATTGGCGATTTCGTCCCAATTCACATTCCAAGTAATATTCGGCATGCTAATTAAATTGCCGGTTGCGAAACTGCATTATCTCTTATAGTTTCCGAGATATGGACTATCGATAATTTACACCTTAGGCTCTGCTTCTAACTTGGGCCCAAATTGTAAAATGGTCTTATCTATTGGCAATTTCGTTCCAATTCACAATCCAAGTAATATTCGGCATGCTAATTACATTGCCGGTTGCCAAATTGCATTAGCTCTTTTAGTTTCCGAGATATGGACTATCGATAATTTACACCTTAGGCTCTGCTTCTAACTTGGGCCCAAATTGTAAAATGGTCTTATCTATTGGCGATTTCGTTCCAATTCACATTCCAAGTAATATTCGGCATGCTAATTACATTGCCGGTTGCCAAATTGCATTATCTCTTATAGTTTCCGAGATATGGACTATCGATAATTTACACCTTAGGCTCTGCTTCTAACTTGGGCCCAAATTGTAAAATGGCCTTATCTACTGGCGATTTCGTTCCAATTCACATTCCAAGTAATATTCGGCATGCTAATTACATTGCCGGTTGCCAAATTGCATTATCTCTTATAGTTTCCGAGATATGGACTATCGATAATTTACACCTTAGGCTCTGCTTCTAACTTGGGCCCAAATTGTAAAATGGTCTTATCTATTGGCAATTTCGTTCCAATTCACATTCCAAGTAATATTCGGCATGCTAATTACATTGCCGGTTGCCAAATTGCATTATCTCTTTTAGTTTCCGAGATATGGACTATCGATAATTTACACCTTAGGCTCTGCTTCTAACTTGGGCCCAAATTGTAAAATGGTCTTATCTATTGGCGATTTCGTTCCAATTCACATTCCAAGTAATATTCGGCATGCTAATTACATTGCCGGTTGCCAAATTGCATTATCTCTTATAGTTTCCGAGATATGGACTATCGATAATTTACACCTTAGGCTCTGCTTCTAACTTGGGCCCAAATTGTAAAATGGCCTTATCTACTGGCGATTTCGTTCCAATTCACATTCCAAGTAATATTCGGCATGCTAATTACATTGCCGGTTGCCAAATTGCATTATCTCTTATAGTTTCCGAGATATGGACTATCGATAATTTACACCTTAGGCTCTGCTTCTAACTTGGGCCCAAATTGTAAAATGGTCTTATCTATTGGCGATTTCGTTCCAATTCACATTCCAAGTAATATTCGGCATGCTAATTACATTGCCGGTTGCCAAATTGCATTATCTCTTATAGTTTCCGAGATATGGACTATCGATAATTTACACCTTAGGCTCTGCTTCTAACTTGGGCCCAAATTGTAAAATGGTCTTATCTATTGGCGATTTCGTTCCAATTCACATTCCAAGTAATATTCGGCATGCTAATTACATTGCCGGTTGCCAAATTGCATTATCTCTTTTAGTTTCCGAGATATGGACTATCGATAATTTACACCTTAGGCTCTGCTTCTAACTTGGGCCCAAATTGTAAAATGGTCTTATCTATTGGCGATTTCGTTCCAATTCACATTCCAAGTAATATTCGGCATGCTAATTACATTGCCGGTTGCCAAATTGCATTATCTCTTATAGTTTCCGAGATATGGACTATCGATAATTTACACCTTAGGCTCTGCTTCTAACTTGGGCCCAAATTGTAAAATGGCCTTATCTACTGGCGATTTCGTTCCAATTCACATTCCAAGTAATATTCGGCATGCTAATTACATTGCCGGTTGCCAAATTGCATTATCTCTTATAGTTTCCGAGATATGGACTATCGATAATTTACACCTTAGGCTCTGCTTCTAACTTGGGCCCAAATTGTAAAATGGTCTTATCTATTGGCGATTTCGTTCCAATTCACATTCCAAGTAATATTCGGCATGCTAATTACATTGCCGGTTGCCAAATTGCATTATCTCTTATAGTTTCCGAGATATGGACTATCGATAATTTACACCTTAGGCTCTGCTTCTAACTTGGGCCCAAATTGTAAAATGGTCTTATCTATTGGCGATTTCGTTCCAATTCACATTCCAAGTAATATTCGGCATGCTAATTACATTGCCGGTTGCCAAATTGCATTATCTCTTATAGTTTCCGAGATATGGACTATCGATAATTTACACCTTAGGCTCTGCTTCTAACTTGGGCCCAAATTGTAAAATGGTCTTATCTATTGGCGATTTCGTTCCAATTCACATTCCAAGTAATATTCGGCATGCTAATTACATTGCCGGTTGCCAAATTGCATTATCTCTTATAGTTTCCGAGATATGGACTATGGATAATTTACACCTTAGGCTCTGCTTCTAACTTGGGCCCAAATTGTAAAATGGTCTTATCTATTGGCGATTTCGTTCCAATTCACATTCCAAGTAATATTCGGCATGCTAATTACATTGCCGGTTGCCAAATTGCATTATCTCTTATAGTTTCCGAGATATGGACTATGGATAATTTACACCTTAGGCTCTGCTTCTAACTTGGGCCCAAATTGTAAAATGGTCTTATCTATTGGCGATTTCGTTCCAATTTACATTCCAAGTAATATTCGGCATGCTAATTACATTGCCGGTTGCCAAATTGCATTATCTCTTATAGTTTCCGAGATATGGACTATCGATAATTTACACCTTAGGCTCTGCTTCTAACTTGGGCCCAAATTGTAAAATGGTCTTATCTATTGGCGATTTCGTTCCAATTCACATTCCAAGTAATATTCGGCATGCTAATTACATTGCCGGTGTCCAAGTTGCATTATCTCTTATAGTTTCCGAGATATGGACTATCGATAATTTACACCTTAGGCTCTGCTTCTAACTTGGGCCCAAATGGTAAAATGGTCTTATCTATTGGCGATTTCGTTCCAATTCACATTCCAAGTAATATTCGGCATGCTAATTACATTGCCGGTGGCCAAGTTGCATTATCTCTTATAGTTTCCGAGATATGGACTATCGATAATTTACACCTTAGGCTCTGCTTCTAACTTGGGCCCAAATGGTAAAATGGTCTTATCTATTGGCGATTTCGTTCCAATTCACATTCCAAGTAATATTCGGCATGCTAATTACATTGCCGGTTCCCAAATTGCATTATCTCTTATAGTTTCCGAGATATGGACTATCGATTATTTTTAACCTTAGGCTCTGCTTCTAACTTGGGCCCAAACTGTAAAATGGTCTTATCTATTGGCGATTTCGTTCCAATTCACATTCCAAGTAGTATTCGGCATGCTAATTACATTGCCGGTTACCAAATTGAATTATCTCCTATAGTTTCCGAGATATGGACTATCGATAATTTACACCTTAGGCTCTGCTTCTAACTTGGGCCCAAATTGTAAAATGGTCTTACCTATTGGCGATTTCGTTCCAATTCACATTCCAAGTAATATTCGGCATGCTAATTACAATGCCGGTGGCCAAGTTGCATTATCTCTTATAGTTTCCGAGATATGGACTATCGATAATTTACACCTTAGGCTCTGCTTCTAACTTGGGCCCAAATTGTAAAATGGTCTTATCTATTGGCGATTTCGTTCCAATTCACATTCCAAGTAATATTCGGCATGCTAATTACATTGCCGGTTCCCAAATTCCATTATCTCTTATAGTTTCCGAGATATGGACTATCGATTATTTTTAACCTTAGGCTCTGCTTCTAACTTGGGCCCAAACTGTAAAATGGTCTTATCTATTGACGATTTCGTTCCAATTCACATTCCAAGTAGTATTCGGCATGCTAATTACATTGCCGGTTGCCAAATTGCATTATCTCTTATAGTTTCCGAGATATGGACTATCGATAATTTACACCTTAGGCTCTGCTTCTAACTTGGGCCCAAATTGTAAAATGGTCTTATCTATTGGCGATTTCGTCCCAATTCACATTCCAAGTAATATTCGGCATGCTAATTACATTGCCAGTTGCCAAATTGCATTATCTCTTATAGTTTCCGAGATATGGACTATCGATAATTTACACCTTAGGCTCTGCTTCTAACTTGGGCCCAAATTGTAAAATGGTCTAATCTATTGGCGATTTCGTTCCAATTCACATACCAAGTAATATTCGGCATGCTAATTACATTGCCGGTTGCCAAATTGCATTATCTCTTATAGTTTCCGAGATATGGACTATCGGTAATTTACACCTTAGGCTCTGCTTCTAACTTGGGCCCAAATTGTAAAATCGTCTTATCTATTGGCGATTTCGTTCCAATTCACATTCCAAGTAATATTCGGCATGCTAATTACATTGCCGGTTGCCAAATTGCATTATCTCTTATAGTTTCCGAGATATGGACTATGGATAATTTACACCTTAGGCTCTGCTTCTAACTTGGGCCCAAATTGTAAAATGGTCTTATCTATTGGCGATTTCGTTCCAATTTACATTCCAAGTAATATTCGGCATGCTAATTACATTGCCGGTTGCCAAATTGCATTATCTCTTATAGTTTCCGAGATATGGACTATCGATAATTTACACCTTAGGCTCTGCTTCTAACTTGGGCCCAAATTGTAAAATGGTCTTATCTATTGGCGATTTCGTTCCAATTCACATTCCAAGTAATATTCGGCATGCTAATTACATTGCCGGTGGCCAAGTTGCATTATCTCTTATAGTTTCCGAGATATGGACTATCGATAATTTACACCTTAGGCTCTGCTTCTAACTTGGGCCCAAATGGTAAAATGGTCTTATCTATTGGCGATTTCGTTCCAATTCACATTCCAAGTAATATTCGGCATGCTAATTACATTGCCGGTTCCCAAATTGCATTATCTCTTATAGTTTCCGAGATATGGACTATCGATTATTTTTAACCTTAGGCTCTGCTTCTAACTTGGGCCCAAACTGTAAAATGGTCTTATCTATTGGCGATTTCGTTCCAATTCACATTCCAAGTAGTATTCGGCATGCTAATTACATTGCCGGTTACCAAATTGAATTATCTCCTATAGTTTCCGAGATATGGACTATCGATAATTTACACCTTAGGCTCTGCTTCTAACTTGGGCCCAAATTGTAAAATGGTCTTACCTATTGGCGATTTCGTTCCAATTCACATTCCAAGTAATATTCGGCATGCTAATTACATTGCCGGTGGCCAAGTTGCATTATCTCTTATAGTTTCCGAGATATGGACTATCGATAATTTATACCTTAGGCTCTGCTTCTAACTTGGGCCCAAATTGTAAAATGGTCTTATCTATTGGCGATTTCGTTCCAATTCACATTCCAAGTAATATTCGGCATGCTAATTACATTGCCGGTTCCCAAATTCCATTATCTCTTATAGTTTCCGAGATATGGACTATCGATTATTTTTAACCTTAGGCTCTGCTTCTAACTTGGGCCCAAACTGTAAAATGGTCTTATCTATTGACGATTTCGTTCCAATTCACATTCCAAGTAGTATTCGGCATGCTAATTACATTGCCGGTTGCCAAATTGCATTATCTCTTATAGTTTCCGAGATATGGACTATCGATAATTTACACCTTAGGCTCTGCTTCTAACTTGGGCCCAAATTGTAAAATGGTCTTATCTATTGGCGATTTCGTCCCAATTCACATTCCAAGTAATATTCGGCATGCTAATTACATTGCCAGTTGCCAAATTGCATTATCTCTTATAGTTTCCGAGATATGGACTATCGATAATTTACACCTTAGGCTCTGCTTCTAACTTGGGCCCAAATTGTAAAATGATCTAATCTATTGGCGATTTCGTTCCAATTCACATACCAAGTAATATTCGGCATGCTAATTACATTGCCGGTTGCCAAATTGCATTATCTCTTATAGTTTCCGAGATATGGACTATCGGTAATTTACACCTTAGGCTCTGCTTCTAACTTGGGCCCAAATTGTAAAATCGTCTTATCTATTGGCGATTTCGTTCCAATTCACATTCCAAGTAATATTCGGCATGCTAATTACATTGCCGGTTGCCAAATTGCATTATCTCTTATAGTTTCCGAGATATGGACTATCGATAATTTACACCTTAGGCTCTGCTTCTAACTTGGGCCCAAATTGTAAAATGGTCTTATCTATTGGCGATTTCATTCCAATTCACATTCCAAGTAATATTCGGCATGCTAATTACATTGCCGGTTGCCAAATTGCATTATCTCTTATAGTTTCCGAGATATGGACTATCGATAATTTACACCTTAGGCTCTGTTTCTAACTTGGGCCCAAATTGTAAAATGGTCTTATCTATTGGCGATTTCGTTCCAATTCACATTCCAAGTAATATTCGGCATGCTAATTACATTGCCGGTTGCCAAATTGCATTATCTCTTATAGTTTCCGAGATATGGACTATCGATAATTTACACCTTAGGCTCTGCTTCTAACTTGGGCCCAAATTGTAAAATGGTCTTATCTATTGGCGATTTCGTCCCAATTCACATTCCAAGTAATATTCGGCATGCTAATTACATTGCCGGATGCGAAACTGCATTATCTCTTATAGTTTCCGAGATATGGACTATCGATAATTTACACCTTAGGCTCTGCTTCTAACTTGGGCCCAAATTGTAAAATGGTCTTATCTATTGGCGATTTCGTTCCAATTCACATTCCAAGTAATATTCGGCATGCTAATTACATTGCCGGTTGCCAAATTGCATTATCTCTTTTAGTTTCCGAGATATGGACTATCGATAATTTACACCTTAGGCTCTGCTTCTAACTTGGGCCCAAATTGTAAAATCGTCTTATCTATTGGCGATTTCGTTCCAATTCACATTCCAAGTAATATTCGGCATGCTAATTACATTGCCGGTTGCCAAATTGCATTATCTCTTATAGTTTCCGAGATATGGACTATCGATAATTTACACCTTAGGCTCTGCTTCTAACTTGGGCCCAAATTGTAAAATGGTCTTATCTATTGGCGATTTCGTTCCAATTCACATTCCAAGTAATATTCGGCATGCTAATTACATTGCCGGTTGCCAAATTGAATTATCTCTTATAGTTTCCGAGATATGGACTATCGATAATTTACACCTTAGGCTCTGCTCCTAACTTGGGCCCAAATTGTAAAATGGTCTTATCTATTGGCGATTTCGTTCCAATTCACATTCCAAGTGGTATTCGGCATGCTAATTACATTGCCGGTTGCCAAATTGCATTATCTCTTATAGTTTCCGAGATATGGACTATCGATAATTTACACCTTAGGCTCTGCTTCTAACTTGGGCCCAAATTGTAAAATGGTCTTATCTATTGGCGATTTCGTTCCAATTCACATTCCAAGTAATATTCGGCATGCTAATTACATTGCCGGTTGCCAAATTGAATTATCTCTTATAGTTTCCGAGATATGGACTATCGATAATTTACACCTTAGGCTCTGCTTCTAACTTGGGCCCAAATTGTAAAATGGTCTTATCTATTGGCGATTTCGTCCCAATTCACATTCCAAGTAATATTCCGCATGCTAATTACATTGCCAGTTGCCAAATTGCATTATCTCTTATAGTTCCCGAGATATGGACTATGGATAATTTACACCTTAGGCTCTGCTTCTATCTTGGGCACAAATTGTAAAATAGTCTTATCTATTGGCGATTTCATTCCAATTCACATTCCAAGTAATATTCGGCATGCTAATTACATTGCCGGTTGCCAAATTGCATTATCTCTTATAGTTTCCGAGATATGGACTATCGATAATTTACACCTTAGGCTCTGCTTCTAACTTGGGCCCAAATTGTAAAATGGTCTTATCTATTGGCGATTTCGTTCCAATTCACATTCCAAGTAATATTCGGCATGCTAATTACATTGCCGGTTGCCAAATTGAATTATCTCTTATAGTTTCCGAGATATGGACTATCGATAATTTACACCTTAGGCTCTGCTTCTAACTTGGGCCCAAATTGTAAAATGGTCTTATCTATTGGCGATTTCGTTCCAATTCACATTCCAAGTGGTATTCGGCATGCTAATTACATTGCCGGTTGCCAAATTGCATTATCTCTTATAGTTTCCGAGATATGGACTATCGATAATTTACACCTTAGGCTCTGCTTCTAACTTGGGCCCAAATTGTAAAATGGTCTTATCTATTGGCGATTTCGTTCCAATTCACATTCCAAGTAATATTCGGCATGCTAATTACATTGCCGGTTGCCAAATTGAATTATCTCTTATAGTTTCCGAGATATGGACTATCGATAATTTACACCTTAGGCTCTGCTTCTAACTTGGGCCCAAATTGTAAAATGGTCTTATCTATTGGCGATTTCGTCCCAATTCACATTCCAAGTAATATTCCGCATGCTAATTACATTGCCAGTTGCCAAATTGCATTATCTCTTATAGTTCCCGAGATATGGACTATGGATAATTTACACCTTAGGCTCTGCTTCTATCTTGGGCACAAATTGTAAAATAGTCTTATCTATTGGCGATTTCATTCCAATTCACATTCCAAGTAATATTCGGCATGCTAATTACATTGCCGGTTGCCAAATTGCATTATCTCTTATAGTTTCCGAGATATGGACTATCGATAATTTACACCTTAGGCTCTGCTTCTAACTTGGGCCCAAATTGTAAAATGGTCTAATCTATTGGCGATTTCGTTCCAATTCACATTCCAAGTAATATTCGGCATGCTAATTACATTGCCGGTTGCCAAATTGCATTATCTCTTTTAGTTTCCGAGATATGGACTATCGATAATTTACACTTTAGGCTCTGCTTCTAACTTGGGCCCAAATTGTAAAATGGTCTTATCTATTGGCGATTTCGTTCCAATTCACATTCCAAGTAATATTCGGCATGCTAATTACATTGCCGGTTGCCAAATTGCATTATCTCTTATAGTTTCCGAGATATGGACTATCGATAATTTACACCTTAGGCTCTGCTTCTAACTTGGGCCCAAATTGTAATATGGTCTTATCTATTGGCGATTTCGTTCCAATTCACATTCCAAGTAATATTCGGCATGCTAATTACATTGCCGGTTGCCAAATTGCATTATCTCTTATAATTTCCGAGATATGGACTATCGATAATTTACACCTTAGGCTCTGCTTCTAACTTGGGCCCAAATTGTAAAATGGTCTTATCTATTGGCGATTTCGTTCCAATTCACATTCCAAGTGGTATTCGGCATGCTAATTACATTGCCGGTTGCCAAATTGCATTATCTCTTATAGTTTCCGAGATATTGACTATCGATAATTTACACCTTAGGCTCTGCTTCTAACTTGGGCCCAAATTGTAAAATGGTCTTATCTATTGGCGATTTCGTTCCAATTCACATTCCAAGTAATATTCGGCATGCTAATTACATTGCCGGTTGCCAAATTGCATTATCTCTTATAGTTTCCGAGATATGGACTATCGATAATTTACACCTTAGGCTCTGCTTCTAACTTGGGCCCAAATTGTAAAATGGTCTTATCTATTGGCGATTTCGTTCCAATTCACATTCCAAGTAATATTCGGCATGCTAATTACATTGCCGGTTGCCAAATTGAATTATCTCTTATACTTTCCGAGATATGGACTATCGATAATTTACACCTTAGGCTCTGCTTCTAACTTGGGCCCAAATTGTAAGATGGTCTTATCTATTGGCGATTTCGTTCCAATTCACATACCAAGTGGTATTCGGCATGCTAATTACATTGCCGGTTGCCAAATTGCATTATCTCTTATAGTTTCCGAGATATGGACTATCGATAATTTACACCTTAGGCTCTGCTTCTAACTTGGGCCCAAATTGTAAAATGGTCTTATCTATTGGCGATTTCGTTCCAATTCACATTCCAAGTAATATTCGGCATGCTAATTACATTGCCGGTTGCCAAATTGCATTATCTCTTATAGTTTCCGAGATATGGACTATCGATAATTTACACCTTAGGCTCTGCTTCTAACTTGGGCCCAAATTGTAATATGGTCTTATCTATTGGCGATTTCGTTCCAATTCACATTCCAAGTAATATTCGGCATGCTAATTACGTTGCCGATTGCCAAATTGCATTATCTCTTATAGTTTCCGAGATACGGACTATCGATAATTTACACCTTAGGCTCTGCTTCTAACTTGGGCCCAAATTGTAAAATGGTCTTATCTATTGGCGATTTCGTTCCAATTCACATTCCAAGTGGTATTCGGCATGCTAATTACATTGCCGGTTGCCAAATTGCATTATCTCTTATAGTTTCCGAGATATTGACTATCGATAATTTACACCTTAGGCTCTGCTTCTAACTTGGGCCCAAATTGTAAAATGGTCTTATCTATTGGCGATTTCGTTCCAATTCACATTCCAAGTAATATTCGGCATGCTAATTACATTGCCGGTTGCCAAATTGCATTATCTCTTATAGTTTCCGAGATATGGACTATCGATAATTTACACCTTAGGCTCTGCTTCTAACTTGGGCCCAAATTGTAAAATGGTCTTATCTATTGGCGATTTCGTTCCAATTCACATTCCAAGTGGTATTCGGCATGCTAATTACATTGCCGGTTGCCAAATTGCATTATCTCTTTTAGTTTCCGAGATATGGACTATCGATAATTTACACCTTAGGCTCTGCTTCTAACTTGGGCCCAAATTGTAAAATGGTCTTATCTATTGGCGATTTCGTTCCAATTCACATTCCAAGTAATATTCGGCATGCTAATTACATTGCCGGTTGCCAAATTGAATTATCTCTTATAGTTTCCGAGATATGGACTATCGATAATTTACACCTTAGGCTCTGCTTCTAACTTGGGCCCAAATTGTAAGATGGTCTTATCTATTGGCGATTTCGTTCCAATTCACATACCAAGTGGTATTCGGCATGCTAATTACATTGCCGGTTGCCAAATTGCATTATCTCTTATAGTTTCCGAGATATGGACTATCGATAATTTACACCTTAGGCTCTGCTTCTAACTTGGGCCCAAATTGTAAAATGGTCTTATCTATTGGCGATTTCGTTCCAATTCACATTCCAAGTAATATTCGGCATGCTAATTACATTGCCGGTTGCCAAATTGCATTATCTCTTATAGTTTCCGAGATATGGACTATCGATAATTTACACCTTAGGCTCTGCTTCTAACTTGGGCCCAAATTGTAATATGGTCTTATCTATTGGCGATTTCGTTCCAATTCACATTCCAAGTAATATTCGGCATGCTAATTACATTGCCGGTTGCCAAATTGCATTATCTCTTATAGTTTCCGAGATACGGACTATCGATAATTTACACCTTAGGCTCTGCTTCTAACTTGGGCCCAAATTGTAAAATGGTCTTATCTATTGGCGATTTCGTTCCAATTCACACTCCAAGTAATATTCGGCATGCTAATTACATTGCCGGTTGCGAAATTGCATTATCTCTTATAGTTTCCGAGATATGGACTATCCATAATTTACACCTTAGGCTCTGCTTCTAACTTGGGCCCAAATTGTAAAATGGCCTTATCTATTGGCGATTTCGTTCCAATTCACATTCCAAGTAATATTCGGCATGCTAATTACATTGCCGGTTGCCAAATTGCATTATCTCTTATAGTTTCCGAGATATGGACTATGGATAATTTACACCTTAGGCTCTGCTTCTAACTTGGTCCCAAATTGTAAAATGGTCTTATCTATTGGCGATTTCGTTCCAATTCACATTCCAAGTAATATTCGGCATGCTAATTACATTGCCGGTTGCCAAATTGCATTATCTCTTATAGTTTCCGGGATATGGACTATCGATAATTTACACCTTAGGCTCTGCTTCTAACTTGGGCCCAAATTGTAAAATGGTCTTATCTATTGGCGATTTCGTTCCAATTCACATTCCAAGTAATATTCGACATGCTAATTACATTGCCGGTGGCCAAGTTGCATTATCTCTTATAGTTTCCGAGATATGGACTATCGATAATTTACACCTTAGGCTCTGCTTCTAACTTGGGCCCAAATTGTAAAATGGTCTTATCTATTGGCTATTTCGTTCCAATTCACATTCCAAGTAATATTCGGCATGCTAATTACAATGCCGGTTCCCAAATTGCATTATCTCTTATAGTTTCCGAGATATGGACTATCGATTATTTTTAACCTTAGGCTCTGCTTCTAACTTGGGCCCAAACTGTAAAATGGTCTTATCTATTGGCGATTTCGTTCCAATTCACATTCCAAGTAGTATTCGGCATGCTAATTACATTGCCGGTTGCCAAATTGCATTATCTCTTATAGTTTCCGAGATATGGACTATCGATAATTTACACCTTAGGCTCTGCTTCTAACTTGGGCCCAAATTGTAAAATGGTCTTATCTATTGGCGATTTCGTCCCAATTCACATTCCAAGTAATATTCGGCATGCTAATTACATTGCCAGTTGCCAAATTGCATTATCTCTTATAGTTTCCGAGATATGGACTATGGATAATTTACACCTTAGGCTCTGCTTCTAACTTGGGCCCAAATTGTAAAATGGTCTTATCTATTGGCGATTTCGTTCCAATTCACATTCCAAGTAATATTCGACATGCTAATTACATTGCCGGTGGCCAAGTTGCATTATCTCTTATAGTTTCCGAGATATGGACTATCGATAATTTACACCTTAGGCTCTGCTTCTAACTTGGGCCCAAATTGTAAAATGGTCTTATCTATTGGCGATTTCGTTCCAATTCACATTCCAAGTAATATTCGGCATGCTAATTACAATGCCGGTTCCCAAATTGCATTATCTCTTATAGTTTCCGAGATATGGACTATCGATTATTTTTAACCTTAGGCTCTGCTTCTAACTTGGGCCCAAATTGTAAGATGGTCTTATCTATTGGCGATTTCGTTCCAATTCACATTCCAAGTGGTATTCGGCATGCTAATTACATTGCCGGTTGCCAAATTGCATTATCTCTTATAGTTTCCGAGATATGGACTATCGATAATTTACACCTTAGGCTCTGCTTCTAACTTGGGCCCAAATTGTAAAATGGTCTTATCTATTGGCGATTTCGTTCCAATTCACATTCCAAGTAATATTCGGCATGCTAATTACATTGCCGGTTGCCAAATTGCATTATCTCTTATAGTTTCCGAGATATGGACTATCGATAATTTACACCTTAGGCTCTGCTTCTAACTTGGGTCCAAATTGTAAAATGGTCTTATCTATTGGCGATTTCGTCCCAATTCACATTCCAAGTAGTATTCGGCATGCTAATTACATTGCCGGTTGCGAAACTGCATTATCTCTTATAGTTTCCGAGATATGGACTATCGATAATTTACACCTTAGGCTCTGCTTTTAACTTGGGCCCAAATTGTAAAATGGTCTTATCTATTGGCGATTTCGTTCCAATTCACATTCCAAGTAATATTCGGCATGCTAATTACATTTCCGGTTGCCAAATTGAATTATCTCTTATAGTTTCCGAGATATGGACTATCGATAATTTACACCTTAGGCTCTGCTTCTAACTTGGGCCCAAATTGTAAAATGGTCTTATCTATTGGCGATTTCGTTCCAATTCACATTCCAAGTGGTATTCGGCATGCTAATTACATTGCCGGTTGCCAAATTGCATTATCTCTTATAGTTTCCGAGATATGGACTATCGATAATTTACACCTTAGGCTCTGCTTCTAACTTGGGCCCAAATTGTAAAATGGTCTTATCTATTGGCGATTTCGTTCCAATTCACATTCCAAGTAATATTCGGCATGCTAATTACATTGCCGGTTGCCAAATTGCATTATCTCTTATAGTTTCCGAGATATGGACTATCGATAATTTACACCTTAGGCTCTGCTTCTAACTTGGGCCCAAATTGTAATATGGTCTTATCTATTGGCGATTTCGTTCCAATTCACATTCCAAGTAATATTCGGCATGCTAATTACATTGCCGGTTGCCAAATTGCATTATCTCTTATAGTTTCCGAGATACGGACTATCGATAATTTACACCTTAGGCTCTGCTTCTAACTTGGGCCCAAATTGTAAAATGGTCTTATCTATTGGCGATTTCGTTCCAATTCACACTCCAAGTAATATTCGGCATGCTAATTACATTGCCGGTTGCGAAATTGCATTATCTCTTATAGTTTCCGAGATATGGACTATCCATAATTTACACCTTAGGCTCTGCTTCTAACTTGGGCCCAAATTGTAAAATGGTCTTATCTATTGGCGATTTCGTTCCAATTCACATTCCAAGTAATATTCGGCATGCTAATTACATTGCCGGTTGCCAAATTGCATTATCTCTTATAGTTTCCGAGATATGGACTATGGATAATTTACACCTTAGGCTCTGCTTCTAACTTGGTCCCAAATTGTAAAATGGTCTTATCTATTGGCGATTTCGTTCCAATTCACATTCCAAGTAATATTCGGCATGCTAATTATATTGCCGGTTGCCAAATTGCATTATCTCTTATAGTTTCCGGGATATGGACTATCGATAATTTACACCTTAGGCTCTGCTTCTAACTTGGGCCCAAATTGTAAAATGGTCTTATCTATTGGCGATTTCGTTCCAATTCACATTCCAAGTAATATTCGGCATGCTAATTACATTGCCGGTTGCCAAATTGCATTATCTCTTATAGTTTCCGAGATATGGACTATCGATAATTTACACCTTAGGCTCTGCTTCTAACTTGGGCCCAAATTGTAATATGGTCTTATCTATTGGCGATTTCGTTCCAATTCACATTCCAAGTAATATTCGGCATGCTAATTACATTGCCGGTTGCCAAATTGCATTATCTCTTATAGTTTCCGAGATACGGACTATCGATAATTTACACCTTAGGCTCTGCTTCTAACTTGGGCCCAAATTGTAAAATGGTCTTATCTATTGGCGATTTCGTTCCAATTCACACTCCAAGTAATATTCGGCATGCTAATTACATTGCCGGTTGCGAAATTGCATTATCTCTTATAGTTTCCGAGATATGGACTATCCATAATTTACACCTTAGGCTCTGCTTCTAACTTGGGCCCAAATTGTAAAATGGTCTTATCTATTGGCGATTTCGTTCCAATTCACATTCCAAGTAATATTCGGCATGCTAATTACATTGCCGGTTGCCAAATTGCATTATCTCTTATAGTTTCCGAGATATGGACTATGGATAATTTACACCTTAGGCTCTGCTTCTAACTTGGTCCCAAATTGTAAAATGGTCTTATCTATTGGTGATTTCGTTCCAATTCACATTCCAAGTAATATTCGGCATGCTAATTACATTGCCGGTTGCCAAATTGCATTATCTCTTATAGTTTCCGGGATATGGACTATCGATAATTTACACCTTAGGCTCTGCTTCTAACTTGGGCCCAAATTGTAAAATGGTCTTATCTATTGGCGATTTCGTTCCAATTCACATTCCAAGTAATATTCGACATGCTAATTACATTGCCGGTGGCCAAGTTGCATTATCTCTTATAGTTTCCGAGATATGGACTATCGATAATTTACACCTTAGGCTCTGCTTCTAACTTGGGCCCAAATTGTAAAATGGTCTTATCTATTGGCTATTTCGTTCCAATTCACATTCCAAGTAATATTCGGCATGCTAATTACAATGCCGGTTCCCAAATTGCATTATCTCTTATAGTTTCCGAGATATGGACTATCGATTATTTTTAACCTTAGGCTCTGCTTCTAACTTGGGCCCAAACTGTAAAATGGTCTTATCTATTGGCGATTTCGTTCCAATTCACATTCCAAGTAGTATTCGGCATGCTAATTACATTGCCGGTTGCCAAATTGCATTATCTCTTATAGTTTCCGAGATATGGACTATCGATAATTTACACCTTAGGCTCTGCTTCTAACTTGGGCCCAAATTGTAAAATGGTCTTATCTATTGGCGATTTCGTCCCAATTCACATTCCAAGTAATATTCGGCATGCTAATTACATTGCCAGTTGCCAAATTGCATTATCTCTTATAGTTTCCGAGATATGGACTATGGATAATTTACACCTTAGGCTCTGCTTCTAACTTGGGCCCAAATTGTAAAATGGTCTTATCTATTGGCGATTTCGTTCCAATTCACATTCCAAGTAATATTCGACATGCTAATTACATTGCCGGTGGCCAAGTTGCATTATCTCTTATAGTTTCCGAGATATGGACTATCGATAATTTACACCTTAGGCTCTGCTTCTAACTTGGGCCCAAATTGTAAAATGGTCTTATCTATTGGCGATTTCGTTCCAATTCACATTCCAAGTAATATTCGGCATGCTAATTACAATGCCGGTTCCCAAATTGCATTATCTCTTATAGTTTCCGAGATATGGACTATCGATTATTTTTAACCTTAGGCTCTGCTTCTAACTTGGGCCCAAATTGTAAGATGGTCTTATCTATTGGCGATTTCGTTCCAATTCACATTCCAAGTGGTATTCGGCATGCTAATTACATTGCCGGTTGCCAAATTGCATTATCTCTTATAGTTTCCGAGATATGGACTATCGATAATTTACACCTTAGGCTCTGCTTCTAACTTGGGCCCAAATTGTAAAATGGTCTTATCTATTGGCGATTTCGTTCCAATTCACATTCCAAGTAATATTCGGCATGCTAATTACATTGCCGGTTGCCAAATTGCATTATCTCTTATAGTTTCCGAGATATGGACTATCGATAATTTACACCTTAGGCTCTGCTTCTAACTTGGGCCCAAATTGTAAAATGGTCTTATCTATTGGCGATTTCGTCCCAATTCACATTCCAAGTAGTATTCGGCATGCTAATTACATTGCCGGTTGCGAAACTGCATTATCTCTTATAGTTTCCGAGATATGGACTATCGATAATTTACACCTTAGGCTCTGCTTTTAACTTGGGCCCAAATTGTAAAATGGTCTTATCTATTGGCGATTTCGTTCCAATTCACATTCCAAGTAATATTCGGCATGCTAATTACATTGCCGGTTGCCAAATTGCATTATCTCTTTTAGTTTCCGAGATATGGACTATCGATAATTTACACCTTAGGCTCTGCTTCTAACTTGGGCCCAAATTGTAAAATGGTCTTATCTATTGGCGATTTCGTTCCAATTCACATTCCAAGTAATATTCGGCATGCTAATTACATTTCCGGTTGCCAAATTGAATTATCTCTTATAGTTTCCGAGATATGGACTATCGATAATTTACACCTTAGGCTCTGCTTCTAACTTGGGCCCAAATTGTAAAATGGTCTTATCTATTGGCGATTTCGTTCCAATTCACATTCCAAGTGGTATTCGGCATGCTAATTACATTGCCGGTTGCCAAATTGCATTATCTCTTATAGTTTCCGAGATATGGACTATCGATAATTTACACCTTAGGCTCTGCTTCTAACTTGGGCCCAAATTGTAAAATGGTCTTATCTATTGGCGATTTCGTTCCAATTCACATTCCAAGTAATATTCGGCATGCTAATTACATTGCCGGTTGCCAAATTGCATTATCTCTTATAGTTTCCGAGATATGGACTATCGATAATTTACACCTTAGGCTCTGCTTCTAACTTGGGCCCAAATTGTAATATGGTCTTATCTATTGGCGATTTCGTTCCAATTCACATTCCAAGTAATATTCGGCATGCTAATTACATTGCCGGTTGCCAAATTGCATTATCTCTTATAGTTTCCGAGATACGGACTATCGATAATTTACACCTTAGGCTCTGCTTCTAACTTGGGCCCAAATTGTAAAATGGTCTTATCTATTGGCGATTTCGTTCCAATTCACACTCCAAGTAATATTCGGCATGCTAATTACATTGCCGGTTGCGAAATTGCATTATCTCTTATAGTTTCCGAGATATGGACTATCGATAATTTACACCTTAGGCTCTGCTTCTAACTTGGGTAAAATGGTCTTATCTATTGGCGATTTCGTTCCAATTCACATTCCAAGTAATATTCGGCATGCTAATTACATTGCCGGTTGCCAAATTGCATTATCTCTTATAGTTTCCGAGATATGGACTATCGATAATTTACACCTTAGGCTCTGCTTCTAACTTGGTCCCAAATTGTAAAATGGTCTTATCTATTGGCGATTTCGTTCCAATTCACATTCCAAGTAATATTCGGCATGCTAATTATATTGCCGGTTGCCAAATTGCATTATCTCTTATAGTTTCCGGGATATGGACTATCGATAATTTACACCTTAGGCTCTGCTTCTAACTTGGGCCCAAATTGTAAAATGGTCTTATCTATTGGCGATTTCGTTCCAATTCACATTCCAAGTAATATTCGGCATGCTAATTACATTGCCGGTTGACAAATTGCATTATCTCTTATAGTTTCCGAGATATGGACTATCGATAATTTACACCTTAGGCTCTGCTTCTAACTTGGGCCCAAATTGTAAAATGGTCTTATCTATTGGCGATTTCGTTCCAATTCACATTCCAAGTGGTATTCGGCATGCTAATTACATTGCCGGTTGCCAAATTGCATTATCTCTTTTAGTTTCCGAGATATGGACTATCGATAATTTACACCTTAGGCTCTGCTTCTAACTTGGGCCCAAATTGTAAAATGGTCTTATCTATTGGCGATTTCGTTCCAATTCACATTCCAAGTAATATTCGGCATGCTAATTACATTGCCGGTTGCCAAATTGAATTATCTCTTATAGTTTCCGAGATATGGACTATCGATAATTTACACCTTAGGCTCTGCTTCTAACTTGGGCCCAAATTGTAAGATGGTCTTATCTATTGGCGATTTCGTTCCAATTCACATACCAAGTGGTATTCGGCATGCTAATTACATTGCCGGTTGCCAAATTGCATTATCTCTTATAGTTTCCGAGATATGGACTATCGATAATTTACACCTTAGGCTCTGCTTCTAACTTGGGCCCAAATTGTAAAATGGTCTTATCTATTGGCGATTTCGTTCCAATTCACATTCCAAGTAATATTCGGCATGCTAATTACATTGCCGGTTGCCAAATTGCATTATCTCTTATAGTTTCCGAGATATGGACTATCGATAATTTACACCTTAGGCTCTGCTTCTAACTTGGGCCCAAATTGTAAAATGGTCTTATCTATTGGCGATTTCGTTCCAATTCACATTCCAAGTGGTATTCGGCATGCTAATTACATTGCCGGTTGCCAAATTGCATTATCTCTTTTAGTTTCCGAGATATGGACTATCGATAATTTACACCTTAGGCTCTGCTTCTAACTTGGGCCCAAATTGTAAAATGGTCTTATCTATTGGCGATTTCGTTCCAATTCACATTCCAAGTAATATTCGGCATGCTAATTACATTGCCGGTTGCCAAATTGAATTATCTCTTATAGTTTCCGAGATATGGACTATCGATAATTTACACCTTAGGCTCTGCTTCTAACTTGGGCCCAAATTGTAAGATGGTCTTATCTATTGGCGATTTCGTTCCAATTCACATACCAAGTGGTATTCGGCATGCTAATTACATTGCCGGTTGCCAAATTGCATTATCTCTTATAGTTTCCGAGATATGGACTATCGATAATTTACACCTTAGGCTCTGCTTCTAACTTGGGCCCAAATTGTAAAATGGTCTTATCTATTGGCGATTTCGTTCCAATTCACATTCCAAGTAATATTCGGCATGCTAATTACATTGCCGGTTGCCAAATTGCATTATCTCTTATAGTTTCCGAGATATGGACTATCGATAATTTACACCTTAGGCTCTGCTTCTAACTTGGGCCCAAATTGTAATATGGTCTTATCTATTGGCGATTTCGTTCCAATTCACATTCCAAGTAATATTCGGCATGCTAATTACATTGCCGGTTGCCAAATTGCATTATCTCTTATAGTTTCCGAGATACGGACTATCGATAATTTACACCTTAGGCTCTGCTTCTAACTTGGGCCCAAATTGTAAAATGGTCTTATCTATTGGCGATTTCGTTCCAATTCACACTCCAAGTAATATTCGGCATGCTAATTACATTGCCGGTTGCGAAATTGCATTATCTCTTATAGTTTCCGAGATATGGACTATCCATAATTTACACCTTAGGCTCTGCTTCTAACTTGGGCCCAAATTGTAAAATGGTCTTATCTATTGGCGATTTCGTTCCAATTCACATTCCAAGTAATATTCGGCATGCTAATTACATTACCGGTTGCCAAATTGCATTATCTCTTATAGTTTCCGAGATATGGACTATGGATAATTTACACCTTAGGCTCTGCTTCTAACTTGGTCCCAAATTGTAAAATGGTCTTATCTATTGGCGATTTCGTTCCAATTCACATTCCAAGTAATATTCGGCATGCTAATTACATTGCCGGTTGCCAAATTGCATTATCTCTTATAGTTTCCGGGATATGGACTATCGATAATTTACACCTTAGGCTCTGCTTCTAACTTGGGCCCAAATTGTAAAATGGTCTTATCTATTGGCGATTTCGTTCCAATTCACATTCCAAGTAATATTCGACATGCTAATTACATTGCCGGTGGCCAAGTTGCATTATCTCTTATAGTTTCCGAGATATGGACTATCGATAATTTACACCTTAGGCTCTGCTTCTAACTTGGGCCCAAATTGTAAAATGGTCTTATCTATTGGCTATTTCGTTCCAATTCACATTCCAAGTAATATTCGGCATGCTAATTACAATGCCGGTTCCCAAATTGCATTATCTCTTATAGTTTCCGAGATATGGACTATCGATTATTTTTAACCTTAGGCTCTGCTTCTAACTTGGGCCCAAACTGTAAAATGGTCTTATCTATTGGCGATTTCGTTCCAATTCACATTCCAAGTAGTATTCGGCATGCTAATTACATTGCCGGTTGCCAAATTGCATTATCTCTTATAGTTTCCGAGATATGGACTATCGATAATTTACACCTTAGGCTCTGCTTCTAACTTGGGCCCAAATTGTAAAATGGTCTTATCTATTGGCGATTTCGTCCCAATTCACATTCCAAGTAATATTCGGCATGCTAATTACATTGCCAGTTGCCAAATTGCATTATCTCTTATAGTTTCCGAGATATGGACTATGGATAATTTACACCTTAGGCTCTGCTTCTAACTTGGGCCCAAATTGTAAAATGGTCTTATCTATTGACGATTTCGTTCCAATTCACATTCCAAGTAATATTCGACATGCTAATTACATTGCCGGTGGCCAAGTTGCATTATCTCTTATAGTTTCCGAGATATGGACTATCGATAATTTACACCTTAGGCTCTGCTTCTAACTTGGGCCCAAATTGTAAAATGGTCTTATCTATTGGCGATTTCGTTCCAATTCACATTCCAAGTAATATTCGGCATGCTAATTACAATGCCGGTTCCCAAATTGCATTATCTCTTATAGTTTCCGAGATATGGACTATCGATTATTTTTAACCTTAGGCTCTGCTTCTAACTTGGGCCCAAATTGTAAGATGGTCTTATCTATTGGCGATTTCGTTCCAATTCACATTCCAAGTGGTATTCGGCATGCTAATTACATTGCCGGTTGCCAAATTGCATTATCTCTTATAGTTTCCGAGATATGGACTATCGATAATTTACACCTTAGGCTCTGCTTCTAACTTGGGCCCAAATTGTAAAATGGTCTTATCTATTGGCGATTTCGTTCCAATTCACATTCCAAGTAATATTCGGCATGCTAATTACATTGCCGGTTGCCAAATTGCATTATCTCTTATAGTTTCCGAGATATGGACTATCGATAATTTACACCTTAGGCTCTGCTTCTAACTTGGGCCCAAATTGTAAAATGGTCTTATCTATTGGCGATTTCGTTCCAATTCACATACCAAGTGGTATTCGGCATGCTAATTACATTGCCGGTTGCCAAATTGCATTATCTCTTATAGTTTCCGAGATATGGACTATCGATAATTTACACCTTAGGCTCTGCTTCTAACTTGGGCCCAAATTGTAAAATGGTCTTATCTATTGGCGATTTCGTTCCAATTCACATTCCAAGTAATATTCGGCATGCTAATTACATTGCCGGTTGCCAAATTGCATTATCTCTTATAGTTTCCGAGATATGGACTATCGATAATTTACACCTTAGGCTCTGCTTCTAACTTGGGCCCAAATTGTAAAATGGTCTTATCTATTGGCGATTTCGTTCCAATTCACATTCCAAGTAATATTCGGCATGCTAATTACATTGCCGGTTGCCAAATTGAATTATCTCTTATAGTTTCCGAGATATGGACTATCGATAATTTACACCTTAGGCTCTGCTTCTAACTTGGGCCCAAATTGTAAGATGGTCTTATCTATTGGCGATTTCGTTCCAATTCACATACCAAGTGGTATTCGGCATGCTAATTACATTGCCGGTTGCCAAATTGCATTATCTCTTATAGTTTCCGAGATATGGACTATCGATAATTTACACCTTAGGCTCTGCTTCTAACTTGGGCCCAAATTGTAAAATGGTCTTATCTATTGGCGATTTCGTTCCAATTCACATTCCAAGTAATATTCGGCATGCTAATTACATTGCCGGTTGCCAAATTGCATTATCTCTTATAGTTTCCGAGATATGGACTATCGATAATTTACACCTTAGGCTCTGCTTCTAACTTGGGCCCAAATTGTAATATGGTCTTATCTATTGGCGATTTCGTTCCAATTCACATTCCAAGTAATATTCGGCATGCTAATTACATTGCCGGTTGCCAAATTGCATTATCTCTTATAGTTTCCGAGATACGGACTATCGATAATTTACACCTTAGGCTCTGCTTCTAACTTGGGCCCAAATTGTAAAATGGTCTTATCTATTGGCGATTTCGTTCCAATTCACACTCCAAGTAATATTCGGCATGCTAATTACATTGCCGGTTGCGAAATTGCATTATCTCTTATAGTTTCCGAGATATGGACTATCCATAATTTACACCTTAGGCTCTGCTTCTAACTTGGGCCCAAATTGTAAAATGGTCTTATCTATTGGCGATTTCGTTCCAATTCACATTCCAAGTAATATTCGGCATGCTAATTACATTACCGGTTGCCAAATTGCATTATCTCTTATAGTTTCCGAGATATGGACTATGGATAATTTACACCTTAGGCTCTGCTTCTAACTTGGTCCCAAATTGTAAAATGGTCTTATCTATTGGCGATTTCGTTCCAATTCACATTCCAAGTAATATTCGGCATGCTAATTACATTGCCGGTTGCCAAATTGCATTATCTCTTATAGTTTCCGGGATATGGACTATCGATAATTTACACCTTAGGCTCTGCTTCTAACTTGGGCCCAAATTGTAAAATGGTCTTATCTATTGGCGATTTCGTTCCAATTCACATTCCAAGTAATATTCGACATGCTAATTACATTGCCGGTGGCCAAGTTGCATTATCTCTTATAGTTTCCGAGATATGGACTATCGATAATTTACACCTTAGGCTCTGCTTCTAACTTGGGCCCAAATTGTAAAATGGTCTTATCTATTGGCTATTTCGTTCCAATTCACATTCCAAGTAATATTCGGCATGCTAATTACAATGCCGGTTCCCAAATTGCATTATCTCTTATAGTTTCCGAGATATGGACTATCGATTATTTTTAACCTTAGGCTCTGCTTCTAACTTGGGCCCAAACTGTAAAATGGTCTTATCTATTGGCGATTTCGTTCCAATTCACATTCCAAGTAGTATTCGGCATGCTAATTACATTGCCGGTTGCCAAATTGCATTATCTCTTATAGTTTCCGAGATATGGACTATCGATAATTTACACCTTAGGCTCTGCTTCTAACTTGGGCCCAAATTGTAAAATGGTCTTATCTATTGGCGATTTCGTCCCAATTCACATTCCAAGTAATATTCGGCATGCTAATTACATTGCCAGTTGCCAAATTGCATTATCTCTTATAGTTTCCGAGATATGGACTATGGATAATTTACACCTTAGGCTCTGCTTCTAACTTGGGCCCAAATTGTAAAATGGTCTTATCTATTGGCGATTTCGTTCCAATTCACATTCCAAGTAATAATCGACATGCTAATTACATTGCCGGTGGCCAAGTTGCATTATCTCTTATAGTTTCCGAGATATGGACTATCGATAATTTACACCTTAGGCTCTGCTTCTAACTTGGGCCCAAATTGTAAAATGGTCTTATCTATTGGCGATTTCGTTCCAATTCACATTCCAAGTAATATTCGGCATGCTAATTACAATGCCGGTTCCCAAATTGCATTATCTCTTATAGTTTCCGAGATATGGACTATCGATTATTTTTAACCTTAGGCTCTGCTTCTAACTTGGGCCCAAATTGTAAGATGGTCTTATCTATTGGCGATTTCGTTCCAATTCACATTCCAAGTGGTATTCGGCATGCTAATTACATTGCCGGTTGCCAAATTGCATTATCTCTTATAGTTTCCGAGATATGGACTATCGATAATTTACACCTTAGGCTCTGCTTCTAACTTGGGCCCAAATTGTAAAATGGTCTTATCTATTGGCGATTTCGTTCCAATTCACATTCCAAGTAATATTCGGCATGCTAATTACATTGCCGGTTGCCAAATTGCATTATCTCTTATAGTTTCCGAGATATGGACTATCGATAATTTACACCTTAGGCTCTGCTTCTAACTTGGGCCCAAATTGTAAAATGGTCTTATCTATTGGCGATTTCGTCCCAATTCACATTCCAAGTAGTATTCGGCATGCTAATTACATTGCCGGTTGCGAAACTGCATTATCTCTTATAGTTTCCGAGATATGAACTATCGATAAATTACACCTTAGGCTCTGCTTTTAACTTGGGCCCAAATTGTAAAATGGTCTTATCTATTGGCGATTTCGTTCCAATTCACATTCCAAGTAATATTCGGCATGCTAATTACATTGCCGGTTGCCAAATTGCATTATCTCTTTTAGTTTCCGAGATATGGACTATCGATAATTTACACCTTAGGCTCTGCTTCTAACTTGGGCCCAAATTGTAAAATGGTCTTATCTATTGGCGATTTCGTTCCAATTCACATTCCAAGTAATATTCGGCATGCTAATTACATTTCCGGTTGCCAAATTGAATTATCTCTTATAGTTTCCGAGATATGGACTATCGATAATTTACACCTTAGGCTCTGCTTCTAACTTGGGCCCAAATTGTAAAATGGTCTTATCTATTGGCGATTTCGTTCCAATTCACACTCCAAGTGGTATTCGGCATGCTAATTACATTGCCGGTTGCCAAATTGCATTATCTCTTATAGTTTCCGAGATATGGACTATCGATAATTTACACCTTAGGCTCTGCTTCTAACTTGGGCCCAAATTGTAAAATGGTCTTATCTATTGGCGATTTCGTTCCAATTCACATTCCAAGTAATATTCGGCATGCTAATTACATTGCCGGTTGCCAAATTGCATTATCTCTTATAGTTTCCGAGATATGGACTATCGATAATTTACACCTTAGGCTCTGCTTCTAACTTGGGCCCAAATTGTAATATGGTCTTATCTATTGGCGATTTCGTTCCAATTCACATTCCAAGTAATATTCGGCATGCTAATTACATTGCCGGTTGCCAAATTGCATTATCTCTTATAGTTTCCGAGATACGGACTATCGATAATTTACACCTTAGGCTCTGCTTCTAACTTGGGCCCAAATTGTAAAATGGTCTTATCTATTGGCGATTTCGTTCCAATTCACACTCCAAGTAATATTCGGCATGCTAATTACATTGCCGGTTGCGAAATTGCATTATCTCTTATAGTTTCCGAGATATGGACTATCCATAATTTACACCTTAGGCTCTGCTTCTAACTTGGGCTCAAATTGTAAAATGGTCTTATCTATTGGCGATTTCGTTCCAATTCACATTCCAAGTAATATTCGGCATGCTAATTACATTGCCGGTTGCCAAATTGCATTATCTCTTATAGTTTCCGAGATATGGACTATGGATAATTTACACCTTAGGCTCTGCTTCTAACTTGGTCCCAAATTGTAAAATGGTCTTATCTATTGGCGATTTCGTTCCAATTCACATTCCAAGTAATATTCGGCATGCTAATTATATTGCCGGTTGCCAAATTGCATTATCTCTTATAGTTTCCGGGATATGGACTATCGATAATTTACACCTTAGGCTCTGCTTCTAACTTGGGCCCAAATTGTAAAATGGCCTTATCTATTGGCGATTTCGTTCCAATTCACATTCCAAGTAATATTCGACATGCTAATTACATTGCCGGTGACCAAGTTGCATTATCTCTTATAGTTTCCGAGATTTGGACTATCGATAATTTACACCTTAGGCTCTGCTTCTAACTTGGGCCCAAATTGTAAAATGGTCTTATCTATTGGCGATTTCGTTCCAATTCACATTCCAAGTAATATTCGGCATGCTAATTACATTGCCGGTTGCCAAATTGCATTATCTCTTATAGTTTCCGAGATATGGACTATGGATAATTTACACCTTAGGCTCTGCTTCTAACTTGGTCCCAAATTGTAAAATGGTCTTATCTATTGGCGATTTCGTTCCAATTCACATTCCAAGTAATATTCGGCATGCTAATTACATTGCCGGTTGCCAAATTGCATTATCTCTTATAGTTTCCGAGATATGGACTATCGATTATTTTTAACCTTAGGCTCTGCTTCTAACTTGGGCCCAAACTGTAAAATGGTCTTATCTATTGGCGATTTCGTTCCAATTCACATTCCAAGTAGTATTCGGCATGCTAATTACATTGCCGGTTGCCAAATTGCATTATCTCTTATAGTTTCCGAGACATGGACTATCGATAATTTACACCTTAGGCTCTGCTTCTAACTTGGGCCCAAATTGTAAAATGGTCTTATCTATTGGCGATTTCGTCCCAATTCACATTCCAAGTAATATTCGGCATGCTAATTACATTGCCGGTTGCCAAATTGCATTATCTCTGATAGTTTCCGAGATATGGACTATCGATAATTTACACCTTAGGCTCTGCTTCTAACTTGGGCCCAAATTGTAAAATGGTCTTATCTATTGGCGATTTCATTCCAATTCACATTCCAAGTAATATTCGGCATGCTAATTACATTGCCGGTTGCCAAATTGCATTATCTCTTATAGTTTCCGAGATATGGACTATCGATAATTTACACCTTAGGCTCTGCTTCTAACTTGGGCCCAAATTGTAAAATGGTCTTATCTATTGGCGATTTCGTTCCAATTCACATTCCAAGTAATATTCGGCATGCTAATTACATTGCTGGTTGCCAAATTGCATTATCTCTTATAGTTTCCGAGATATGGACTATCGGTAATTTACACCTTAGGCTCTGCTTCTAACTTGGGCCCAAATTGTAAAATCGTCTTATCTATTGGCGATTTCGTTCCAATTCACATTCCAAGTAATATTCGGCATGCTAATTACATTGCCGGTTGCCAAATTGCATTATCTCTTATAGTTTCCGAGATATGGACTATCGATAATTTACACCTTAGGCTCTGCTTCTAACTTGGGCCCAAATTGTAAAATGGTTTTATCTATTGGCGATTTCGTTCCAATTCACATTCCAAGTAATATTCGGCATGCTAATTACATTGCCGGTTGCCAAATTGAATTATCTCTTATAGTTTCCGAGATATGGACTATCGATAATTTACACCTTAGGCTCTGCTTCTAACTTGGGCCCAAATTGTAAAATGGTCTTATCTATTGGCGATTTCGTTCCAATTCACATTCCAAGTGGTATTCGGCATGCTAATTACATTGCCGGTTGCCAAATTGCATTATCTCTTATAGTTTCCGAGATATTGACTATCGATAATTTACACCTTAGGCTCTGCTTCTAACTTGGGCCCAAATTGTAAAATGGTCTTATCTATTGGCGATTTCGTTCCAATTCACATTCCAAGTAATATTCGGCATGCTAATTACATTGCCGGTTGCCAAATTGCATTATCTCTTATAGTTTCCGAGATATGGACTATCGATAATTTACACCATAGGCTCTGCTTCTAACTTGGGCCCAAATTGTAAAATGGTCTTATCTATTGGCGATTTCGTTCCAATTCACATTCCAAGTGGTATTCGGCATGCTAATTACATTGCCGGTTGCCAAATTGCATTATCTCTTTTAGTTTCCGAGATATGGACTATCGATAATTTACACCTTAGGCTCTGCTTCTAACTTGGGCCCAAATTGTAAAATGGTCTTATCTATTGGCGATTTCGTTCCAATTCACATTCCAAGTAATATTCGGCATGCTAATTACATTGCCGGTTGCCAAATTGAATTATCTCTTATAGTTTCCGAGATATGGACTATCGATAATTTACACCTTAGGCTCTGCTTCTAACTTGGGCCCAAATTGTAAAATGGTCTTATCTATTGGCGATTTCGTTCCAATTCACATTCCAAGTAATATTCGGCATGCTAATTACATTGCCGGTTGCCAAATTGAATTATCTCTTATAGTTTCCGAGATATGGACTATCGATAATTTACACCTTAGGCTCTGCTTCTAACTTGGGCCCAAATTGTAAAATGGTCTTATCTATTGGCGATTTCGTTCCAATTCACATTCCAAGTGGTATTCGGCATGCTAATTACATTGCCGGTTGCCAAATTGCATTATCTCTTATAGTTCCCGAGATATGGACTATGGATAATTTACACCTTAGGCTCTGCTTCTATCTTGGGCACAAATTGTAAAATAGTCTTATCTATTGGCGATTTCATTCCAATTCACATTCCAAGTAATATTCGGCATGCTAATTACATTGCCGGTTGCCAAATTGCATTATCTCTTTTAGTTTCCGAGATATGGACTATCGATAATTTACACCTTAGGCTCTGCTTCTAACTTGGGCCCAAATTGTAAAATGGTCTTATCTATTGGCGATTTCGTTCCAATTCACATTCCAAGTGGTATTCGGCATGCTAATTACATTGCCGGTTGCCAAATTGCATTATCTCTTTTAGTTTCCGAGATATGGACTATCGATAATTTACACCTTAGGCTCTGCTTCTAACTTGGGCCCAAATTGTAAAATGGTCTTATCTATTGGCGATTTCGTTCCAATTCACATTCCAAGTAATATTCGGCATGCTAATTACATTGCCGGTTGCCAAATTGAATTATCTCTTATAGTTTCCGAGATATGGACTATCGATAATTTACACCTTAGGCTCTGCTTCTAACTTGGGCCCAAATTGTAAGATGGTCTTATCTATTGGCGATTTCGTTTCAATTCACATACCAAGTGGTATTCGGCATGCTAATTACATTGCCGGTTGCCAAATTGCATTATCTCTTATAGTTTCCGAGATATGGACTATCGATAATTTACACCTTAGGCTCTGCTTCTAACTTGGGCCCAAATTGTAAAATGGTCTTATCTATTGGCGATTTCGTTCCAATTCACATTCCAAGTAATATTCGGCATGCTAATTACATTGCCGGTTGCCAAATTGCATTATCTCTTATAGTTTCCGAGATATGGACTATCGATAATTTACACCTTAGGCTCTTCTTCTAACTTGGGCCCAAATTGTAATATGGTCTTATCTATTGGCGATTTCGTTCCAATTCACATTCCAAGTAATATTCGGCATGCTAATTACATTGCCGGTTGCCAAATTGCATTATCTCTTATAGTTTCCGAGATACGGACTATCGATAATTTACACCTTAGGCTCTGCTTCTAACTTGGGCCCAAATTGTAAAATGGTCTTATCTATTGGCGATTTCGTTCCAATTCACACTCCAAGTAATATTCGGCATGCTAATTACATTGCCGGTTGCGAAATTGCATTATCTCTTATAGTTTCCGAGATATGGACTATCCATAATTTACACCTTAGGCTCTGCTTCTAACTTGGGCCCAAATTGTAAAATGGTCTTATCTATTGGCGATTTCGTTCCAATTCACATTCCAAGTAATATTCGGCATGCTAATTACATTGCCGGTTGCCAAATTGCATTATCTCTTATAGTTTCCGAGATATGGACTATGGATAATTTACACCTTAGGCTCTGCTTCTAACTTGGTCCCAAATTGTAAAATGGTCTTATCTATTGGCGATTTCGTTCCAATTCACATTCCAAGTAATATTCGGCATGCTAATTACATTGCCGGTTGCCAAATTGCATTATCTCTTATAGTTTCCGGGATATGGACTATCGATAATTTACACCTTAGGCTCTGATTCTAACTTGGGCCCAAATTGTAAAATGGTCTTATCTATTGGCGATTTCGTTCCAATTCACATTCCAAGTAATATTCGACATGCTAATTACATTGCCGGTGGCCAAGTTGCATTATCTCTTATAGTTTCCGAGATATGGACTATCGATAATTTACACCTTAGGCTCTGCTTCTAACTTGGGCCCAAATTGTAAAATGGTCTTATCTATTGGCTATTTCGTTCCAATTCACATTCCAAGTAATATTCGGCATGCTAATTACAATGCCGGTTCCCAAATTGCATTATCTCTTATAGTTTCCGAGATATGGACTATCGATTATTTTTAACCTTAGGCTCTGCTTCTAACTTGGGCCCAAACTGTAAAATGGTCTTATCTATTGGCGATTTCGTTCCAATTCACATTCCAAGTAGTATTCGGCATGCTAATTACATTGCCGGTTGCCAAATTGCATTATCTCTTATAGTTTCCGAGATATGGACTATCGATAATTTACACCTTAGGCTCTGCTTCTAACTTGGGCCCAAATTGTAAAATGGTCTTATCTATTGGCGATTTCGTCCCAATTCACATTCCAAGTAATATTCGGCATGCTAATTACATTGCCAGTTGCCAAATTGCATTATCTCTTATAGTTTCCGAGATATGGACTATGGATAATTTACACCTTAGGCTCTGCTTCTAACTTGGGCCCAAATTGTAAAATGGTCTTATCTATTGGCGATTTCGTTCCAATTCACATTCCAAGTAATATTCGACATGCTAATTACATTGCCGGTGGCCAAGTTGCATTATCTCTTATAGTTTCCGAGATATGGACTATCGATAATTTACACCTTAGGCTCTGCTTCTAACTTGGGCCCAAATTGTAAAATGGTCTTATCTATTGGCTATTTCGTTCCAATTCACATTCCAAGTAATATTCGGCATGCTAATTACAATGCCGGTTCCCAAATTGCATTATCTCTTATAGTTTCCGAGATATGGACTATCGATTATTTTTAACCTTAGGCTCTGCTTCTAACTTGGGCCCAAACTGTAAAATGGTCTTATCTATTGGCGATTTCGTTCCAATTCACATTCCAAGTAGTATTCGGCATGCTAATTACATTGCCGGTTGCCAAATTGCATTATCTCTTATAGTTTCCGAGATATGGACTATCGATAATTTACACCTTAGGCTCTGCTTCTAACTTGGGCCCAAATTGTAAAATGGTCTTATCTATTGGCGATTTCGTCCCAATTCACATTCCAAGTAATATTCGGCATGCTAATTACATTGCCAGTTGCCAAATTGCATTATCTCTTATAGTTTCCGAGATATGGACTATGGATAATTTACACCTTAGGCTCTGCTTCTAACTTGGGCCCAAATTGTAAAATGGTCTTATCTATTGGCGATTTCGTTCCAATTCACATTCCAAGTAATATTCGACATGCTAATTACATTGCCGGTGGCCAAGTTGCATTATCTCTTATAGTTTCCGAGATATGGACTATCGATAATTTACACCTTAGGCTCTGCTTCTAACTTGGGCCCAAATTGTAAAATGGTCTTATCTATTGGCGATTTCGTTCCAATTCACATTCCAAGTAATATTCGGCATGCTAATTACAATGCCGGTTCCCAAATTGCATTATCTCTTATAGTTTCCGAGATATGGACTATCGATTATTTTTAACCTTAGGCTCTGCTTCTAACTGGGGCCCAAATTGTAAGATGGTCTTATCTATTGGCGATTTCGTTCCAATTCACATTCCAAGTGGTATTCGGCATGCTAATTACATTGCCGGTTGCCAAATTGCATTATCTCTTATAGTTTCCGAGATATGGACTATCGATTATTTTTAACCTTAGGCTCTGCTTCTAACTTGGGCCCAAACTGTAAAATGGTCTTATCTATTGGCGATTTCGTTCCAATTCACATTCCAAGTAGTATTCGGCATGCTAATTACATTGCCGGTTGCCAAATTGCATTATCTCTTATAGTTTCCGAGACATGGACTATCGATAATTTACACCTTAGGCTCTGCTTCTAACTTGGGCCCAAATTGTAAAATGGCCTTATCTATTGGCGATTTCGTTCCAATTCACATTCCAAGTAATATTCGACATGCTAATTACATTGCCGGTGACCAAGTTGCATTATCTCTTATAGTTTCCGAGATATGGACTATCGATAATTTACACCTTAGGCTCTGCTTCCAACTTGGGCCCAAATTGTAAAATGGTCTTATCTATTGGCGATTTCATTCCAATTCACATTCCAAGTAATATTCGGCATGCTAATTACATTGCCGGTTGCCAAATTGCATTATCTCTTATAGTTTCCGAGATATGGACTATCGATAATTTACACCTTAGGCTCTGCTTCTAACTTGGGCCCAAATTGTAAAATGGTCTTATCTATTGGCGATTTCGTTCCAATTCACATTCCAAGTGGTATTCGGCATGCTAATTACATTGCCGGTTGCCAAATTGCATTATCTCTTATAGTTTCCGAGATATGGACTATCGATAATTTACACCTTAGGCTCTGCTTCTAACTTGGGCCCAAATTGTAAAATGGTTTTATCTATTGGCGATTTCGTTCCAATTCACATTCCAAGTAATATTCGGCATGCTAATTACATTGCCGGTTGCCAAATAGAATTATCTCTTATAGTTTCCGAGATATGGACTATCGATAATTTACACCTTAGGCTCTGCTTCTAACTTGGGCCCAAATTGTAAAATGGTCTTATCTATTGGCGATTTCGTTCCAATTCACATTCCAAGTGGTATTCGGCATGCTAATTACATTGCCGGTTGCCAAATTGCATTATCTCTTATAGTTTCCGAGATATTGACTATCGATAATTTACACCTTAGGCTCTGCTTCTAACTTGGGCCCAAATTGTAAAATGGTCTTATCTATTGGCGATTTCGTTCCAATTCACATTCCAAGTAATATTCGGCATGCTAATTACATTGCCGGTTGCCAAATTGCATTATCTCTTATAGTTTCCGAGATACGGACTATCGATAATTTACACCTTAGGCTCTGCTTCTAACTTGGGCCCAAATTGTAAAATGGTCTTATCTATTGGCGATTTCGTTCCAATTCACACTCCAAGTAATATTCGGCATGCTAATTACATTGCCGGTTGCGAAATTGCATTATCTCTTATAGTTTCCGAGATATGGACTATCCATAATTTACACCTTAGGCTCTGCTTCTAACTTGGGCCCAAATTGTAAAATGGTCTTATCTATTGGCGATTTCGTTCCAATTCACATTCCAAGTAATATTCGGCATGCTAATTACATTGCCGGTTGCCAAATTGCATTATCTCTTATAGTTTCCGAGATATGGACTATGGATAATTTACACCTTAGGCTCTGCTTCTAACTTGGTCCCAAATTGTAAAATGGTCTTATCTATTGGCGATTTCGTTCCAATTCACATTCCAAGTAATATTCGGCATGCTAATTATATTGCCGGTTGCCAAATTGCATTATCTCTTATAGTTTCCGGGATATGGACTATCGATAATTTACACCTTAGGCTCTGCTTCTAACTTGGGCCCAAATTGTAAAATGGCCTTATCTATTGGCGATTTCGTTCCAATTCACATTCCAAGTAATATTCGACATGCTAATTACATTGCCGGTGACCAAGTTGCATTATCTCTTATAGTTTCCGAGATATGGACTATCGATAATTTACACCTTAGGCTCTGCTTCTAACTTGGGCCCAAATTGTAAAATGGTCTTATCTATTGGCGATTTCGTTCCAATTCACATTCCAAGTAATATTCGGCATGCTAATTACATTGCCGGTTGCCAAATTGCATTATCTCTTATAGTTTCCGAGATATGGACTATGGATAATTTACACCTTAGGCTCTGCTTCTAACTTGGTCCCAAATTGTAAAATGGTCTTATCTATTGGCGATTTCGTTCCAATTCACATTCCAAGTAATATTCGGCATGCTAATTACATTGCCGGTTGCCAAATTGCATTATCTCTTATAGTTTCCGAGATATGGACTATCGATTATTTTTAACCTTAGGCTCTGCTTCTAACTTGGGCCCAAACTGTAAAATGGTCTTATCTATTGGCGATTTCGTTCCAATTCACATTCCAAGTAGTATTCGGCATGCTAATTACATTGCCGGTTGCCAAATTGCATTATCTCTTATAGTTTCCGAGACATGGACTATCGATAATTTACACCTTAGGCTCTGCTTCTAACTTGGGCCCAAATTGTAAAATGGTCTTATCTATTGGCGATTTCGTCCCAATTCACATTCCAAGTAATATTCGGCATGCTAATTACATTGCCGGTTGCCAAATTGCATTATCTCTGATAGTTTCCGAGATATGGACTATCGATAATTTACACCTTAGGCTCTGCTTCTAACTTGGGCCCAAATTGTAAAATGGTCTTATCTATTGGCGATTTCATTCCAATTCACATTCCAAGTAATATTCGGCATGCTAATTACATTGCCGGTTGCCAAATTGCATTATCTCTTATAGTTTCCGAGATATGGACTATCGATAATTTACACCTTAGGCTCTGCTTCTAACTTGGGCCCAAATTGTAAAATGGTCTTATCTATTGGCGATTTCGTTCCAATTCACATTCCAAGTAATATTCGGCATGCTAATTACATTGCTGGTTGCCAAATTGCATTATCTCTTATAGTTTCCGAGATATGGACTATCGGTAATTTACACCTTAGGCTCTGCTTCTAACTTGGGCCCAAATTGTAAAATCGTCTTATCTATTGGCGATTTCGTTCCAATTCACATTCCAAGTAATATTCGGCATGCTAATTACATTGCCGGTTGCCAAATTGCATTATCTCTTATAGTTTCCGAGATATGGACTATCGATAATTTACACCTTAGGCTCTGCTTCTAACTTGGGCCCAAATTGTAAAATGGTTTTATCTATTGGCGATTTCGTTCCAATTCACATTCCAAGTAATATTCGGCATGCTAATTACATTGCCGGTTGCCAAATTGAATTATCTCTTATAGTTTCCGAGATATGGACTATCGATAATTTACACCTTAGGCTCTGCTTCTAACTTGGGCCCAAATTGTAAAATGGTCTTATCTATTGGCGATTTCGTTCCAATTCACATTCCAAGTGGTATTCGGCATGCTAATTACATTGCCGGTTGCCAAATTGCATTATCTCTTATAGTTTCCGAGATATTGACTATCGATAATTTACACCTTAGGCTCTGCTTCTAACTTGGGCCCAAATTGTAAAATGGTCTTATCTATTGGCGATTTCGTTCCAATTCACATTCCAAGTAATATTCGGCATGCTAATTACATTGCCGGTTGCCAAATTGCATTATCTCTTATAGTTTCCGAGATATGGACTATCGATAATTTACACCATAGGCTCTGTTTCTAACTTGGGCCCAAATTGTAAAATGGTCTTATCTATTGGCGATTTCGTTCCAATTCACATTCCAAGTGGTATTCGGCATGCTAATTACATTGCCGGTTGCCAAATTGCATTATCTCTTTTAGTTTCCGAGATATGGACTATCGATAATTTACACCTTAGGCTCTGCTTCTAACTTGGGCCCAAATTGTAAAATGGTCTTATCTATTGGCGATTTCGTTCCAATTCACATTCCAAGTAATATTCGGCATGCTAATTACATTGCCGGTTGCCAAATTGAATTATCTCTTATAGTTTCCGAGATATGGACTATCGATAATTTACACCTTAGGCTCTGCTTCTAACTTGGGCCCAAATTGTAAAATGGTCTTATCTATTGGCGATTTCGTTCCAATTCACATTCCAAGTAATATTCGGCATGCTAATTACATTGCCGGTTGCCAAATTGAATTATCTCTTATAGTTTCCGAGATATGGACTATCGATAATTTACACCTTAGGCTCTGCTTCTAACTTGGGCCCAAATTGTAAAATGGTCTTATCTATTGGCGATTTCGTTCCAATTCACATTCCAAGTGGTATTCGGCATGCTAATTACATTGCCGGTTGCCAAATTGCATTATCTCTTATAGTTCCCGAGATATGGACTATGGATAATTTACACCTTAGGCTCTGCTTCTATCTTGGGCACAAATTGTAAAATAGTCTTATCTATTGGCGATTTCATTCCAATTCACATTCCAAGTAATATTCGGCATGCTAATTACATTGCTGGTTGCCAAATTGCATTATCTCTTTTAGTTTCCGAGATATGGACTATCGATAATTTACACCTTAGGCTCTGCTTCTAACTTGGGCCCAAATTGTAAAATGGTCTTATCTATTGGCGATTTCGTTCCAATTCACATTCCAAGTGGTATTCGGCATGCTAATTACATTGCCGGTTGCCAAATTGCATTATCTCTTTTAGTTTCCGAGATATGGACTATCGATAATTTACACCTTAGGCTCTGCTTCTAACTTGGGCCCAAATTGTAAAATGGTCTTATCTATTGGCGATTTCGTTCCAATTCACATTCCAAGTAATATTCGGCATGCTAATTACATTGCCGGTTGCCAAATTGAATTATCTCTTATAGTTTCCGAGATATGGACTATCGATAATTTACACCTTAGGCTCTGCTTCTAACTTGGGCCCAAATTGTAAGATGGTCTTATCTATTGGCGATTTCGTTCCAATTCACATACCAAGTGGTATTCGGCATGCTAATTACATTGCCGGTTGCCAAATTGCATTATCTCTTATAGTTTCCGAGATATGGACTATCGATAATTTACACCTTAGGCTCTGCTTCTAACTTGGGCCCAAATTGTAAAATGGTCTTATCTATTGGCGATTTCGTTCCAATTCACATTCCAAGTAATATTCGGCATGCTAATTACATTGCCGGTTGCCAAATTGCATTATCTCTTATAGTTTCCGAGATATGGACTATCGATAATTTACACCTTAGGCTCTTCTTCTAACTTGGGCCCAAATTGTAATATGGTCTTATCTATTGGCGATTTCGTTCCAATTCACATTCCAAGTAATATTCGGCATGCTAATTACATTGCCGGTTGCCAAATTGCATTATCTCTTATAGTTTCCGAGATACGGACTATCGATAATTTACACCTTAGGCTCTGCTTCTAACTTGGGCCCAAATTGTAAAATGGTCTTATCTATTGGCGATTTCGTTCCAATTCACACTCCAAGTAATATTCGGCATGCTAATTACATTGCCGGTTGCGAAATTGCATTATCTCTTATAGTTTCCGAGATATGGACTATCCATAATTTACACCTTAGGCTCTGCTTCTAACTTGGGCCCAAATTGTAAAATGGTCTTATCTATTGGCGATTTCGTTCCAATTCACATTCCAAGTAATATTCGGCATGCTAATTACATTGCCGGTTGCCAAATTGCATTATCTCTTATAGTTTCCGAGATATGGACTATGGATAATTTACACCTTAGGCTCTGCTTCTAACTTGGTCCCAAATTGTAAAATGGTCTTATCTATTGGCGATTTCGTTCCAATTCACATTCCAAGTAATATTCGGCATGCTAATTACATTGCCGGTTGCCAAATTGCATTATCTCTTATAGTTTCCGGGATATGGACTATCGATAATTTACACCTTAGGCTCTGATTCTAACTTGGGCCCAAATTGTAAAATGGTCTTATCTATTGGCGATTTCGTTCCAATTCACATTCCAAGTAATATTCGACATGCTAATTACATTGCCGGTGGCCAAGTTGCATTATCTCTTATAGTTTCCGAGATATGGACTATCGATAATTTACACCTTAGGCTCTGCTTCTAACTTGGGCCCAAATTGTAAAATGGTCTTATCTATTGGCTATTTCGTTCCAATTCACATTCCAAGTAATATTCGGCATGCTAATTACAATGCCGGTTCCCAAATTGCATTATCTCTTATAGTTTCCGAGATATGGACTATCGATTATTTTTAACCTTAGGCTCTGCTTCTAACTTGGGCCCAAACTGTAAAATGGTCTTATCTATTGGCGATTTCGTTCCAATTCACATTCCAAGTAGTATTCGGCATGCTAATTACATTGCCGGTTGCCAAATTGCATTATCTCTTATAGTTTCCGAGATATGGACTATCGATAATTTACACCTTAGGCTCTGCTTCTAACTTGGGCCCAAATTGTAAAATGGTCTTATCTATTGGCGATTTCGTCCCAATTCACATTCCAAGTAATATTCGGCATGCTAATTACATTGCCAGTTGCCAAATTGCATTATCTCTTATAGTTTCCGAGATATGGACTATGGATAATTTACACCTTAGGCTCTGCTTCTAACTTGGGCCCAAATTGTAAAATGGTCTTATCTATTGGCGATTTCGTTCCAATTCACATTCCAAGTAATATTCGACATGCTAATTACATTGCCGGTGGCCAAGTTGCATTATCTCTTATAGTTTCCGAGATATGGACTATCGATAATTTACACCTTAGGCTCTGCTTCTAACTTGGGCCCAAATTGTAAAATGGTCTTATCTATTGGCTATTTCGTTGCAATTCACATTCCAAGTAATATTCGGCATGCTAATTACAATGCCGGTTCCCAAATTGCATTATCTCTTATAGTTTCCGAGATATGGACTATCGATTATTTTTAACCTTAGGCTCTGCTTCTAACTTGGGCCCAAACTGTAAAATGGTCTTATCTATTGGCGATTTCGTTCCAATTCACATTCCAAGTAGTATTCGGCATGCTAATTACATTGCCGGTTGCCAAATTGCATTATCTCTTATAGTTTCCGAGATATGGACTATCGATAATTTACACCTTAGGCTCTGCTTCTAACTTGGGCCCAAATTGTAAAATGGTCTTATCTATTGGCGATTTCGTCCCAATTCACATTCCAAGTAATATTCGGCATGCTAATTACATTGCCAGTTGCCAAATTGCATTATCTCTTATAGTTTCCGAGATATGGACTATGGATAATTTACACCTTAGGCTCTGCTTCTAACTTGGGCCCAAATTGTAAAATGGTCTTATCTATTGGCGATTTCGTTCCAATTCACATTCCAAGTAATATTCGACATGCTAATTACATTGCCGGTGGCCAAGTTGCATTATCTCTTATAGTTTCCGAGATATGGACTATCGATAATTTACACCTTAGGCTCTGCTTCTAACTTGGGCCCAAATTGTAAAATGGTCTTATCTATTGGCGATTTCGTTCCAATTCACATTCCAAGTAATATTCGGCATGCTAATTACAATGCCGGTTCCCAAATTGCATTATCTCTTATAGTTTCCGAGATATGGACTATCGATTATTTTTAACCTTAGGCTCTGCTTCTAACTGGGGCCCAAATTGTAAGATGGTCTTATCTATTGGCGATTTCGTTCCAATTCACATTCCAAGTGGTATTCGGCATGCTAATTACATTGCCGGTTGCCAAATTGCATTATCTCTTATAGTTTCCGAGATATGGACTATCGATTATTTTTAACCTTAGGCTCTGCTTCTAACTTGGGCCCAAACTGTAAAATGGTCTTATCTATTGGCGATTTCGTTCCAATTCACATTCCAAGTAGTATTCGGCATGCTAATTACATTGCCGGTTGCCAAATTGCATTATCTCTTATAGTTTCCGAGACATGGACTATCGATAATTTACACCTTAGGCTCTGCTTCTAACTTGGGCCCAAATTGTAAAATGGCCTTATCTATTGGCGATTTCGTTCCAATTCACATTCCAAGTAATATTCGACATGCTAATTACATTGCCGGTGACCAAGTTGCATTATCTCTTATAGTTTCCGAGATATGGACTATCGATAATTTACACCTTAGGCTCTGCTTCCAACTTGGGCCCAAATTGTAAAATGGTCTTATCTATTGGCGATTTCATTCCAATTCACATTCCAAGTAATATTCGGCATGCTAATTACATTGCCGGTTGCCAAATTGCATTATCTCTTATAGTTTCCGAGATATGGACTATCGATAATTTACACCTTAGGCTCTGCTTCTAACTTGGGCCCAAATTGTAAAATGGTCTTATCTATTGGCGATTTCGTTCCAATTCACATTCCAAGTAATATTCGGCATGCTAATTACATTGCCGGTTGCCAAATTGCATTATCTCTTATAGTTTCCGAGATATGGACTATCGGTAATTTACACCTTAGGCTCTGCTTCTAACTTGGGCCCAAATTGTAAAATCGTCTTATCTATTGGCGATTTCGTTCCAATTCACATTCCAAGTAATATTCGGCATGCTAATTACATTGCCGGTTGCCAAATTGCATTATCTCTTATAGTTTCCGAGATATGGACTATCGATAATTTACACCTTAGGCTCTGCTTCTAACTTGGGCCCAAATTGTAAAATGGTTTTATCTATTGGCGATTTCGTTCCAATTCACATTCCAAGTAATATTCGGCATGCTAATTACATTGCCGGTTGCCAAATAGAATTATCTCTTATAGTTTCCGAGATATGGACTATCGATAATTTACACCTTAGGCTCTGCTTCTAACTTGGGCCCAAATTGTAAAATGGTCTTATCTATTGGCGATTTCGTTCCAATTCACATTCCAAGTGGTATTCGGCATGCTAATTACATTGCCGGTTGCCAAATTGCATTATCTCTTACAGTTTCCGAGATATTGACTATCGATAATTTACACCTTAGGCTCTGCTTCTAACTTGGGCCCAAATTGTAAAATGGTCTTATCTATTGGCGATTTCGTTCCAATTCACATTCCAAGTAATATTCGGCATGCTAATTACATTGCCGGTTGCCAAATTGCATTATCTCTTATAGTTTCCGAGATATGGACTATCGATAATTTACACCATAGGCTCTGCTTCTAACTTGGGCCCAAATTGTAAAATGGTCTTATCTATTGGCGATTTCGTTCCAATTGACATTCCAAGTGGTATTCGGCATGCTAATTACATTGCCGGTTGCCAAATTGCATTATCTCTTTTAGTTTCCGAGATATGGACTATCGATAATTTACACCTTAGGCTCTGCTTCTAACTTGGGCCCAAATTGTAAAATGGTCTTATCTATTGGCGATTTCGTTCCAATTCACATTCCAAGTAATATTCGGCATGCTAATTACATTGCCGGTTGCCAAATTGAATTATCTCTTATAGTTTCCGAGATATGGACTATCGATAATTTACACCTTAGGCTCTGCTTCTAACTTGGGCCCAAATTGTAAGATGGTCTTATCTATTGGCGATTTCGTTCCAATTCACATTCCAAGTGGTATTCGGCATGCTAATTACATTGCCGGTTGCCAAATTGCATTATCTCTTATAGTTTCCGAGATATGGACTATCGATTATTTACACCTTAGGCTCTGCTTCTAACTTGGGCCCAAATTGTAAAATGGTCTTATCTATTGGCGATTTCGTTCCAATTCACATTCCAAGTAATATTCGGCATGCTAATTACATTGCCGGTTGCCAAATTGCATTATCTCTTATAGTTTCCGAGATATGGACTATCGATAATTTACACCTTAGGCTCTGCTTCTAACTTGGGCCCAAATTGTAAAATGGTCTTATCTATTGGCGATTTCGTCCCAATTCACATTCCAAGTAGTATTCGGCATGCTAATTACATTGCCGGTTGCGAAACTGCATTATCTCTTATAGTTTCCGAGATATGGACTATCGATAATTTACACCTTAGGCTCTGCTTCTAACTTGGGCCCAAATTGTAAAATGGTCTTATCTATTGGCGATTTCGTTCCAATTCACATTCCAAGTAATATTCGGCATGCTAATTACATTGCCGGTTGCCAAATTGCATTATCTCTTTTAGTTTCCGAGATATGGACTATCGATAATTTACACCTTAGGCTCTGCTTCTAACTTGTGCCCAAATTGTAAAATGGTCTTATCTATTGGCGATTTCGTTCCAATTCACATTCCAAGTAATACTCGGCATGCTAATTACATTTCCGGTTGCCAAATTGAATTATCTCTTATAGTTTCCGAGATATGGACTATCGATAATTTACACCTTAGGCTCTGCTTCTAACTTGGGCCCAAATTGTAAAATGGTCTTATCTATTGGCGATTTCGTTCCAATTCACATTCCAAGTGGTATTCGGCATGCTAATTCCATTGCCGGTTGCCAAATTGCATTATCTCTTATAGTTTCCGAGATATGGACTATCGATAATTTACACCTTAGGCTCTGCTTCTAACTTGGGCCGAAATTGTAAAATGGTCTTACCTATTGGCGATTTCGTTCCAATTCACATTCCAAGTAATATTCGGCATGCTAATTACATTGCCGGTTGCCAAATTGCATTATATCTTATAGTTTCCGAGATATGGACTATCGATAATTTACACCTTAGGCTCTGCTTCTAACTTGGGCCCAAATTGTAAAATGGTCTTATCTATTGGCGATTTCGTTCCAATTCACATTCCAAGTAATATTCGGCATGCTAATTACATTGCCGGTTGCCAAATTGCATTATCTCTTATAGTTTCCGAGATATGGACTATCGATAATTTACACCTTAGGCTCTGCTTCTAACTTGGGCCCAAATTGTAATATGGTCTTATCTATTGGCGATTTCGTTCCAATTCACTTTCCAAGTAATATTCGGCATGCTAATTACATTGCCGGTTGCCAAATTGCATTATCTCTTATAGTTTCCGAGATATGGACTATCGACAATTTACACCTTAGGCTCTGCTTCTAACTTGGGCCCAAATTGTAAAATGGTCTTATTATTGGCGATTTCGTTCCAATTCACATTCCAAGTAATATTCGGCATGCTAATTACATTGCCGGTTGCCAAATTGCATTATCTCTTATAGTTTCCGAGATATGGACTATCGATAATTTACACCTTAGGCTCTGCTTCTAACTTGGGCCCAAGTTGTAAAATGGTCTTATCTATTGGCGATTTCGTTCCAATTCACATTCCAAGTAATATTCGGCATGCTAATTACATTGCCGGTTGCCAAATTGCATTATCTCTTATAGTTTCCGAGATATGGACTATCGATAATTTACACCTTAGGCTCTGCTTCTAACTTGGGCCCAAATTGTAAAATGGTCTTATCTATTGGGGATTTCGTTCCAATTCACATTCCAAGTAATATTCGGCATGCTAATTACATTGCCGGTTGCCAAATTGCATTATCTCTTATAGTTTCCGAGATACGGACTATCGATAATTTACACCTTAGGCTCTGCTTCTAACTTGGGCCCAAATTGTAAAATGGTCTTATCTATTGGCGATTTCGTTCCAATTCACACTCCAAGTAATATTCGGCATGTTAATTACATTGCCGGTTGCGAAATTGCATTATCTCTTATAGTTTCCGAGATATGGACTATCAATAATTTACACCTTAGGCTCTGCTTCTAACTTGGGCCCAAATTGTAAAATGGTCTTATCTATTGGCGATTTCGTCCCAATTCACATTCCAAGTAGTATTCGGCATGCTAATTACATTGCCGGTTGCGAAACTGCATTATCTCTTATAGTTTCCGAGATATGGACTATCGATAATTTACACCTTAGGCTCTGCTTCTAACTTGGGCCCAAATTGTAAAATGGTCTTATCTATTGGCGATTTCGTTCCAATTCACATTCCAAGTAATATTCGGCATGCTAATTACATTGCCGGTTGCCAAATTGCATTATCTCTTTTAGTTTCCGAGATATGGACTATCGATAATTTACACCTTAGGCTCTGCTTCTAACTTGGGCCCAAATTGTAAAATGGTCTTATCTATTGGCGATTTCGTTCCAATTCACATTCCAAGTAATACTCGGCATGCTAATTACATTTCCGGTTGCCAAATTGAATTATCTCTTATAGTTTCCGAGATATGGACTATCGATAATTTACACCTTAGGCTCTGCTTCTAACTTGGGCCCAAATTGTAAAATGGTCTTATCTATTGGCGATTTCGTTCCAATTCACATTCCAAGTGGTATTCGGCATGCTAATTACATTGCCGGTTGCCAAATTGCATTATCTCTTATAGTTTCCGAGATATTGACTATCGATTATTTACACCTTAGGCTCTGCTTCTAACTTGGGCCCAAATTGTAAAATGGTCTTATCTATTGGCGATTTCGTTCCAATTCACATTCCAAGTAATATTCGGCATGCTAATTACATTGCCGGTTGCCAAATTGCATTATCTCTTATAGTTTCCGAGATATGGACTATCGATAATTTACACCTTAGGCTCTGCTTCTAACTTGGGCCCAAATTGTAAAATGGTCTTATCTATTGGCGATTTCGTTCCAATTCACATTCCAAGTAATATTCCGCATGCTAATTACATTGCCGGTTGCCAAATTGAATTATCTCTTATAGTTTCCGAGATATGGACTATCGATAATTTACACCTTAGGCTCTGCTTCTAACTTGGGCCCAAATTGTAAGATGGTCTTATCTATTGGCGATTTCGTTCCAATTCACATACCAAGTGGTATTCGGCATGCTAATTACATTGCCGGTTGCCAAATTGCATTATCTCTTATAGTTTCCGAGATATGGACTATCGATAATTTACACCTTAGGCTCTGCTTCTAACTTGGGCCCAAATTGTAAAATGGTCTTATCTATTGGCGATTTCGTTCCAATTCACATTCCAAGTAATATTCGGCATGCTAATTACATTGCCGGTTGCCAAATTGCATTATCTCTTATAGTTTCCGAGATATGGACTATCGATAATTTACACCTTAGGCTCTGCTTCTAACTTGGGCCCAAATTGTAATATGGTCTTATCTATTGGCGATTTCGTTCCAATTCACATTCCAAGTAATATTCGGCATGCTAATTACATTGCCGGTTGCCAAAATGCATTATCTCTTATAGTTTCCGAGATACGGACTATCGATAATTTACACCTTAGGCTCTGCTTCTAACTTGGGCCCAAATTGTAAAATGGTCTTATCTATTGGCGATTTCGTTCCAATTCACATTCCAAGTGGTATTCGGCATGCTAATTACATTGCCGGTTGCCAAATTGCATTATCTCTTATAGTTTCCGAGATATTGACTATCGATAATTTACACCTTAGGCTCTGCTTCTAACTTGGGCCCAAATTGTAAAATGGTCTTATCTATTGGCGATTTCGTTCCAATTCACATTCCAAGTAATATTCGGCATGCTAATTACATTGCCGGTTGCCAAATTGCATTATCTCTTATAGTTTCCGAGATATGGACTATCGATAATTTACACCTTAGGCTCTGCTTCTAACTTGGGCCCAAATTGTAAAATGGTCTTATCTATTGGCGATTTCGTTCCAATTCACATTCCAAGTGGTATTCGGCATGCTAATTACATTGCCGGTTGCCAAATTGCATTATCTCTTTTAGTTTCCGAGATATGGACTATCGATAATTTACACCTTAGGCTCTGCTTCTAACTTGGGCCCAAATTGTAAAATGGTCTTATCTATTGGCGATTTCGTTCCAATTCACATTCCAAGTAATATTCGGCATGCTAATTACATTGCCGGTTGCCAAATTGAATTATCTCTTATAGTTTCCGAGATATGGACTATCGATAATTTACACCTTAGGCTCTGCTTCTAACTTGGGCCCAAATTGTAAGATGGTCTTATCTATTGGCGATTTCGTTCCAATTCACATACCAAGTGGTATTCGGCATGCTAATTACATTGCCGGTTGCCAAATTGCATTATCTCTTATAGTTTCCGAGATATGGACTATCGATAATTTACACCTTAGGCTCTGCTTCTAACTTGGGCCCAAATTGTAAAATGGTCTTATCTATTGGCGATTTCGTTCCAATTCACATTCCAAGTAATATTCGGCATGCTAATTACATTGCCGGTTGCCAAATTGCATTATCTCTTATAGTTTCCGAGATATGGACTATCGATAATTTACACCTTAGGCTCTGCTTCTAACTTGGGCCCAAATTGTAATATGGTCTTATCTATTGGCGATTTCGTTCCAATTCACATTCCAAGTAATATTCGGCATGCTAATTACATTGCCGGTTGCCAAATTGCATTATCTCTTATAGTTTCCGAGATACGGACTATCGATAATTTACACCTTAGGCTCTGCTTCTAACTTGGGCCCAAATTGTAAAATGGTCTTATCTATTGGCGATTTCGTTCCAATTCACACTCCAAGTAATATTCGGCATGCTAATTACATTGCCGGTTGCGAAATTGCATTATCTCTTATAGTTTCCGAGATATGGACTATCCATAATTTACACCTTAGGCTCTGCTTCTAACTTGGGCCCAAATTGTAAAATGGTCTTATCTATTGGCGATTTCGTTCCAATTCACATTCCAAGTAATATTCGGCATGCTAATTACATTGCCGGTTGCCAAATTGCATTATCTCTTATAGTTTCCGAGATATGGACTATGGATAATTTACACCTTAGGCTCTGCTTCTAACTTGGTCCCAAATTGTAAAATGGTCTTATCTATTGGCGATTTCGTTCCAATTCACATTCCAAGTATTATTCGGCATGCTAATTACATTGCCGGTTGCCAAATTGCATTATCTCTTATAGTTTCCGGTATATGGACTATCGATAATTTACACCTTAGGCTCTGCTTCTAACTTGGGCCCAAATTGTAAAATGGTCTTATCTATTGGCGATTTCGTTCCAATTCACATTCCAAGTAATATTCGACATGCTAATTACATTGCCGGTGGCCAAGTTGCATTATCTCTTATAGTTTCCGAGATATGGACTATCGATAATTTACACCTTAGGCTCTGCTTCTAACTTGGGCCCAAATTGTAAAATGGTCTTATCTATTGGCTATTTCGTTCCAATTCACATTCCAAGTAATATTCGGCATGCTAATTACAATGCCGGTTCCCAAATTGCATTATCTCTTATAGTTTCCGAGATATGGACTATCGATTATTTTTAACCTTAGGCTCTGCTTCTAACTTGGGCCCAAACTGTAAAATGGTCTTATCTATTGGCGATTTCGTTCCAATTCACATTCCAAGTAGTATTCGGCATGCTAATTACATTGCCGGTTGCCAAATTGCATTATCTCTTATAGTTTCCGAGATATGGACTATCGATAATTTACACCTTAGGCTCTGCTTCTAACTTGGGCCCAAATTGTAAAATGGTCTTATCTATTGGCGATTTCGTTCCAATTCACATTCCAAGTAATATTCAACATGCTAATTACATTGCCGGTGGCCAAGTTGCATTATCTCTTATAGTTTCCGAGATATGGACTATCGATAATTTACACCTTAGGCTCTGCTTCTAACTTGGGCCCAAATTGTAAAATGGTCTTATCTATTGGCGATTTCGTTCCAATTCACATTCCAAGTAATATTCGGCATGCTAATTACAATGCCGGTTCCCAAATTGCATTATCTCTTATAGTTTCCGAGATATGGACTATCGATTATTTTTAACCTTAGGCTCTGCTTCTAACTTGGGCCCAAATTGTAAGATGGTCTTATCTATTGGCGATTTCGTTCCAATTCACATTCCAAGTGGTATTCGGCATGCTAATTACATTGCCGGTTGCCAAATTGCATTATCTCTTATAGTTTCCGAGATATGGACTATCGATAATTTACACCTTAGGCTCTGCTTCTAACTTGGGCCCAAATTGTAAAATGGTCTTATCTATTGGCGATTTCGTTCCAATTCACATTCCAAGTAATATTCGGCATGCTAATTACATTGCCGGTTGCCAAATTGCATTATCTCTTATAGTTTCCGAGATATGGACTATCGATAATTTACACCTTAGGCCCTGCTTCTAACTTGGGCCCAAATTGTAAAATGGTCTTATCTATTGGCGATTTCGTCCCAATTCACATTCCAAGTAATATTCGGCATGCTAATTACATTGCCGGTTGCCAAATTGCATTATCTCTTATAGTTTCCGAGATATGGACTATCGATAATTTACACCTTAGGCTCTGCTTCTAACTTGGGCCCAAATTGTAAAATGGTCTTATCTATTGGCGATTTCGTTCCAATTCACATTCCAAGTAATATTCGGCATGCTAATTACATTGCCGGTTGCCAAATTGCATTATCTCTTATAGTTTCCGAGATATGGACTATCGATAATTTACACCTTAGGCCCTGCTTCTAACTTGGGCCCAAATTGTAAAATGGTCTTATCTATTGGCGATTTCGTTCCAATTCACATTCCAAGTAATATTCGGCATGCTAATTACATTGCCGGTTGCCAAATTGCATTATCTCTTATAGTTTCCGAGATATGGACTATCGATAATTTACACCTTAGGCTCTGCTTCTAACTTGGGCCCAAATTGTAAAATGGTCTTATCTATTGGCGATTTCGTCCCAATTCACATTCCAAGTAGTATTCGGCATGCTAATTACATTGCCGGTTGCGAAACTGCATTATCTCTTATAGTTTCCGAGATATGGACTATCGATAATTTACACCTTAGGCTCTGCTTTTAACTTGGGCCCAAATTGTAAAATGGTCTTATCTATTGGCGATTTCGTTCCAATTCACATTCCAAGTAATATTCGGCATGCTAATTACATTGCCGGTTGCCAAATTGCATTATCTCTTTTAGTTTCCGAGATATGGACTATCGATAATTTACACCTTAGGCTCTGCTTCTAACTTGGGCCCAAATTGTAAAATGGTCTTATCTATTGGCGATTTCGTTCCAATTCACATTCCAAGTAATATTCGGCATGCTAATTACATTTCCGGTTGCCAAATTGAATTATCTCTTATAGTTTCCGAGATATGGACTATCGATAATTTACACCTTAGGCTCTGCTTCTAACTTGGGCCCAAATTGTAAAATGGTCTTATCTATTGGCGATTTCGTTCCAATTCACATTCCAAGTGGTATTCGGCATGCTAATTACATTGCCGGTTGCCAAATTGCATTATCTCTTATAGTTTCCGAGATATGGACTATCGATAATTTACACCTTAGGCTCTGCTTCTAACTTGGGCCCAAATTGTAAAATGGTCTTATCTATTGGCGATTTCGTTCCAATTCACATTCCAAGTAATATTCGGCATGCTAATTACATTGCCGGTTGCCAAATTGCATTATCTCTTATAGTTTCCGAGATATGGACTATCGATAATTTACACCTTAGGCTCTGCTTCTAACTTGGGCCCAAATTGTAATATGGTCTTATCTATTGGCGATTTCGTTCCAATTCACATTCCAAGTAATATTCGGCATGCTAATTACATTGCCGGTTGCCAAATTGCATTATCTCTTATAGTTTCCGAGATATGGACTATCGATAATTTACACCTTAGGCTCTGCTTCTAACTTGGGCCCAAATTGTAAAATGGTCTTATCTATTGGCGATTTCGTTCCAATTCACACTACAAGTAATATTCGGCATGCTAATTACATTGCCGGTTGCGAAATTGCATTATCTCTTATAGTTTCCGAGATATGGACTATCCATAATTTACACCTTAGGCTCTGCTTCTAACTTGGGCCCAAATTGTAAAATGGTCTTATCTATTGGCGATTTCGTTCCAATTCACATTCCAAGTAATATTCGGCATGCTAATTACATTGCCGGTTGCCAAATTGCATTATCTCTTATAGTTTCCGAGATATGGACTATGGATAATTTACACCTTAGGCTCTGCTTCTAACTTGGTCCCAAATTGTAAAATGGTCTTATCTATTGGCGATTTCGTTCCAATTCACATTCCAAGTAATATTCGGCATGCTAATTATATTGCCGGTTGCCAAATTGCATTATCTCTTATAGTTTCCGGGATATGGACTATCGATAATTTACACCTTAGGCTCTGCTTCTAACTTGGGCACAAATTGTAAAATGGCCTTATCTATTGGCGATTTCGTTCCAATTCACATTCCAAGTAATATTCGACATGCTAATTACATTGCCGGTGGCCAAGTTGCATTATCTCTTATAGTTTCCGAGATATGGACTATCGATAATTTACACCTTAGGCTCTGCTTCTAACTTGGGCCCAAATTGTAAAATGGTCTTATCTATTGGCGATTTCGTTCCAATTCACATTCCAAGTAATATTCGGCATGCTAATTACATTGCCGGTTGCCAAATTGCATTATCTCTTATAGTTTCCGAGATATGGACTATGGATAATTTACACCTTAGGCTCTGCTTCTAACTTGGTCCCAAATTGTAAAATGGTCTTATCTATTGGCGATTTCGTTCCAATTCACATTCCAAGTAATATTCGGCATGCTAATTACATTGCCGGTTGCCAAATTGCATTATCTCTTATAGTTTCCGAGATATGGACTATCGATTATTTTTAACCTTAGGCTCTGCTTCTAACTTGGGCCCAAACTGTAAAATGGTCTTATCTATTGGCGATTTCGTTCCAATTCACATTCCAAGTAGTATTCGGCATGCTAATTACATTGCCGGTTGCCAAATTGCATTATCTCTTATAGTTTCCGAGACATGGACTATCGATAATTTACACCTTAGGCTCTGCTTCTAACTTGGGCCCAAATTGTAAAATGGTCTTATCTATTGGCGATTTCGTCCCAATTCACATTCCAAGTAATATTCGGCATGCTAATTACATTGCCGGTTGCCAAATTGCATTATCTCTGATAGTTTCCGAGATATGGACTATCGATAATTTACACCTTAGGCTCTGCTTCTAACTTGGGCCCAAATTGTAAAATGGTCTTATCTATTGGCGATTTCATTCCAATTCACATTCCAAGTAATATTCGGCATGCTAATTACATTGCCGGTTGCCAAATTGCATTATCTCTTATAGTTTCCGAGATATAGACTATCGATAATTTACACCTTAGGCTCTGCTTCTAACTTGGGCCCAAATTGTAAAATGGTCTTATCTATTGGCGATTTCGTTCCAATTCACATTCCAAGTAATATTCGGCATGCTAATTACATTGCCGGTTGCCAAATTGCATTATCTCTTATAGTTTCCGAGATATGGACTATCGGTAATTTACACCTTAGGCTCTGCTTCTAACTTGGGCCCAAATTGTAAAATCGTCTTATCTATTGGCGATTTCGTTCCAATTCACATTCCAAGTAACATTCGGCATGCTAATTACATTGCCGGTTGCCAAATTGCATTATCTCTTATAGTTTCCGAGATATGGACTATCGATAATTTACACCTTAAGCTCTGTTTCTAACTTGGGCCCAAATTGTAAAATGGTTTTATCTATTGGCGATTTCGTTCCAATTCACATTCCAAGTAATATTCGGCATGCTAATTACATTGCCGGTTGCCAAATTGAATTATCTCTTATAGTTTCCGAGATATGGACTATCGATAATTTACACCTTAGGCTCTGCTTCTAACTTGGGCCCAAATTGTAAAATGGTCTTATCTATTGGCGATTTCGTTCCAATTCACATTCCAAGTGGTATTCGGCATGCTAATTACATTGCCGGTTGCCAAATTGCATTATCTCTTATAGTTTCCGAGATATTGACTATCGATAATTTACACCTTAGGCTCTGCTTCTAACTTGGGCCCAAATTGTAAAATGGTCTTATCTATTGGCGATTTCGTTCCAATTCACATTCCAAGTAATATTCGGCATGCTAATTACATTGCCGGTTGCCAAATTGCATTATCTCTTATAGTTTCCGAGATATGGACTATCGATAATTTACACCTTAGGCCCTGCTTCTAACTTGGGCCCAAATTGTAAAATGGTCTTATCTATTGGCGATTTCGTCCCAATTCACATTCCAAGTAATATTCGGCATGCTAATTACATTGCCGGTTGCCAAATTGCATTATCTCTTATAGTTTCCGAGATATGGACTATCGATAATTTACACCTTAGGCTCTGCTTCTAACTTGGGCCCAAATTGTAAAATGGTCTTATCTATTGGCGATTTCGTTCCAATTCACATTCCAAGTAATATTCGGCATGCTAATTACATTGCCGGTTGCCAAATTGCATTATCTCTTATAGTTTCCGAGATATGGACTATCGATAATTTACACCTTAGGCCCTGCTTCTAACTTGGGCCCAAATTGTAAAATGGTCTTATCTATTGGCGATTTCGTTCCAATTCACATTCCAAGTAATATTCGGCATGCTAATTACATTGCCGGTTGCCAAATTGCATTATCTCTTATAGTTTCCGAGATATGGACTATCGATAATTTACACCTTAGGCTCTGCTTCTAACTTGGGCCCAAATTGTAAAATGGTCTTATCTATTGGCGATTTCGTCCCAATTCACATTCCAAGTAGTATTCGGCATGCTAATTACATTGCCGGTTGCGAAACTGCATTATCTCTTATAGTTTCCGAGATATGGACTATCGATAATTTACACCTTAGGCTCTGCTTTTAACTTGGGCCCAAATTGTAAAATGGTCTTATCTATTGGCGATTTCGTTCCAATTCACATTCCAAGTAATATTCGGCATGCTAATTACATTGCCGGTTGCCAAATTGCATTATCTCTTTTAGTTTCCGAGATATGGACTATCGATAATTTACACCTTAGGCTCTGCTTCTAACTTGGGCCCAAATTGTAAAATGGTCTTATCTATTGGCGATTTCGTTCCAATTCACATTCCAAGTAATATTCGGCATGCTAATTACATTTCCGGTTGCCAAATTGAATTATCTCTTATAGTTTCCGAGATATGGACTATCGATAATTTACACCTTAGGCTCTGCTTCTAACTTGGGCCCAAATTGTAAAATGGTCTTATCTATTGGCGATTTCGTTCCAATTCACATTCCAAGTGGTATTCGGCATGCTAATTACATTGCCGGTTGCCAAATTGCATTATCTCTTATAGTTTCCGAGATATGGACTATCGATAATTTACACCTTAGGCTCTGCTTCTAACTTGGGCCCAAATTGTAAAATGGTCTTATCTATTGGCGATTTCGTTCCAATTCACATTCCAAGTAATATTCGGCATGCTAATTACATTGCCGGTTGCCAAATTGCATTATCTCTTATAGTTTCCGAGATATGGACTATCGATAATTTACACCTTAGGCTCTGCTTCTAACTTGGGCCCAAATTGTAATATGGTCTTATCTATTGGCGATTTCGTTCCAATTCACATTCCAAGTAATATTCGGCATGCTAATTACATTGCCGGTTGCCAAATTGCATTATCTCTTATAGTTTCCGAGATATGGACTATCGATAATTTACACCTTAGGCTCTGCTTCTAACTTGGGCCCAAATTGTAAAATGGTCTTATCTATTGGCGATTTCGTTCCAATTCACACTCCAAGTAATATTCGGCATGCTAATTACATTGCCGGTTGCGAAATTGCATTATCTCTTATAGTTTCCGAGATATGGACTATCCATAATTTACACCTTAGGCTCTGCTTCTAACTTGGGCCCAAATTGTAAAATGGTCTTATCTATTGGCGATTTCGTTCCAATTCACATTCCAAGTAATATTCGGCATGCTAATTACATTGCCGGTTGCCAAATTGCATTATCTCTTATAGTTTCCGAGATATGGACTATGGATAATTTACACCTTAGGCTCTGCTTCTAACTTGGTCCCAAATTGTAAAATGGTCTTATCTATTGGCGATTTCGTTCCAATTCACATTCCAAGTAATATTCGGCATGCTAATTATATTGCCGGTTGCCAAATTGCATTATCTCTTATAGTTTCCGGGATATGGACTATCGATAATTTACACCTTAGGCTCTGCTTCTAACTTGGGCACAAATTGTAAAATGGCCTTATCTATTGGCGATTTCGTTCCAATTCACATTCCAAGTAATATTCGACATGCTAATTACATTGCCGGTGGCCAAGTTGCATTATCTCTTATAGTTTCCGAGATATGGACTATCGATAATTTACACCTTAGGCTCTGCTTCTAACTTGGGCCCAAATTGTAAAATGGTCTTATCTATTGGCGATTTCGTTCCAATTCACATTCCAAGTAATATTCGGCATGCTAATTACATTGCCGGTTGCCAAATTGCATTATCTCTTATAGTTTCCGAGATATGGACTATGGATAATTTACACCTTAGGCTCTGCTTCTAACTTGGTCCCAAATTGTAAAATGGTCTTATCTATTGGCGATTTCGTTCCAATTCACATTCCAAGTAATATTCGGCATGCTAATTACATTGCCGGTTGCCAAATTGCATTATCTCTTATAGTTTCCGAGATATGGACTATCGATTATTTTTAACCTTAGGCTCTGCTTCTAACTTGGGCCCAAACTGTAAAATGGTCTTATCTATTGGCGATTTCGTTCCAATTCACATTCCAAGTAGTATTCGGCATGCTAATTACATTGCCGGTTGCCAAATTGCATTATCTCTTATAGTTTCCGAGACATGGACTATCGATAATTTACACCTTAGGCTCTGCTTCTAACTTGGGCCCAAATTGTAAAATGGTCTTATCTATTGGCGATTTCGTCCCAATTCACATTCCAAGTAATATTCGGCATGCTAATTACATTGCCGGTTGCCAAATTGCATTATCTCTGATAGTTTCCGAGATATGGACTATCGATAATTTACACCTTAGGCTCTGCTTCTAACTTGGGCCCAAATTGTAAAATGGTCTTATCTATTGGCGATTTCATTCCAATTCACATTCCAAGTAATATTCGGCATGCTAATTACATTGCCGGTTGCCAAATTGCATTATCTCTTATAGTTTCCGAGATATAGACTATCGATAATTTACACCTTAGGCTCTGCTTCTAACTTGGGCCCAAATTGTAAAATGGTCTTATCTATTGGCGATTTCGTTCCAATTCACATTCCAAGTAATATTCGGCATGCTAATTACATTGCCGGTTGCCAAATTGCATTATCTCTTATAGTTTCCGAGATATGGACTATCGGTAATTTACACCTTAGGCTCTGCTTCTAACTTGGGCCCAAATTGTAAAATCGTCTTATCTATTGGCGATTTCGTTCCAATTCACATTCCAAGTAACATTCGGCATGCTAATTACATTGCCGGTTGCCAAATTGCATTATCTCTTATAGTTTCCGAGATATGGACTATCGATAATTTACACCTTAAGCTCTGTTTCTAACTTGGGCCCAAATTGTAAAATGGTTTTATCTATTGGCGATTTCGTTCCAATTCACATTCCAAGTAATATTCGGCATGCTAATTACATTGCCGGTTGCCAAATTGAATTATCTCTTATAGTTTCCGAGATATGGACTATCGATAATTTACACCTTAGGCTCTGCTTCTAACTTGGGCCCAAATTGTAAAATGGTCTTATCTATTGGCGATTTCGTTCCAATTCACATTCCAAGTGGTATTCGGCATGCTAATTACATTGCCGGTTGCCAAATTGCATTATCTCTTATAGTTTCCGAGATATTGACTATCGATAATTTACACCTTAGGCTCTGCTTCTAACTTGGGCCCAAATTGTAAAATGGTCTTATCTATTGGCGATTTCGTTCCAATTCACATTCCAAGTGGTATTCGGCATGCTAATTACATTGCCGGTTGCCAAATTGCATTATCTCTTTTAGTTTCCGAGATATGGACTATCGATAATTTACACCTTAGGCTCTGCTTCTAACTTGGGCCCAAATTGTAAAATGGTCTTATCTATTGGCGATTTCGTTCCAATTCACATTCCAAGTAATATTCGGCATGCTAATTACATTGCCGGTTGCCAAATTGCATTATCTCTTTTAGTTTCCGAGATATGGACTATCGATAATTTACACCTTAGGCTCTGCTTCTAACTTGGGCCCAAATTGTAAAATGGTCTTATCTATTGGCGATTTCGTTCCAATTCACATTCCAAGTAATACTCGGCATGCTAATTACATTTCCGGTTGCCAAATTGAATTATCTCTTATAGTTTCCGAGATATGGACTATCGATAATTTACCCCTTAGGCTCTGCTTCTAACTTGGGCCCAAATTGTAAAATGGTCTTATCTATTGGCGATTTCGTTCCAATTCACATTCCAAGTGGTATTCGGCATGCTAATTCCATTGCCGGTTGCCAAATTGCATTATCTCTTATAGTTTCCGAGATATGGACTATCGATAATTTACACCTTAGGCTCTGCTTCTAACTTGGGCCGAAATTGTAAAATGGTCTTACCTATTGGCGATTTCGTTCCAATTCACATTCCAAGTAATATTCGGCATGCTAATTACATTGCCGGTTGCCAAATTGCATTATATCTTATAGTTTCCGAGATATGGACTATCGATAATTTACACCTTAGGCTCTGCTTCTAACTTGGGCCCAAATTGTAAAATGGTCTTATCTATTGGCGATTTCGTTCCAATTCACATTCCAAGTAATATTCGGCATGCTAATTACATTGCCGGTTGCCAAATTGCATTATCTCTTATAGTTTCCGAGATATGGACTATCGATAATTTACACCTTAGGCTCTGCTTCTAACTTGGGCCCAAATTGTAATATGGTCTTATCTATTGGCGATTTCGTTCCAATTCACTTTCCAAGTAATATTCGGCATGCTAATTACATTGCCGGTTGCCAAATTGCATTATCTCTTATAGTTTCCGAGATATGGACTATCGACAATTTACACCTTAGGCTCTGCTTCTAACTTGGGCCCAAATTGTAAAATGGTCTTATTATTGGCGATTTCGTTCCAATTCACATTCCAAGTAATATTCGGCATGCTAATTACATTGCCGGTTGCCAAATTGCATTATCTCTTATAGTTTCCGAGATATGGACTATCGATAATTTACACCTTAGGCTCTGCTTCTAACTTGGGCCGAAATTGTAAAATGGTCTTACCTATTGGCGATTTCGTTCCAATTCACATTCCAAGTAATATTCGGCATGCTAATTACATTGCCGGTTGCCAAATTGCATTATATCTTATAGTTTCCGAGATATGGACTATCGATAATTTACACCTTAGGCTCTGCTTCTAACTTGGGCCCAAATTGTAAAATGGTCTTATCTATTGGCGATTTCGTTCCAATTCACATTCCAAGTGGTATTCGGCATGCTAATTCCATTGCCGGTTGCCAAATTGCATTATCTCTTATAGTTTCCGAGATATGGACTATCGATAATTTACACCTTAGGCTCTGCTTCTAACTTGGGCCGAAATTGTAAAATGGTCTTACCTATTGGCGATTTCGTTCCAATTCACATTCCAAGTAATATTCGGCATGCTAATTACATTGCCGGTTGCCAAATTGCATTATATCTTATAGTTTCCGAGATATGGACTATCGATAATTTACACCTTAGGCTCTGCTTCTAACTTGGGCCCAAATTGTAAAATGGTCTTATCTATTAGCGATTTCGTTCCAATTCACATTCCAAGTAATATTCGGCATGCTAATTACATTGCCGGTTGCCAAATTGCATTATCTCTTATAGTTTCCGAGATATGGACTATCGATAATTTACACCTTAGGCTCTGCTTCTAACTTGGGCCCAAATTGTAATATGGTCTTATCTATTGGCGATTTCGTTCCAATTCACTTTCCAAGTAATATTCGGCATGCTAATTACATTGCCGGTTGCCAAATTGCATTATCTCTTATAGTTTCCGAGATATGGACTATCGACAATTTACACCTTAGGCTCTGCTTCTAACTTGGGCCCAAATTGTAAAATGGTCTTATTATTGGCGATTTCGTTCCAATTCACATTCCAAGTAATATTCGGCATGCTAATTACATTGCCGGTTGCCAAATTGCATTATCTCTTATAGTTTCCGAGATATGGACTATCGATAATTTACACCTTAGGCTATGCTTCTAACTTGGGACGAAATTGTAAAATGGTCTTACCTATTGGCGATTTCGTTCCAATTCACATTCCAAGTAATATTCGGCATGCTAATTACATTGCCGGTTGCCAAATTGCATTATCTCTTATAGTTTCCGAGATATGGACTATCGATAATTTACACCTTAGGCTCTGCTTCTAACTTGGGCCCAAATTGTAAAATGGTCTTATCTATTGGCGATTTCGTTCCAATTCACATTCCAAGTAATATTCGGCATGCTAATTACATTGCCGGTTGCCAAATTGCATTATCTCTTATAGTTTCCGAGATATGGACTATCGATAATTTACACCTTAGGCTCTGCTTCTAACTTGGGCCCAAATTGTAATATGGTCTTATCTATTGGCGATTTCGTTCCAATTCACTTTCCAAGTAATATTCGGCATGCTAATTACATTGCCGGTTGCCAAATTGCATTATCTCTTATAGTTTCCGAGATATGGACTATCGACAATTTACACCTTAGGCTCTGCTTCTAACTTGGGCCCAAATTGTAAAATGGTCTTATTATTGGCGATTTCGTTCCAATTCACATTCCAAGTAATATTCGGCATGCTAATTACATTGCCGGTTGCCAAATTGCATTATCTCTTATAGTTTCCGAGATGTGGACTATCGATAATTTACACCTTAGGCTCTGCTTCTAACTTGGGCCCAAATTGTAAAATGGTCTTATCTATTGGCGATTTCGTTCCAATTCATATTCCAAGTAATATTCGGCATGCTAATTACATTGCCGGTTGCCAAATTGCATTATCTCTTATAGTTTCCGAGATACGGACTATCGATAATTTACACCTTAGGCTCTGCTTCTAACTTGGGCCCAAATTGTAAAATGGTCTTATCTATTGGCGATTTCGTTCCAATTCACACTCCAAGTAATATTCGGCATGTTAATTACATTGCCGGTTGCGAAATTGCATTATCTCCTATAGTTTCCGAGATATGGACTATCAATAATTTACACCTTAGGCTCTGCTTCTAACTTGGGCCCAAATTGTAAAATGGTCTTATCTATTGGCGATTTCGTTCCAATTCACATTCCAAGTAATATTCGGCATGCTAATTACATTGCCGGTTGCCAAATTGCATTATCTCTTATAGTTTCCGAGATATGGACTATCGATAATTTACACCTTAGGCTCTGCTTCTAACTTGGGCCCAAATTGTAAAATGGTCTTATCTATTGGCGATTTCGTTCCAATTCACATTCCAAGTAATATTCGGCATGCTAATTACATTGCCGGTTGCCAAATTGAATTATCTCTTATAGTTTCCGAGATATGGACTATCGATAATTTACACCTTAGGCTCTGCTTCTAACTTGGGCCCAAATTGTAAGATGGTCTTATCTATTGGCGATTTCGTTCCAATTCACATTCCAAGTGGTATTCGGCATGCTAATTACATTGCCGGTTGCCAAATTGCATTATCTCTTATAGTTTCCGAGATATGGACTATCGATAATTTACACCTTAGGCTCTGCTTCTAACTTGGGCCCAAATTGTAAAATGGTCTTATCTATTGGCGATTTCGTTCCAATTCACATTCCAAGTAATATTCGGCATGCTAATTACATTGCCGGTTGCCAAATTGCATTATCTCTTATAGTTTCCGAGATATGGACTATCGATAATTTACACCTTAGGCTCTGCTTCTAACTTGGGCCCAAATTGTAAAATGGTCTTATCTATTGGCGATTTCGTCCCAATTCACATTCCAAGTAGTATTCGGCATGCTAATTACATTGCCGGTTGCGAAACTGCATTATCTCTTATAGTTTCCGAGATATGGACTATCGATAATTTACACCTTAGGCTCTGCTTCTAACTTGGGCCCAAATTGTAAAATGGTCTTATCTATTGGCGATTTCGTTCCAATTCACATTCCAAGTAATATTCGGCATGCTAATTACATTGCCGGTTGCCAAATTGCATTATCTCTTTTAGTTTCCGAGATATGGACTATCGATAATTTACACCTTAGGCTCTGCTTCTAACTTGGGCCCAAATTGTAAAATGGTCTTATCTATTGGCGATTTCGTTCCAATTCACATTCCAAGTAATACTCGGCATGCTAATTACATTTCCGGTTGCCAAATTGAATTATCTCTTATAGTTTCCGAGATATGGACTATCGATAATTTACACCTTAGGCTCTGCTTCTAACTTGGGCCCAAATTGTAAAATGGTCTTATCTATTGGCGATTTCGTTCCAATTCACATTCCAAGTGGTATTCGGCATGCTAATTACATTGCCGGTTGCCAAATTGCATTATCTCTTATAGTTTCCGAGATATGGACTATCGATAATTTACACCTTAGGCTCTGCTTCTAACTTGGGCCGAAATTGTAAAATGGTCTTACCTATTGGCGATTTCGTTCCAATTCACATTCCAAGTAATATTCGGCATGCTAATTACATTGCCGGTTGCCAAATTGCATTATATCTTATAGTTTCCGAGATATGGACTATCGATAATTTACACCTTAGGCTCTGCTTCTAACTTGGGCCCAAATTGTAAAATGGTCTTATCTATTGGCGATTTCGTTCCAATTCACATTCCAAGTAATATTCGGCATGCTAATTACATTGCCGGTTGCCAAATTGCATTACCTCTTATAGTTTCCGAGGTATGGACTATCGATAATTTACACCTTAGACTCTGCTTCTAACTTGGGCCCAAATTGTAATATGGTCTTATCTATTGGCGATTTCGTTCCAATTCACTTTCCAAGTAATATTCGGCATGCTAATTACATTGCCGGTTGCCAAATTGCATTATCTCTTATAGTTTCCGAGATATGGACTATCGACAATTTACACCTTAGGCTCTGCTTCTAACTTGGGCCCAAATTGTAAAATGGTCTTATTATTGGCGATTTCGTTCCAATTCACATTCCAAGTAATATTCGGCATGCTAATTACATTGCCGGTTGCCAAATTGCATTATCTCTTATAGTTTCCGAGATATGGACTATCGATAATTTACACCTTAGGCTCTGCTTCTAACTTGGGCCCAAATTGTAAAATGGTCTTATCTATTGGCGATTTCGTTCCAATTCACATTCCAAGTAATATTCGGCATGCTAATTACATTGCCGGTTGCCAAATTGCATTATCTCTTATAGTTTCCGAGATACGGACTATCGATAATTTACACCTTAGGCTCTGCTTCTAACTTGGGCCCAAATTGTAAAATGGTCTTATCTATTGGCGATTTCGTTCCAATTCACACTCCAAGTAATATTCGGCATGTTAATTACATTGCCGGTTGCGAAATTGCATTATCTCTTATAGTTTCCGAGATATGGACTATCAATAATTTACACCTTAGGCTCTGCTTCTAACTTGGGCCCAAATTGTAAAATGGTCTTATCTATTGGCGATTTCGTTCCAATTCACATTCCAAGTAATATTCGGCATGCTAATTACATTGCCGGTTGCCAAATTGCATTATCTTTTATAGTTTCCGAGATATGGACTATCGATAATTTACACCTTAGGCTCTGCTTCTAACTTGGGCCCAAATTGTAAAATGGTCTTATCTATTGGCGATTTCGTTCCAATTCACATTCCAAGTAATATTCGGCATGCTAATTACATTGCCGGTTGCCAAATTGCATTATCTCTTATAGTTTCCGAGATATGGACTATCGATAATTTGCACCTTAGGCTCTGCTTCTAACTTGGGCCCAAATTGTAAAATGGTCTTCTCTATTGGCGATTTCGTTCCAATTCACATTCCAAGTAATATTCGGCATGTTAATTAAATTTCCGGTTGCCAAATTGCATTATCTCTTATAGTTTCCGAGATATGGACTATCGATAATTTACACCTTAGGCTCTGCTTCTAACTGGGGCCCAAATTGTAAAATCGTCTTATCTATTGGCGATTTCTTTCCAATTCACATTCCAAGTAATATTCGGCATACTAATTACATTGCCGGTTGCCAAATTGCATTATCTCTTATAGTTTCCGAGATATGGACTATCGATAATTTACACCTTAGGCTCTGCTTCTAACTTGGGCCCAAATTGTAAAATGGTCTTATCTATTGGCGATTTCGTTACAATTCACATTCCAAGTAATATTCGGCATGCTAATTACATTGCCGGTTGCCAAATTGAATTATCTCCTATAGTTTCCGAGATATGGACTATCGATAATTTACACCTTAGGCTCTGCTTCTAACTTGGGCCCAAATTGTAAAATGGTCTTACCTATTGGCGATTTCGTTCCAATTCACATTCCAAGTAATATTCGGCATGCTAATTACATTGCCGGTGGCCAATTTGCATTATCTCTTATAGTTTCCGAGATATGGACTATCGATAATTTACACCTTAGGCTCTGCTTCTAACTTGGGCCCAAATTGTAAAATGGTCTTATCTATTGGCGATTTCGTTCCAATTCACATTCCAAGTAATATTCGGCATGCTAATTACATTGCCGGTTCCCAAATTGCATTATCTCTTATAGTTTCAGAGATATGGACTATCGATTATTTTTAACCTTAGGCTCTGCTTCTAACTTGGGCCCAAACTGTAAAATGGTCTTATCTATTGGCGATTTCGTTCCAATTCACATTCCAAGTAGTATTCGGCATGCTAGTTACATTGCCGGTTGCCAAATTGCATTATCTCTTATAGTTTCCGAGATATGGACTATCGATAATTTACACCTTAGGCTCTGCTTACAATTTGGGCCCAAATTATAAAATGGTCTTATCTATTGGCGATTTCGTTCCAATTCACATTCCAAGTAATATTCGGCATGCTAATTACATTGCCGGTTGCCAAATTGCATTATCTCTTATAGTTTCCGAGATATGGACTATCGGTAATTTACACCTTAGGCTCTGCTTCTAACTTGGGCCCAAATTGTAAAATCGTCTTATCTATTGGCGATTTAGTTCCAATTCACATTCCAAGTAATATTCGGCATGCTAATTACATTGCCGGTTGCCAAATTGCATTATCTCTTATAGTTTCCGAGATATGGACTATCGATAATTTACACCTTAGGCTCTGCTTCTAACTTGGGCCCAAATTGTAAAATGGTCTTATCTATTGGCGATTTCATTCCAATACACATTCCAAGTAATATTCGGCATGCTAATTACATTGCCGGTTGCCAAATTGCATTATCTCTTATAGTTTCCGAGATATGGACTATCGATAATTTACACCTTAGGCTCTGCTTCTAACTTGGGGCCAAATTGTAAAATGGTCTTATCTATTGGCGATTTCGTTCCAATTCACATTCCAAGTAATATTCGGCATGCTAATTACATTGCTGGTTGCCAAATTGTATTATCTCTTATAGTTTCCGAGATATGGACTATCGGTAATTTACATCTTAGGCTCTGCTTCTAACTTGGGCCCAAATTGTAAAATCGTCTTATCTATTGGCGATTTCATTCCAATTCATATTCCAAGTAATATTCGGCATGCTGATTACATTGCCGGTTGCCAAATTGCATTATCTCTTATAGTTTCCGAAATATGGACTATCGATAATTTACACCTTAGGCTCTGCTTCTAACTTGGGCCCAAATTGTAAAATGGTCTTATCTATTGGCGATTTCGTTCCAATTCACATTCCAAGTAATATTCGGCATGCTAATTACATTGCCGGTTGCCAAATTGAATTATCTCTTATAGTTTCCGAGATATGGACTATCGATAATTTACACCTTAGGCTCTGCTCCTAACTTGGGCCCAAATTGTAAAAAGGTCTTATCTATTGGCGATTTCGTTCCATTCACATTCCAAGTGGTATTCGGCATGCTAATTACATTGCCGGTTGCCAAATTGCATTATCTCTTATAGTTTCCGAGATATGGACTATCGATAATTTACACCTTAGGCTCTGCTTCTAACTTGGGCCCAAATTGTAAAATGGTCTTATCTATTGGCGATTTCGTTCCAATTCACATTCCAAGTAATATTCGGCATGCTAATTACATTGCCGGTTGCCAAATTGCATTATCTCTTATAGTTTCCGAGATATGAACTATCGATAATTTACACCTTAGGCTCTGCTTCTAACTTGGGCCCAAATTGTAAAATGGTCTTATCTATTGGCGATTTCGTCCCAATTCACATTCCAAGTAATATTCGGCATGCTAATTTCTTTGCCGGTTGCGAAACTGCATTATCTCTTATAGTTTCCGAGATATGGACTATCGATAATTTGCACCTTAGGCTCTGCTTCTAACTTGGGCCCAAATTGTAAAATGGTCTTATCTATTGGCGATTTCGTTCCAATTCACATTCCAAGTAATATTCGGCATGCTAATTACATTGCCGGTTGCCAAATTGCATTATCTCTTATAGTTTCCGAAATATGGACTATCGGTAATTTACACCTTAGGCTCTGCTTCTAACTTGGGACCAAATTGTAAAATCGTCTTATCTATTGGCGATTTCGTTCCAATTCACATTCCAAGTAATATTCGGCATGCTAATTACATTGCCAGTTGCCAAATTGCATTATCTCTTATAGTTTCCGAGATATGGACTATGGATAATTTACACCTTAGGCTCTGCTTCTAACTTGGGCCCAAATTGTAAAATGGTCTTATCTATTGGCGATTTCGTTAAAATTCACATTCCAAGTAATATTCGGCATGCTAATTACATTGCCGGTTGCCAAATTGCATTATCTTTTATAGTTTCCGAGATATGGACTATCGATAATTTACACCTTAGGCTCTGCTTCTAACTTGGGCCCAAATTGTAAAATGGCCTTATCTATTGGCGATTTCGTTCCAATTCACATTCCAAGTAATACTCGGCATGCTGATTACATTGCCGGTTGCCAAATTGCATTATCTCTTATAGTTTCAGAGATATGGACTATCGATAATTTACACCTTAGGCTCTGCTTCTAACTTGGGCCCAAATTGTAAAATGGTCTTATCTATTGGCGATTTCGTTCCAATTCACATTCCAAGTAATATTCGGCATGCTAATTACATTGCCGGTTGCCAAATTGAATTATCTCCTATAGTTTCCGAGATATGGACTATCGATAATTTACACCTTAGGCTCTGCTTCTAACTTGGGCCCAAATTGTAAAATTATCTTATCTATTGGCTATTTCGTTCCAATTCACATTCCAAGTAATATTCGGCATGCTAATTACATTGCCGGTTGCCAAATTGCATTATCTCTTATAGTTTCCGAGATATGGACTATCGATAATTTACACCTTAGGATCTGCTTCTAACTTGGGCCCAAATTGTAAAATGGTCTTATCTATTGGCGATTTCGTTCCAATTCACATTCCAAGTATTATTCGGCATGCTAATTACATTGCCGGTTGCCAAATTGAATTATCTCCTATAGTTTCCGAGATATGGACTATCGATAATTTACACCTTAGGCTCTGCTTCTAACTTGGGCCCAAATTGTAAAATGGTCTTACCTATTGGCGATTTCGTTCCAATTCACATTCCAAGTAATATTCGGCATGCTAATTACATTGCCGGTTGCCAAGTTGCATTATCTCTTATAGTTTCCGAGATATGGACTATCGATAATTTACACCTTAGGCTCTGCTTCTAACTTGGGCCCAAATTGTAAAATGGTCTTATCTATTGGCGATTTCGTTCCAATTCACATTCCAAGTAATATTCGGCATGCTAATTACATTGCCGATTGCCAAATTGCATTATCTCTTATAGTTTCCGAGATATGGACTATCGATAATTTACACCTTAGGCTCTGCTTCTAACTTGGGCCCAAATTGTAAAATGGTCTTATCTATTGGCGATTTCGTTCCAATTCACATTCCAAGTAATATTCGGCATGCTAATTACATTGCCGGTTGCCAAATTGAATTATCTCCTATAGTTTCCGAGATATGGACTATCGATAATTTACACCTTAGGCTCTGCTTCTAACTTGGGCCCAAATTGTAAAATGGTCTTACCTATTGGCGATTTCGTTCCAATTCACATTCCAAGTAATATTCGGCATGCTAATTACATTGCCGGTGGCCAAGTTGCATTATCTCTTATAGTTTCCGAGATATGGACTATCGATAATTTACACCTTAGGCTCTGCTTCTAACTTGGGCCCAAATTGTAAAATGGTCTTATCTATTGGCGATTTCGTTCCAATTCACATTCCAAGTAATATTCGGCATGCTAATTACATTGCCGGTTCCCAAATTGCATTATCTCTTATAGTTTCCGAGATATGGACTATCGATTATTTTTAACCTTAGGCTCTGCTTCTAACTTGGGCCCAAACTGTAAAATGGTCTTATCTATTGGCGATTTCGTTCCAATTCACATTCCAAGTAGTATTCGGCATGCTAATTACATTGCCGGTTGCCAAATTGCATTACCTCTTATAGTTTCCGAGATATGGACTATCGATAATTTACACCTTGGGCTCTGCTTCTAACTTGGGCCCAAATTGTAAAATGGTCTTATCTATTGGCGATTTCGTCCCAATTCACATTCCAAGTAATATTCGGCATGCTAATTACATTGCCAATTGCCAAATTGCATTATCTCTTATAGTTTTCGAGATATGGACTATGGATAATTTACACCTTAGGCTCTGCTTCTAACTTGGGCCCAAATTGTAAAATGGTCTTATCTATTGGCGATTTCATTCCAATTCACATTCCAAGTAATATTCGGCATGCTAATTACATTGCCGGTTGCCAAATTGCATTATCTCTTATAGTTTCCGAGATATGGACTATCGATAATTTACACCTTAGGCTCTGCTTCTAACTTGGGCCCAAATTGTAAAATCGTCTTATCTATTGGCGATTTCGTTCCAATTCACATTCCAAGTAATATTCGGCATGCTAATTACATTGCCGGTTGCCAAATTGCATTATCTCTTATAGTTTCCGAGATATGGACTATCGATAATTTACACCTTAGGCTCTGCTTCTAACTTGGGCCCAAATCGTAAAATGGTCTTATCTATTGGCGATTTCGTTCTAATTCACATTCCAAGTAATATTCGGCATGCTAATTACATTGCCGGTTGCCAAATTGAATTATCTCTTATAGTTTCCGAGATATGGACTATCGATAATTTACACCTTAGGCTCTGCTTCTAACTTGGGCCCAAATTGTAAAATGGTCTTATCTATTGGCGATTTCGTTCCAATTCATATTCCAAGTGGTATTCGGCATGCTAATTACATTGCCGGTTGCCAAATTGCATTATCTCTTATAGTTTCCGAGATATGGACTATCGATAATTTACACCTTAGGCTCTGCTTCTAACTTGGGCCCAAATTGTAAAATGGTCTTATCTATTGGCGATTTCGTTCCAATTCACATTCCAAGTAATATTCGGCATGCTAATTACATTACCGATTGCCAAATTGCATTATCTCTTATAGTTTCCGAGATATGGACTATCGATAATTTACACCTTAGGCTCTGCTTCTAACTTGGGCCCAAATTGTAAAATGGTCTTATCTATTGGCGATTTCGTCCCAATTCACATTCCAAGTAATATTCGGCATGCTAATTACATTGCCGGTTGCGAAACTGCATTATCTCTTATAGTTTCCGAGATATGGACTATCGATAATTTACACCTTAGGCTCTGCTTCTAACTTGGGCCCAAATTGTAAAATGGCCTTATCTATTGGCGATTTCGTTCCAATTCACATTCCAAGTAATATTCGGCATGCTAATTACATTGCCGGTTGCCAAATTGCATTATCTCTTATAGTTTCCGAGATATGGTCTATCGATAATTTACACCTTAGGCTCTTCTTCTAACTTGGGCCCAAATTGTAAAATGGTCTTATCTATTGGCGATTTCGTTCCAATTCACATTCCAAGTAATATTCGGCATGCTAATTACATTGCCGGTGGCCAAATTGAATTATCTCTTATAGTTTCCGAGATATGGACTATCGATAATTTACACCTTAGGCTCTGCTTCTAACTTGGGCCCAAATTGTAAAAAGGTCTTACCTATTGGCGATTTCGTTCCAATTCACATTCCAAGTAATATTCGGCATGCTAATTACATTGCCGGTTGCCAAATTGCATTATCTCTTATAGTTTCCGAGATATGGACTATCGATAATTTACACCTTAGGCTCTGCTTCTAACTTGGGCCCAAATTGTAAAATGGTCTTATCTATTGGCGATTTCGTTCCAATTCACATTCCAAGTAATATTCGGCATGCTAATTACATTGCCGGTTGCCAAATTGCATTATCTCTTATAGTTTCCGAGATATGGACTATCGATAATTTACACCTTAGGCTCTGCTTCTAACTTGGGCCCAAATTGTAAAATGGTCTTATCTATTGGCGATTTCGTTCCAATTCACATTCCAAGTAATATTCGGCATGCTAATTACATTGCCGGTTGCCAAATTGCATTATCTCTTATAGTTCCCGAGATAAGGACTATCGATAATTTACACCTTAGGCTCTGCTTCTAACTTGGGCCCAAATTGTAAAATGGTCTTATCTATTGGCGATTTCGTTCCAATTCACATTCCAAGTAATATTCGGCATGCTAATTACATTGCCGGTTGCCAAATTGCATTATCTCTTATACTTTCCGAGATACGGACTATCGATAATTTACACCTTAGGCTCTGCTTCTAACTTGGGCCCAAATTGTAAAATGGTCTTATCTATTGGCGATTTCGTTCCAATTCACACTCCAAGTAATATTCGGCATGCTAATTAC